>NC_080170.1:96882470-97482470 GCF_950295315.1 Erinaceus europaeus | reverse complement strand
CCTTCAGCTTCATTACTAGGGTGAGACCTTCCCTTTCACATTATTCTCAAATTCCATTCCAGGAGGTTCACTTCCTAAAAAAATCCCAAAACCTAGATATAGACCAGGTCCCTTAAGATAGAGCATATGTTCACATGTATCCATAAATTAGGGCAAAATATATACCTGAAAGCAAAAGTACACAATAGTCTGTAGTGAGTCAGTATCAAGTTCATAATGAAATAGTGTCTACTGAGACTTAGATACCCTCCTCACCTACTTCCTATTACAGTTCTCTCACTCACTCCAAAGCTAACCTCATCAAAGCAAGGACTGCTAAAGCTGAATAAGGGCAAGAGACTGGCATACTGTAACAATGGCTTTTTAGTCACTGTCAGGCCACCCCATCAGCTAGGGCCCTATTCTGGGAGTCCTGAGATTCCCAAACAGACATGATGGGCCTAGACCTTGAATAAATTCCTCTCTCCATTGTTACCAGTCATTCCTAGCAGGAACAACACAGTAGATCCCTTTGTGGGCCCCCATAGGACCCTGCTCTCAACGTGGATCAACAGCAGTAGAGAATGTTCCATCCTCCAAAGCGAGGATAGACAACATACTCTATGCTACACCTGAGGAAGATGGGTCCTGATATTGGGGCATCTTGGAACGTTCGTACTTATGACCACAGAATGTGAGCTCAGATCTACAGGGATCTAAAGGGATACACCTTTCCCATATTTGGGAGCTATTCTCTTCCCTGATCCAGCTTTCTGGTCCTTTTTCCAGCCATGACATCACCTCCCCAGACAATAATTAGGATCCACCTGCATATCAGATTTCAAGCTCAGGCAAAACAAACAAACAAACAAACAAACAAAAACACTAGTATAGCCACAGGCCCTTTGGAATAAAACTAAAATATGCCTACTAGCTATCTAAACAATGGAGACCCCCTGCCCCAACTCTTCATCTGCACTATTCCAGCCTTTAGGTCCATGATTGGTCAACAATTTATTTGGCTTTGTATGTTAACTCTCTTTTCAACTACCAGGTTCCAGAAGCTAGCATGATGCTGACCATACTTCCCTGCACAGACAACCCCATCAATGTGTCCTGAAGCTCCACTTCCCCTTCCACACTAGGGAAAGAGAAAGACAGGCTGGGAATATGGATCAACCTGTCAACGCCCATGTTTTTAAAATTTATAATTTATTGAATACAGGTATAAACTGAGAGGAAAGGAGAAGGTAGAAAGGGAGAGAAAAAGATATGGACCTAAAGGCTGGAATAGTGCAGATGGACCTAATCATGGACCTACAGGCTGGAATAGTGCAGATGAAGAGTGGGGGGGGGGGAGGCTCCATTTTGTAGACAGCTAGTAGGCATATTTTAGTTTTATGCCAAAGAGCCTATGGCTATACTAGTGGGTTTTTTTGTTTGGTTGGTTTTTGTTTTTGTTTTGCCTGAGCTTGAAATCTGATATGCAGGTGGATCCAAGTTATTGTCTGGGGAGATGATGTCATAGTTGGAAAAAGGATGAGAAAACTGGATCAGGAAAGAGAGTAGCTCCCAAATATGGGAAAGGTGTATAAATATTGTTGACTGTAAACCCCATTGATTAGATTTGATCTGGGGCCCATATTCAGCTTAGGAGCCTATGTGACCTCTGCATCCCTGTAGATCTGAGCTCACATTCTGTGGTCATAAGTAGGAAGATTCCAAGATGCCCCAATATTAGGACCCATCTTCCTCAGGTGTTCCTTCCTTCTTCTTAATAAATCTTTAACATAAATTATTGACAATGGCAAGGAAGGTGAAGAATCTGAACCTCAAAGAACACAGTAATACAGAAAGCACTTAGTAGATGGCCCAGTGCACACTACTAATAAATATACTTCCCAAGGAATTCATTCTCTTAATTGCAGAACCAAAATTAAACAGTAATATCAAAAATAGGATAGATTATATTCAGCATAATATGAAATTTGATGGATAATTCAGTGAGGTGTGCAGTACATTTTAGGAAATTTTGTTAGACCTGCAGCAGGATAGCACCTTTTGGTGGTGCTTTCTTTACTATGCAGTCAGCCTAGGTTGGAGCCAGAGCTTCATCACACTGGAGGAAATTTTGATGCTGTGATGTCTTTTTTATATTCTTTTCTCTCCTTCTGTCACTCTCTGAAAAAGCCATCCCCAAAACAGCAAATCCCCAGCAATAACATCAAAGAAATTGTCACTGAAAATGTTAGAGCAATTTTATTAATATCATCTTAGAATTAAATGAGTATATTTTAGTTATCTTGAAATTTTTTCTCATCTAGAACATTTCATTCCTCTGGGTAAAATGTATTCAGAAAAGGTGTGAGGATACACACATTTATACTGCCTTCAGGCAATAATTCAGTCTATTATATTGAACTGAATATAAACGACATTCTCCAAAGACTGTTGGCATAGAGAAAAGACTTATTACTGTAACAAAAAATTATCTGGTTATTTTTCCCATATATCACTTGAATTCACTCAGTTGGGTCATCACATAATGATTTTCCCTTGTATTGTTTTCCCCTTCTAGTCATTTTGCCAGTATCATCACCTCAGAAATAGTTTGTATTGCTGTTATCCATTCCTAGCACTCAAATCTGACTCCAGTCTATGTTTTAAAGTACTTTGTCTTCTAGCAAAGTAACTAGGGAGTTTGGGAAAGTGAGGCATAGCTATATATTACATCTTAGATAGTAAATGATCTTTTGAAAGTTTTCTTCACTGAGAATTACTCTGTTGTGTCTTAGGCGCTAATATCATTTTTTTAAATCTTGCAATATCTAAATACCGGATGTTCTAGCCCCTTCAGCTTTGGCCCTTAACAGAGTTGGCTAATGCCTTAGCATAAGACTAGTAATGTCAAGTGATTATATTACATTCAATTATTTTAAATCTTAAATGAGAGAAATGTTAGAGATATCATTTCTTGCTTAGGTTTACTTTTGAACTCTGAATTCTCTTATCATGTAATACTTTTGGGGAAAAATGTAAAGGTATTTTTCTTTTTAAATTATATATTTACACCCTGTGGTTCTTTATTTCTTATATTGTTTCTGTTATTTAAGTTATAATCTTGTATGTGTACATTTGTGGTGAGAACTAGTGGTGTGCTATTTGGAAGGCAAAGTTGAGAAGAAAGAAGGATATAAGTTAGAATTTAGGGCTGTGGCCATTCATGTTCTTTCCATGTAAAATTGAATTTTAAATAATACTTCTACTGGTCTGATAATACATTATTCTCTGTATTGTAGATAATGAATCTTGGACATTCTTGGCACTACCCTTTCTGACTAGCCATTATGTTTGGTCCTGTATATAATCCTATAGATAAAAAATGAATTTCCAGGTAGTCGGGTAGTAACTGGTTAAGTGCGCATGGCGCGAAGCTCAAGGACTGGCTTAAGGATCTCTGTTCGAGCCCCCAGCTCTCCACCTGCAGGGGAGTCACTTCACAGCCAGTGACGCAGGTCTGCAGGTGTCTATCCTTCTCTTCCCATCTCTGTCTTCCCCTCTTCTCTCCATTTCTCTCTGTCCTATCTTAACAACGACAACATCAATAGCAACAACAATAATAACTACAACGACAATAAAAAATAAACAAGGGCAACAAAAGGGGTAAATAAATAAATTTCCAGTACCTAAATATCCAAGTTAATCTGTAATTTAAATAAAATTAATAAGAAATAGCAACTTGTAACCGAATAATAGATACTATGAATGTCATATAAGCATGTGTTTATATTCAGAGCATTTTTAAAATTTATAATTTATTGAATACAGGTATAAACTGAGAGGAAAGGAGGAGGTAAAAAGGGAGAGAAAAAGATACCTGCAGCATATCTCGCAGCTGGGGTCTGGGGACTTGAACCTGGGTCCTTGCACATTGTAACATATACACTCAACTTGGTGCACCACTGCCTGACTCCTTGGTGCATTTTTATATTGAAGAATTTTTATATAAGACATATTTCCATGAGCAAAAGTATTGAACATGGCTGGGACATGGTGGAAAAATATATTCACTATCATTTGCATGTATACCACAAATTTTACATGTATGCCTATTTTCAGTAGTTTAAGCCACTGCTAAACAGGCTTTTAATCAGATAATTTCAGATATTTCATTTGTAAAATAGCCATTTTCCAAAGGATACAAAGGGGGAAAAAAAGTAGAAGTTAGGAATTACTTATTCACATATTGATATAACTCTTCTGTCAATATTTCTTATTTTTCTGTTTACTATTCTTCTGTATCAGATGTCTAGAAATTTGGAAAATTTTCTTGGAAGGGGTAAGTGAAAATTAAAGATACTTATAAAGTTATTGGAGAAATGAGAATTGGGGCTGTCATATACATTATCATAATATGATGTCAAATGTTTTAGAGAATAGACACATCATTTTGTCTAGATATGTATAAAATGTTTATCTAGCCAATATAGAACCATTCACCTAGATTTGAATTATAATTTTAGTCTGCTTATTTCTATCTAGTTGTGTTTTCGGGTAGCTATTTTCAACTGTAGCCCTACATGTTCCAAACAGTTTTGATAAGTAGCCTATTTGAAGATACATGGTAACTTCAGAAGAAAAATGGAATAATAAGCTATGATGTAATGCTGTGATAAAATTAGAAATGAAGTATATGTCTTTTTTTCTTTTTCTATTTATTTATTTTGATGAAATTAACATATATATAATGCATTTGTTTATTGTATAGAGATAGAGAGAAATTTAGAGGGAAGGAAGACAGACAGAGAGACACCTCCAGTACCGCTTCACCACTCATGAGATTTTCCTCCTGCTGGTGGGAAGTGGGAACTGGAGGTTTAAACCTGACTTCTTGTGCAGTGGAATGTGTGCACTCAATCGGGTGCTCCACTGCCCGGCACCCACCCGTACCCCACCCCTAATATATTTTCAAAGCATGTCATCTCAAGTAGATTACTACTAAAATAAGTTTAAAATTTGAGATAAATAGAAGGTATATATTTTAGACTATGGTTCTCTTCTCTGTAATATAGGGAAAGTATGATGTCTCCATTCAAAATAAACAAATATGCTTAGCGACAGAAATACTTATTATGACTTTACTTTAACTTTTTTGGGGAAGATGTGAAATAGGAAAATATACCTAAATTTTGCAAATAAGAAAATAATTTCATAGCCAGTGATGTGTGTGTGTGTGTGTGTGTGTGTGTGTGTGTGTGTGTGTGTGTGTGTGTGTGTAAGGTTAAAGAAAGAAGTGTGACAGTGTTAGGACATAATCGTAACATATTTTATTATTAATTAATGTCATTCAAAAATATACCTCCCCTCAAAACATTTCATTTTGTATCTAGTATTTATTTAGAATTTTACTTTTAATTCATGTGTGCAAAGAAAGAGGAAAGATGGAATAGAAATAGATAGAAAGGAGAAGGTGGGGGTCCGGCGGTGGCACAGTGGGTTAAGCGCATGTGGCGCAAAGCGCAGGGACCAGCGTAAGGGTCCCGGTTCGAGCCCCCGGCTCCCCACCTGCAGGGGAGTCGCTTCACAGGCAGTGAAGCAGGTCTGCAGGTGTCTATCTTTTTCTCCCCTTCTCTGTCTTCCCCTCCTCTCTCTATTTCTCTCTGTCCTATCCAACAACGGATTGCGTCAACAAGGGCAATAATAATAACCACAACGAAGCTACAACAAGGGCAACAAAAGGGGGGGAAAAATGGCCTCCAGGAGCGGTGGATTCATGGTGCAGGCACCGAGCCCAGCAATAACCCTGGAGGAGGAAAAAAAAATTAAAAAAAAAAAAAAGAAAGGAGAAGGTGTACTTACGGGTTAGGTGTACTGAGCCAAAATAAAAGACTCCTATGGGGGCCGAGAGGGGTGTGGTCGGGTCCAAATGGTGGAGGGAGACCCAAGTGAGATGGGACAGTTAGTGTGTTTTGCAGAAAACAGGGAAGTTTTGCAGAAAACTGGGAAGTTTTGCATATGTACCAACAACCATATGCACTGTCAGCTGTAAACCTTTAATCTCCTCCCCCCCAAAAAAAATTGCTTTCAACACTTTTACCTAAGTAGACATTTTTTTTTAAAGCATCCTGTTCATCTCAGGACAAAAAAAAAGGAAATAACCATTTTATGTATCTCCCACTGTCTTCAGGTTTGTTAGACTTGGCATACCAATTAGCACAAACATTGCTTTGCATATTAATATCCTTCTTGTTCCCCTTTTACATTCTCTACAAGGTCCTTTGACATTATTGATTTAAGCACATTAACATCACAGTGACTGAGACAGATAAGACTATCTGTAAGTAAAGTTGTAAGAGAATTCATTATTACTAGAAGAGGTGCTTTCTGAAAAGATTAATTTTTTATCCTGCTTGGTGTGGTTAGATATTTTAGTTGTCCAGCTTACAAAAAAAGAAAAGTGTGAGTGTGTGTGTGTGTGTGTGTGTGTGTGTGTGTGTGTGTGTGTGTGTTGAAAATAAAAGAACAAGAGACAAGAATGACCTGTGAGGAAGTTTAAAGATTAGACCTCAAATATGAAATATACTGAATATGTTTTCCTATTTCTTCATTCACCCCATTAACTCTATTCTTAGTAGCTACTAGAAAAAGTGTTCTATTTTTAATTGAATCAATAAAGAAAATAAAGTTTCGTAGCTAACTTTATGGGGAAAAAAAATCAAATAGTGTGCTTCCCATCTATGCCCAGAAGGCTATGAGAATGCTTTTTTTTATATTTTTAAAGGACACTGAATCATTTTTACTATGAAGAGGAGACTTTTTAAAGGTCACCAAATATACTGAAGATAAGAAAATATTTCTCACTAGTCATGAAATAAAGGAGCTAAGAGAAAGAATCTTTATTCATTTTTTAAGTTCTGTTTCTGTTTATATTTGAACCTTCTTATCACATCCCAGTATTGATGAGCACTACAGTCTGCAAAATACAAAAGCTATAGTGTAGTTACATTTGTTTCGGAGAAATTATTTTATAGTTATTTGTTGTACTTCAGTCTTGTTTTTTTTTTTTTTCGTTTGAATATATGGTTACTGGACTTTTATCTTGCTAAACAGGACTTCCTAAGCCTTTGCAGTTTGAAAGGACTATCTCCTATATAAAGCACCTACCTTGTGCCAAAGTGATTGATGTCCTACATTCATATCTACTTAGTGCTGTAAGAAAGATATAGTTATTCTTATTTTATAGTTTGTGAAACTGAGAGATATAAAGTAAGAAATTCAAGATTATATAGATAGGATGTCATTGTACTAAGGTTCATAGCAGAATATTTTAATACCAAACAGGATTTTCCCCTCACTGTCTTTAATATTCTGCTTATCCGTTCCATATTCACAAATCAAGTAAACAATAATGTATAACATAACTAACAATTTTTTTTTTCCTCCTCCAGGGTTATTGCTGGGCTCGGTGCCTGCACCATAAATCCACCGCTCGTGGAGGCCATTTTTTTCCCCCTTTTCTTGCCCTTGTTGTAGCTTCGTTGTGGTTATTATTATTGCCCTTGTTGACGCAATTCGTTGTTGGATAGGACAGAGAGAAATGGAGAGAGGAGGGGAAGACAGAGAAGGGGAGAGAAAGATAGACACCTGCAGACCTGCTTCACCGCCTGTGAAGCGACTCCCCTGCAGGTGGGGAGCTGGGGGCTCGAACCGGGATCCTTACGCTGGTCCCTGCGCTTTGTGCCACATGCGCTTAACCCACTGCGCCACCCCCCGACCCCCAACTAACAAATTTTTTAAAAATTAAAATTTTCAAATGCTGTGCATAGAATCCAGACCCCATGTCATTAATTTCAACAATGAAGAAGCACTGTGAAAATGTCAGAACCTTGTTAATATTATGGTAGATTTGTCAGTTGATGGGTGGGGATGGGCAAAAGAGAGACAGTGAGACCAGAGCACCATTCAAGTATGACATATGCGGAATAGGGATTGAGCATGGAGGTTCATGCATGCATTTCCTGTGTGCCACTTCTGAGCTATCTCCTAGCCCTCAATTGTCTATTCATTTATGTAATATACCACTATCTGTCTGGCTTTCATTCAGGTCATTATGGCATAAGATATTGCCTCTGTTTCATTAATAAAGAGTCTAGGAATATTCCACTTCTATAATATCTCAATGCTTTGTACCTGCAGCTCTGTTCTCTGCAAGGGAGACCAATAATTTTTAAGGAATCTAGTAAAATTTGCAATTTACAAAACTTCAGTGCTGTAGTGCTTTCATATGGTATACCTGATACCTAAACCTGAATTATACTTATAGCCCTAAGTAAGTTATATCTCTGGACCTAGAAAATAATTTTTAAATGTGCATGTTTTTCATTCCTTCTAACAGCAAACAGCTTTAAACAAAAGGAGGCAAAATAGATCAACTGCCTGTTAAGACAAAAATATCAGCTAGAATATTAAAGTATAGCTTTAAAAGAATATTGAAAGATATATGTTTTTTCCATGCTATAATATTGTCAACTTAGTACATAAACTCACCAAAAGAGATGTTTACAATTTCTTCCAAATTCACAGCCAAAAATATTACATAAACTTAATATGATGTTGATTTCTAACTACTCATAGAAAATTACTTTTATCTTGCCAGAGAAAGGAATTAATTTTGCCTTCAAATACGTTCTACAAAACATTTTAGATCAATATTTCTATATACTAATTAAATTTTGTTCATTGATTAAAATCTACTGGTGTGAAGAGATTATTGTTTGATGTAACTTATCTATAAAGTTTAAATACAAATGATTAAGTAGAGCGAGCACGAACAGTAATGATACACAGAAACACTTTTCCTTGTGACTCTGTGGTGAGAAACTGGTGTGACTTCTTCAGAGCAAAGAGCTTACTCAAAATGATGTTAAGTTCCAGTATGGTTGCCCTTTTCTTCTCTATTCCTTACATTCTCCCTCCTTTGTCTCTACTTAACTTTAAAAATGAACTATTTTTTAAATTATATTTCTTTTTTTAAAATATCTTATTTATTAATGAGAAAGTAGGAGAGAGAGAAAGAACCAGACATCACTCTGGTGCTGCCGGGGATTGAACTCGGCACCTCATGCTTGAGCGCCCAATGCTTTATCCACTGCTCCACCTCCTGGACCACTTAAATTAGATTTCTAGAACTTCTCTTCTGGTGAAAACTGTTCTTTAAGCTAAATGCATTATATTCTATTTGATTTCACATTGTTTTGCCTCACAACTACTTTTATTTCAGAGTCTTTCTGTAGAAGTTTGTTGTGTTGTAGATTGGTCTTTTCCACAGTCTATTCGGGGTCCTCATTACAGGTTTTTTTTTTTTTAGGACTTCTAGCAATCAAAATCTCTTGGTTTATTTCTTCGATGGTTTATTTGTTTTACCAGTACAGTTTCTACACTTATCGCAGAATTTCCTTTCTAAAATTCCATTCAGAGACAAAGCTAAGTATGTAAATCATCATGACTATGTTAGGAAACTAACTCTGCAGAATCAGCCAGTTATCTCACCTGGAAAGGTGCCTGCCTTTCCCTTCTGCATTACCCTTCTGGAAAAAGTTCCAGGGCTGTGGTGTCTTCCTTTTCTCTTTGTCTTACTCCTCCTACTTATATCTGGAAAGTCAGTCTGGGTCCATTGAACCCCAGTAATGACAATAAAGAATAAATTGGATAGGGAGTCGGGCGGTAGTGCAGCGGGTTAACCACAGGTGGCACAAAGCGCAAGGACCTGTGTAAGGATCCCTGTTCTAGTCCCTGGCTCCCCACATGCAGGGGAGTCGCTTCACAAGAGGTGAAGCAGGTCTGCAGATGTCTATCTTTCTCTCCCCTTTCTGTCTTCCCTTCCTCTCTCCATTTCTCTCTGTCCTATCCAACAATGACAACATCAATAACAATAATAAAATAATAATAACTACAACAATAAAAAACAAGGGCAACAAAAAGGAATAAACAAAACTTTAAAAAAAGAATTAATTGGATAAATGTTAATATTTCTTGCTAATTTCTCCACGCCTAGGGAAAATGTGGACTTACATATTTTGTTGTTGTTAAATGAAAGCGTGCACTCCAACTTCAGAATTATGGAGAAAATACTATCCAATATTTGTGATTTAATAGTGAGAATGATAGTCATTCTTTTATATGATTCATTGCATGTCATAGCACATACACATGAAAATATGTTGTCTAGATCCTTTCATTTGTGACAAACCCCCAAAAATTCATACTTAGAAATAACAAAACAGTTCAGAACAAATGCCTGGTATGGTGTTAACTAAAAATATTGGCTTGAGAATCAGAAGATTGTTTTTCCTGTGCCAGTTCTTCTTCAACAACTAGTAGTTCTGTTATATTCCATATCCTTATTTTATTAATGAGTGACATGTTTAGAATATCTAAATTTTTTTATTATTATAATATAAAATGTCTTTAAAGCACCAGAAATTTCATTGTAAAAACTCAACAGTAGAAATATTTCATAAAATCAGAAATTTGTTATCTGCTGATCTCAATAGAGCCCACTCAGAAACCTGTGAACCCAAGGGAAATACAGTGGTCCTGAGCAGTCAAATTAAATGTTAATAGGGGGCTGGGCGGTAGCACATAGTGCAAAGTGCAAGGACGGGCAGAAGGATCCCAGTTCAAGCCCCCAGTTCCCCACCTACAGGGGGATCATTTGTGAAGCTGTGAAGCAGGTCCGCAGATATCTATCTTTCTCTCCCTGTCTGTCTTCCCCTCCTCTCTCAACTTCTCTCTGTCCTATAATAACAGCAGCAGCAGCAGCAACAACAATTATAACAGCAACAACAGCAATGGAAAAAAGATAGCTTCCGGGAGCAATGGATTCCTAGTGCTGGCACCAAGCCCCAGCAGTAACCCTGGAGACTAAATAAATAAATAAATATGTAAATATTCATGAGTTAAACAATATTCTTTTAAAAATTATTTATAAAAAGGAAACATTGACAAAACCATAGGATAAGAGGGGTACAACTCCACACAATTCCCACTACCAGATCTCCCTATACCATCCCTCCCCTGATAGCTTTCCTATTCTTTATCCCTTTGGGGAGTATGGACCCAAAGTCATTGTGGGATGCAGAAGGTGGAAGGTCTGACTTCTGTAATTGCTTCCCCGCTGAACATGGATGTTAACAGGTGGATCCATACTTCCAGCCTGCTTCTCTTTCCCTGGAAGGGTGGGGCTCTGGGGAAACGAAGCTCCAGGACACATTAGTGAGGTCGTCTGTCCGGGGAAGTCTGGTTGGCATCGTGCTAGCATCTGGAACCTGGTGGCTGAAAAAAGAGTTAACATACAAAGCCAAACAAATTGTTGAACAATCTTGGACATAAAGTCTGGAATAGTACACATGAAGAGTTGGGGGGGGTCCTCCATTTTTTAGATAGCTAATAGGCATGTTTTAGTTATATTCCAACGGGCCTGTGGCTATACTAGTTTTTTTTTTTTTTCCCTGAGCCTGAAATCTGATATACAGGTGGATCCAAGTTATTGTCTGGGGAGATGATGTCATGCCTGGAAAAGGAACAAAAACTGGATCAGGGAAGAGAATAGTTCCCAAATATGGGAAAGGTGTATAAATATTGACTGTAAATCCCATTGATTTGATCAGATCTGGGGCCCATATTCAGCCATATTCAGCCTATGTGACCTCTGCATCCCTGTAGATCTGAGCTCACATTCTATGGTCATGGGTAGGAACATTTCAAGTTGCCCCAATATCGACCCATCTTCCTTAGGTGTAGCATAGAGTATGTTGTCTATCCTCCCTTTGGAGGATGGAACATTTTCTACTGTTGTTGATCCAAGTTGAGGGCAAGATCCTATGGGGGCCCACAAAGGTATCTACTGTATTGTTCCTGCTACAAATGAATGGTAACGATGAAGAGAGGGATTTATTCAAGGTCTAGGCCTATCATGTCTGTTTGGGAATCTCAGGACTCCCTGAATAGGGCCCCAGCTGATGGGGTGGCCTGATAGTGACTACGGAGTCATCATTAAAGTATGCCAGTCTCTTGCCCTTCTTTAGCTTTTACAGTCCTTTCTTTGATAAGGTTAGCTTTGGAGTGAGTGAGGGAAGTGTAATAGGAAGTAGGTGAGAAGGGTATCTAAGTCTCAGTAGACACTTTCATTACAAAATTGATACTGACTCACTACAGACTATTGTGTACTTTTGCTTTCAGGTATATATTTTGCCCTAATTTATGGATACATGTGAACATATGCTCTATTTTAAGGGACCTGGTCTATATCTAGGTTTTGGGATTTTTTAGGAAGTGAACCTCCCACAATAGAATTTCAGAATACTATGAAAGGAAAGGTCTCACCCTAGTAATGACGCTGAAGGGTTGCCATTCAACGCCTGTAGTCTCTGGACACATTCTGAAGTGAAGCATGCTGAGGTGGTACTCGTTGCGTTGATTAGGTTGGGATCAGCAAATGCAATATCATTTGGTAGGAATTGAGAGAAGCATGCAGGGAAGTGAACCCCACCCTAGAGGTTCCAGGACTGGGGGAAATTGTTGTATGCTTTACATTGGGTTCTAGTTCTCCCCCGCCAAGAGAAATGGATCAGTCCAGTTAGTTTCGCAGGCCCGCTTGGCCCCGCCCCTAGGAACCCCGAGAGAGGGTTCCAAAGTGGCAGAGTTTCAGAGTTCGAGAGTTGGAGAGTCCCTGAGTTGGAGAGTAAGAGAGAGTGCTTGCGCCGCCGCAAAGAGACAGCAGAGTCCTGTTTGGTGATTGGTTTGTCTTAGTTTACGAATCGTTGTTCGTGAATAAAGAAATACAGTTTCCCTGCCTAGCCGTTGTCTCTGTGTCTCTGTTACCCGCCCGTGAAGCTAGCCTGGCCAGCTGGAGCCTCCGAATTTTAACAACAGGAAATAATAGGCTCTATAGAGGAAATGGGAAGTTCCTGCTGTCTTAAGGATAAGAGACAATAGATAGTTATTGCTATAATCATATTTTTTGGTAATTGGGTTAACTTTGAAAAATCCCTTCATTAGGATTTTCTGTATCATACACAATATCACCATAATTTATGTGCTTTGACATTATTTTTATATAGCTGTGCCACCAGTTGCTTCTGTTCTTCCTGGTCTAAGCTCTTAAGAGAGTCAACATATCAAAGACTCAGCCTATATATTAAAAAGACTCAGTCTGTGCTTTAAAAAGTTTGAGCCATACAATCAATTTTTCCCCTCTCATATTAATTAAATAGTGATTTATATGACTACAAAGTGATAGGAGTGTACATAAACACCATTCCCACCACCAAAAGACTTAAACAGTTATTCTTAAGATATCTGGTTGGAGTCACCATTTTTTACAGCTGAGTAGTATTCCATTGTGTATATATACCACAACTTGCTCAGCCACTCATCTGTTGTTAGACACCTGGGTTGGACACCATACAAAAAGATCTGTGTACACATATGTTCTTGGCAGCACAATTTGTAATAGCCAAAACCTGGAAGCAACCCAGGTGTCCAACAACAGATGAGTGGCTGAGCAAGTTGTGGTATATATACCCAATGGAATACTACTCAGCTGTAAAAAATGGTGACTTCACCGTTCTCAGCCGATCTTGGATGGACCTTGAAAAACTCATGTTGAGTGAAATAAGTCAGAAACAGAAGGATGAATATGGGATGATCTCACTCTCAGGAAGAAGTTGAAAAACAAGACCATAATAGAAAACACAAGTCGAACCTGAAATGGAATTGGCGTATTGCACCAAAGTAAAAGACTCTGGGTTGGGTGGGGAGAATACAGGTCCATGAAGGATGATAAATGACATAGTGGGGGTTGTATTGTTAAATGGGAAACTGGGGAATGTTATGCATGTACAAACTATTGTATTTACTGTTGAATGTAAAACATTAATTCCCCAATAAAGAAATAAATTTTTAAAAAAAGATATCTGTTTGGGACCCTCTTGAGAGATTATTTTACTCTTTAAATAGTTTTGATTGTTTAAATAGTTTGATTATCTTGTGTTCACATCTGACACTTCAGCGGCATATGGGGAAGAGGCTGTAAGGCAATCACCAAGTGAGCGATGTTGGGCAAGGTGTTGACATACCTGGTTGAATGCACGTATTAAAGAAATAAATATTAAAACAAATGGAGCAATGCACATGAGACTGCTCAGTGACTCTGAAGTACTATGCAAGGGTAATAATGAGAGAAAAGATTAGTCATTTTAAGCACATGCAAAAATTTCAAAATTTCATTAGGACAGGGCTGCTCAGCCAGTGTACTGGGAGATAGGTGTCAACTAGTATATAGAGAAGTAGCTGAGTTATGAAAAAGTTCACTTAGATGCTGAAGATTTGATATAAGAAATGATGTACTTAGTGCATTGTTAAGCACCATACAAATATTTCATTATATTATTTCATTTTAAAGTCAGGAAAGTAGGAGATGTATTAATAAATACTTTCTACCAAAAAGAATTAAAAATTATATTGTACATAAGGCATTAGATTTAAATTACTTAGAAAATTATATCTGAATAATCCTGAGTACAGGAAATGTTATTCTACTTTTAAATGTAATTAATTTTTATTACCTGTAATGAATGTGGATAAGTTAATATTCTTATTGTTAAATATTTACCTCAAATGATTCTATGCTTGGTTCATCACTTTCTTCAACCTTATCTCTAAATGCATAGACTTGATATTATGGGATTATTAGAAAGATATATAATGGGATAAAGAATTATATATCAAATTTGTTACATGCTAAAACCGTGTACTAGTATATATCTTATATAGAAACAAAGAGTAGTGAAAGAGAATACACCAATAGAACTTTGGTAGAGGAAGTGGTATAACATTATACCTCTACCATCTTATAATTTGTAAATCACTATTAAATACTAGTAAAATGTAATAATAGTGGAGGCTAGGCTCAAAACCTAGGTTACATACATGCCAAAGCAGCACACTATCCAAATGAGTTATTTGGCCAGACTTATGCTAAAAATTTAAAATATACTGAAACATTAGTTATAACCTATCTAAAGTAAACTGAAATTACATCTAAAAATATTAATCAATTGATACAGAGTGTGTTTAATGTCAGCTTAAAAGAATTTTCAGTCTAAAGTACAAAGACCTATTAAATTATAAAAGGAAAATAAGAATTCTGACAGGTTCTTGTTTTTAATCTTGGATCAGTCTGGACACAAAAGTCCTATGACAGGGAGTTGGGCGGTAGTTTAGCGGGTTAAGCGCAGGTGGCACAAAGCAAGGACTGGAATAAGGATCCCGGCTCGAGCCCCTGGCTTCCCACCTGCAGGGAAATCACTTCAGAAGCATTGAAGCAGGTCTGCAGGTGTCTATGTTTCTCTCCCCTCTCTGTCATTCCCTCCTCTCTAGATTTCTCTCTGCCCTACCCAACAGTGATGACAATAATAACCACCACCACAAAAAACAATAAGGGCAACAAAAAGGAATAAATAAATATTAAAAAATATATATTAAGAAAGTCATATGACTTCAAAAATCAGCTGAAAAATAACTAAATGATGTTTTATTTTTTTATAGTTAATTATATAAATCCTAGAGTATTTAAGCTTTGCTTTTTTTTTTTCTTATGATAAAGTCACAGGAAAGCAAAATATCAATGTATATAGTTAAAGATGACACACCTCTGATTTCTGGAACTGATATTTTTGTGCTGAGATTTTTATATATCTCTTCATTTGTGGCGTAATACCACTGGGAGATAGCTGAAGAATAAAAGCTTGCGTGGAGATCAGTGATCCTGGAGCTTATGTGAGGTCACCATTTTGAAAAGTTTCCTATATGCTGGGTAATTTGAAAGTGAGCACACAATGTTACTGATTACTGCCTAGGAAAAAGGCCATCAGCAAGTAATGTGCAGGTTAGTAGATGGATTGACTTCCTGGCAGGCCAGATCACAGGTTACTCAATTACCTTTTTGTACAACTGGGAAAGAAAGATGAGAATACCAAATGCTGCTGACTCTTACCTCCCAACAATGTTGGGAAAAAATACTTGAAAATATTTAAGTGAAAGTTTCTACTCTCACCCTGTATAGTAGAAGTGTTCACCAAACCAGAACTGAAATTTAGTAGTTACTGAAGTTAACAGCAATACTATTTGACAACCATCTTTCTTCATACTGTCACTTTAACTGGAATAGTTTAAATAGTAAGAGCACAATCTTTGTACTGTATAGCAGAATAAACTCCTTGATCTATATATCAGTGCTTTCAGAACTACTTCTAGTAACCCAGAGGAATTAAAAAAAAAAAACTCAAAGTGAAAAAAAGGTAACTGATAAGTATAATGTCTTAGATCTTTTAAAAAATATGTATCTTTTATGTGTTTTTTTAATAAAAACTCTAACTGGTTTTTATTTAAAAAAAAACATAAAAAAACCCTCTAACTGGTAGCCCCACCCTACTAGGGAAAGAGAGAGACAGGCTGGGAGTATGGATCGACCTGTCAAAGCCTATGTTCAGCAGGGAAGCAATTACAGAAGCCAGACCTTCCACCCTCTGCATCCCACGATGACCTTGGGTCCCTACTCCCAGAAGGATAGAGAATAGGAAAGCTATCAGGGGAGGGGATGGTATACGGAGATCTGGTGGTGGGAATTGTGTGGAGTTGTATCCCTCTTATCCTATGATTTTGTTAATGTCTCCTTTTTTTAAGTAAATAAAAAATTAAAATAAAATAAAAAAAACTCTAACTGGTAAGCACAGAGCTTTGAAGAAAACAATATTACTTTCAAACTATTTAAATTCTAACTGTGGGATTTTCTCTTTCTGTAGTTTGTAGTTTACTGAAAAGGGCTTGCATGTGTTGAAGCCAAAATGCCCATTACATTAACAGTTACGGTTAGAAATCTAAGTACCTAACACCACTACAGTTAATATTTTCTTTGGACTGTTCTGCTTATTTAGTTTCAAGCGTTTTTCAAAAAGCTAACACAAAAAAGCAGCTTCCCTATTTGCCTAGTGAGTGTGTGATTCACACATAATATATGACGTGCTTCAACAGAGCCTAAGTCAGTATTAGCTTTTTTACTTGAGTAGTATTTGGCTTTGTTGGGAAAGGCGATCTTTGTATAATAGTTTCATAAGGTAGCAAGTTCAGTGAAGCCTATTCACTTATGTCATGCCTTCTTTTCATAGCGCTTCTTAATCTTCAATTCCATGCCCTGTTTTAGTGATTACATCACCTTCTAAACATTTAAGTGTTATAACAGAATAACCAACCCTTCTCTAATTCCTTCTCCAGGTGGCTTTCCTCCACCAATAAAGCTAACTTTCAAAATACATTTCAGAAGTGAAATTTTGAACACTTTACTGCCACTCTTAAAGCGCACCAAAACAAAACAAACAAACAAAACCCCTTATATTACCTCCACATCCCTTATAGGATAAAGTCCAAATTCTATAAATCATTATTAAAGGACTTTTAAAATATCACTCCCACAGATTCCTTGAGAGCTTGTTTGGAGGTTCTAGCAGGGGAGCGCAGCTACTCCTATACCCTAGATCAAAGACAGGTCAGTCTCTATTTGGGGAAGGCTTTCCAAGTGCTCAGCTTCGGGAAGGACACGCATGGAGCGGTGAGGGAGGAAGGGGACAACCGCCTAGCCAGCCAGATCAGCAGAATCAACCCTGGCGATCAATGGGGTGACAGATGTCACAGCCAGATGGCCCTCACATCCTCTCACAGATTCCTTCCCAGTTGTATTTATTTCCATATTCTCCCATATACCCTAAATCCCAGACATAATGTGCTGAACAAAATAATACTTTTTTGCACAGTCTTTCTTTATAATATCACATTCATTAATGAGACAGATGGGAGGAGAGAGGAAGAGAGAATCAGACATTACTTTGGTATATGTACGGCCAAGATTAAAACTGAGGACCTCATGCTTGAGTCCATCATTTTATCCACTGTGCCATCTCTTGGACTGCATTGCATGCAGTCTTTCTACTACATGGGATATCCTTTACTCTCCATTCACTTGAAGAAATCCTCATCTGTTGTAATCAGTATCAATGTCCCATTTGGGTCAAGTGACTTTATTCTCTAGTCTTTCTGCTTCTACCGTATTTGGCACATAATCCCTTTTATTTCTCTAAATAAAATCAGAAAATTAGAATAACTAGCATCTTGAACTTTATTAACCTATGAATGGCGTATGTGTTTGAGCACCATTTCAACCATCAACTAAAGTTCTTTCTCCATCATCAAGTACTAGGTCCCTCTTCTCCTCTCAATCCTTTCTCGTAACTCTGTTGAAGAATCCCTAGCTCTGCTGCAAAAGAGCACAACTGTGAGTGTTAACTTGTACAGCCTCTTTTATTTTATTTTTCCCCTCCAGAGTTATCACTGGGGCTCAGTGCCTGCACTACAAATCCACTGCTGGAGGCCATTTTTCCCATTTTTGTTGCCGTTGTTGTTGTTGTTACTGTTATTGTTGTTGTTGGATGGGACAGAGAGAAGGGGAAGACAGAGAAAGGGAGAGAAAGATAGACAGCTGCAGACCTGCTTCACCGATTGTGAGGTGACAACCGTGCAGGTGGGGAGCCAGGGACTTGAACCGGGAGCCTTATTGCCAGTCCTTGCGCTTCGTGCCATGTGCGATATCCTCTTTCTTTAAGTTTCACCTTTAAGTGGGGTCACCTGGCATTTGCTTTTCTCCTTCTGACTTATCTCACGTAATATAATTCCTTTAAATTCCATCCAAGGGGCAGCAAAAGAGATTTCATCACTTCTTATGGCTGAGTATTCCATTGTTTTTATACCATAATTTTTTAACCATTCTTCTGTCATTGGATATTTTGGTTGTTTCCTAATTTGAACCAATACAAATAGTGCTGCTCTGAACATAGGTGTGTACAGGTCTCTTTGAACAAGTGATTTTTATGTTCTTTGGATTAATCCATAGGAAAGGAATTGCTGGATTGAATGTGAGGTCCATTTCTAATAACCTCTCTTTTCCTCTTTGTAATTTAATTTTACAAACTGTTTTTCCATTTTTTTTTTAATTTTTAAAAAATTAGAGCTAAAAATCAGTGGATTTTTGAATACTGATTACCTAGAAGGTAGTTTAATTTATATTTAAATAAATCATATTTATTTGTTGGGACAGTGTGCAATAATAAAAAAAGACCAAATATGTTGAGAGGGGTTTCTTGTTGTCTGTTCTTTATGTATGAAAGAATTCTGGTTAAAGAACATGCACTTACCACAAATTATTATAGAATTCTTAAGAGAGAACTAACTTGAAAATCACAACTGAGTTTTCAGAGAGTGCAGAATCTAAGTATTTCTTTCTTTACTATTATCTTGTTCTTTTTTCAGTTAAATTCTTTCTTTTCTTTCTTTTTAAAATTTTATTTATTTATTACTGGATAGAGACACAGAGGAAAGACAGACAGAGAGGACACTTGCAGCACTGCTTCACCACTCTTGGAGCTTTCCTCCTGCAGGTGGGGACCAGGGGCTTGAACCTGGGTCCTTTTGCATTGTAATGTGTATGTTTAACCAAGTGTACTACAACCTGGCCCCAATTAAACTCTTTCTAAGGAAGGACTGAGAGTACTTCAGTTACATAACTCAAAAGAAAGGCATGATACAATCTAAAGTGTTCCTGAAATTGTTATAGTTTACTGCTGTAACTGGGTATTGTTTCAATGTGAACTTTTCTTAACCTTAACATCACTATTGTCTTTAAAAACTGTTCAAAATAGCATAGTCAAAGAGGTAATGTTATACTATTCAGTGTGTGGGAGGGTGGGGGGCGGAGGTTGTCTGTCATTATCTCCCTGAGTATTAACCATGAACAAATTATCAAAGGCATTGTTTCTTGAAAAGAGTAGACAAATGTATTAGCACCTAAATAGAATAGGGAATGTGTGGGAAATATCATAAAACAGCAATTGCTGTGTTGCAGCATGGCTTCCCATGACATTCTGTGCAGCAAAGATTTTAGCGTTATCAGCACCTGCTAAGTTTGTCTGGGCTTTCAACTACTCAGACTGATAGCACCTTTGCAGAAGAATGTAAAGCTTTGTTCTTGAAGATTTTCATGCTCTTTCCTCTACTATAACCAGTGACACTTGAATGAGCTGGTCTAAATACAGACTTCATTCCAAAGGCAGGGATATATATTACATAATAGTTTGTTTTAATCTTAGAGATAGAGAGAGTGAAAGAGACCACTGCACCAAAGCTTCCTTCAGTGCTGCAGGGACCAGACTCAAACCTTGATTGCACACATGGCAAAGCAGTGCACTATCCAAGTCACTTATTTTTCTGGCTCAATAGAATATTTTTATCTGTTTCAGATTTGCAGATAAATTGAACAAAATGTGTAGAGAGCTCTCATATATTCCATGTAACACTCCCTGCCCCTTCAGTTTTTCTATGTTAGCATCCTTCATTAGTGTGCTATATTTATTAGAATTGATAAACCAACACTGATTTATAAGTTACAGTAGATTTTAGTTTTATATTTTTATGGGTTTTGACACATATATAATGACTTGTATTCACCACTATACTATCAATAGTTTCAGTGCCCTGAAAAGTCACCTGTGCTCTCTGCTCATCTGTCCCTCTCTTTGATCTACTGATTATTTTATAGTCTCTGTAGCTTTGCCTTTTTTATGTCATTATAGCTGGACTACACAGTTTGTAGCCATTTAGTATTGATGCTTTCCTTTCTCCTCCTCTTCCTCCATCTTCTCCTTTTTCTTCCTGTTCTCTCTCTCTTTTCTATTTTTTAGTTGCCCCAAAGGTTATCTCTGGGGCTCTGTGCCTGCACAATAAGTCCACTACTCCTGGAGACCTTCTATCTTCCTTCCTTCCGTTCTCCCTTCCTTCCACCTTTCCTTTCCTTCCTTCGTCCTTCCCTTTCCTTCCCTTTCCTTTCCTTCCTCCTTCCCTTTCCTTCCCTTCCCTTCCCTTCCCTTCCCTTCCCTTCCCTTCCCTTCCCTTCCCTTCCCTTCCCTTCCCTTCCCTTCCCTTCCCTTCCCTTCCCTTCCCTTCCCTTCCCTTCCCTTCCCTTCCCTTCCCTTTCTTCTTTTGATAGGACAGAGAGATTTGGGTGTGTGTGTGTGAGATAGACAGACAGACAGACAGACAGACATGTGTCACTGTTTGTGAAGCTTCCTGTCTACAGGTAGGGGAGTGGAGGCTCCAGTTATGTTCTTGAGCATGCTAGCATGTGCACTCAGCTAGGTGCATTACCTCCTGGACCACTGGCATTGATGTTTTAATTTAGCAGTACTCAATTATGTGCTCTTTGTGTCTTTCCATAGCTTGATATTTTATTTTTAATTGCTGGATAATATTCAACTATATGAATATACATCACCTACTGATAAGTAACTTAGTTTCTTTAATTCTGCTCATTTAAACAAAATAGCTGTACTTTCACATGTAGGATTTTGTGTAAATTCTTATTTTCAACTCAAAAGTTGTAATTGTGAAAAATACTTTTGATGAGGAGAAAGCTCAGAAACTTTGAAGTTAAAAGGACTTCATTTGAATCCCAAACCCCTCACATTATCTATCAAATAATTTTTATTATTAATCTGATATATCTATTGTGCTCTGCATTTGAAATGCATAAAATACTATCATGTCAGTTAAATGTTTTTCTACACATATATATATGTACATATAGTCTCATAAATATTGGTTATTTCCAATTTTCTATACTATTTAGAGAATTAGATAAACTATAATGGAAAGGACTTTGTATAATTTCTTGCAGTGTATTTTCAATTACTATATCACATACCATTGGAAGAGTGGTACCTGGGGGGGATGATGGTGTACATGGTTGAATGCAAATTACTGGGCACAAGTAAGCACTTGGGTTCAAGTCTTCAGTCCCTACCTGCAAGGGGGCAGCTTCAAAATCAGTAAAGCAGTGCTACAGGTGTCTCTCTGTCTTCCTCCTTCTCTATCTCTCCATTCCTTGTCAATTTTTCTCTCTATACTACACAAATACATTTTTAAAAATAGCAATATTTTATTTCTGTCCCTCAAATCTATAAGGTTTCTTTTTAATATAAATCTAAATATGGGGAAGAGTTTAATAATTCTCAAACAACAATACTAAATTAGCCACAATATAACATGATACGAGTGTATGATAACTTTGTATATATTTTAATAAAAAGAGAATTGGACTTGAGAATTATCTTGAGGCTGGGCTCTACTACACATTGACTTAATGATCTCTTGAATTTGCAAGGTTAATAGTGTCTTACCAGTAAAATGAAGTATAATATAGTTTGTTCACCATATGTTAGGTTTATTTGCTGTGCAGTGCTTCTGTGAGACGCCTATGTGAAAATGTACAGTGCATATAAAAGAGCATTACAAACTATAATGCACCATTAAAGTTTCATCATTATTCTTGCTAATGTTCTAAGGTACTTTTTATTCTAATTTAGCTATTTTTCCCTTACAAAATTGAAGTATGGTTTCTTTTTGTAAAACTATATTCATATTATAAACCTATTTTTTCTGGAATCCAGTAGTTTACTAAAATCACAGAGTCGATATAGTTATGTTCTGCCTAATTTCCCTCATATGTTAGTTGGACTCCTCAGAGAATAGCTGCCAGGATTGATTAAACATGTAAGGATTGTATTAAGGAAAATATCTATGGAAGGGGAGACAAAGGCTGAAAGAATTAGAAGGTTAAGAAAAATGGGAATAAAGGTGGTTGAATGTGTCCTAGGTTGTTATGCAGTTTTAAGAAGATTCCTTGCATGTAGGGAACTTTCTGACCCTGTCACCCTTCAGCAGGGTTCTTTAATCCCCAGACTTGTGCCTATCATCACATCCTTCCCATGTTCAGTAATTAACTGGAATAGCTCATGAAAAGTGTACCTTTAGCAAAAACTTGGTGACAGAGTACATCAGGTGAAGTCCTCGATAAGTTACATTCCCTCCATTTTGTAGCCTATGATAGACATTTTCATATTAGTCATACCTCACAAATATTCTTCCCCAAAATAATAAGCAAAGAAAATGAAACTTATGCATAAATAAGGAAGTGAACATGTGAAGCAGTGGCAGGTGGATACATTTTTTCCATGATAATTAGTCTTCCTAAATCATAGGATAATTCAAAGTTATGATTGGCCTCTAGGACAAAAACAGTAAGCAATCAGAGGTGAAATCTTTGAGGAACAGGAAGTCTCAAAACTAGAGGCAAGTTCAGGTATGGATTGTATAAGAACTTTAAAGCTTTTCCCCACTCTGTCATCTTTAGAAGTGATAAAGCTATCTTTTAATACAACTTCCTATATTTCTCATCTCTACTCATTACCTTCCTAAATTATCTTGTTCTCTTTCCCACTTCTCCTCCCACACATCAATTAAGAATAATGACTTTCAGGGAAAATGGAATATGTGAAAAGTTATTGTTAATATTAATAGATGACAGTAATGCCTCTTGAAATTCTTTGCATTCCAGAGTTACTGCATTCGATTCTACTTTGGGTAGCTCATTTGAATATGATTTTCTGGCTAGGACAGGCTTTTATTTGCTATAGAGAATAGTTATGATTTAAACTTATTATTCAATAAATCACAAACCATTAAAGCAATTGTATTTGAATATTATATGTATAATATTTCAAAAAGCTTTCGAAAGTGGTTTTGAGCGAATATTTGAATTTTTCTTCTCCATCCATATTTTTCAAAAGGACCCTGTAGTAAATTTCACTCTTGTAGTAAATTTCATTCTTAAGTAAATGCTATAGAAAGCTATCATTTTTCTCTCTGTGACTTTTAACTTTCAATGTACCTCCTCTAGCAAGTTATCAATTAAAAGCATGAAATTTGCACAAGTCTAGAAATAAGCCAGTAATCTTCACTAAAGATGTGGAAAACCCCTATTAGATAGCTTTTTAACCTTTATTACTTCCCATATTTGACTGTAAAAATGTAGATCTTCTGGAGACATGGTAACTGCTAATTGGATTTCACATGAAGAAAAGAGCAAAAAATCTATTTTTGCTTATGTAAACAATTTTTGGTAACTACTTAGATAGTTGATATGGAATAGATATTAGCATTGAGCATACTAAACAGTATCCTTCAGCCAGCCCATTCCAGAACAAAAGTCTACTATTTTGGCCATCTAGTAGCCAATAAATTCACTTACTATCCCCAGAATTCACAGCCTGTTATCAAATTAAATTCTTTAACCTTGAATAGTATTTTAAATGCTAATGCAGTATGATTAACACAAGCTATCACTAAAGAAACCAAGAGAACAGTAATGATCTCAGTAATAATGTAAGACTGTTTTCAGGGGTTACAGTCTCACATCCTCCAGAAACAGACGCCAGGACAGCTTACTCACCACCAAATTGCCATCTCCCTCCACAGAGCACTGGGCATCAATTCCTTTCCAGCCCCTTTTCTCCACCCACTTTTGAATCCCTAAAGCTACTGAAATAGACCATAGTATATTAATGCTTCGTTGTGTAGTTACTCTTGCTTTGTTTCTTAAATCTCACCCATCAACCAGACAGAAAATTAATAAGGAAACATGAGCTTTAAATGAGGAGAGATAGGTTAGACTTAATAGCCTACTTTCTTATTGATAGAATTTTATGAATACAGAGAACCTATTCTTCTCATTAAAATAAGTTAATTGTATTCACAATTTCAATGGAACTTGCATGGCAAATGTGCATATGCAGCCAGGCAAATGATTTAGCCCATAGAGAGTAAGTCGTGAAATGTCTGGGGCCCCATGTTCAATTTCTGGTATCAAATATGCTGGAGCAGTGCTCTGATACATATTTCTCCCTCCCTCCCTCCTCCTCCTCATCCCCCTCCTTGACTTTCTCCTTCTTCTTCTCCTTCTTCTTCTTCTCCTCCTCCTCCTCTTCCTCCTCCTCCTCCTCCTCCTCCTCCTTCTTCTTCTTCTCCTCCTCCTCCTTCTTCTTCCTCCTCCTCCTTCTTCTTCTCCTCCTCCTCCTTCTTCTTCCTCCTCCTCCTCTTCCTCCTCCTCCCCTCCTACTCCTCCCCCCCCTCCTCCTCCTTTCTCTCTCTCTCTCTCTCTCTCTCTCTCTCTCTCTCTCTCTCTCCTGCAAATTAAGCTTTTTTTGGTCAGTGCTGGGGCTTCAAGCTGACTTTTTCAGATAGAGATAGACAAAGGAGTGAGGAAAAAAATAGCACAGCACTGAAACTTCCCCTAGAACAGCTGGAGCTGGACTTAAACTTCAGTCACACACATGGCAAAGCAAACACCTTACTAAGTAAGCTATCTTGCCAGCCAGCCCAGTGAAATAAATCTTTAATGAGGAAATATACTCATTGGAAAGATGCAAGAAAAATGTTCTTCTCTATTTAAATAGAACTGATACTCTAAAATGATTAAATGTGAACTTTGATATTAAGAAGATGTTCAGAACAAAATGCAAGAGTATGGTTGCATTTATCTTCTTTTGCATTATTTTAACCTAGGGGAGTGTTCAAATATTAGTTTTTCCACCCACATCTTTGATTAAACTAGTGGTGATATCATGTTGTCAAGATCTGGACACATACAAGAACTAATGTGAGAAATTGAATTGGAAGAGGATAGCAGAAGGCAAATAGTATTTTACTGATTATTTTCATTGTATTAACTCATTACATGAAGGGTCATCTTTAGATGTGAATATGAAAGTTAGGATCAAACCCTCAGTAATTAAGTATGCCAGCAGCAATAGTCAATTTTATGAACTTTAACCAACATGATTATATGTTTTCACTTTTTAAAAAACTTGATTTATTCATTCCTTTTATTGAGACAGAAAGAGAAAGAAACAAGTACCACTCCAGACATAAAAGTAACCAGGGATTAATTTCAGGGCCTCCCTCAAACAAAGCATGTATTCCACCAACGGAGCTACCTCTCCAGTCAGTGTTTTTATTTTAGGTAATTTGTTATTTATTTATTTTTCCACGAAAGTTATCACTGTGGCTCAGTGTCTGCACAATGCCACTATTCCCACTGGACATTTTTCTTCTTTCTCTCCCTTTCTTTCTTTTCTTTTCTTTCTCCCTTCCTTTTTCTTTCTTCCTTCTTTTTTCTTATTTGTTCTCTCTCTTTTATAATTCTTTCTTTCTTTCTTTGGATAGAAGGTGACAGAGATAGAGAGGGAGAAATAGCATGAAAGACACTTACACCACTGCTCCTCTGCTCATGAAACTTCCCTGCAGATGGGAAGTAGGGTCTTATCCCTGGTCCTTCCACATGATAACGTGCACTGAGCCACCAGCTAGTTCCTAAATCAGTGGTTTACAAACAAATGGGAGCTCAGTGTGCAGTACTGCCTCACAGAGCACATTTGTCATGGCTTGAGATTTTCTTTTTTTTTTTTCTTTATTTATAAAAAGTAAACATTGACAAAACCATAGGATAAGCGGGGCACAACTCCACACAATTCCCACCACCATTCCTTATCCCATCCCTTCCCCTGATAGCTTTCCTATTCTTTAACTCTCTGGGAGTATGGACCCAAGGTCATTGTGGGATGCAGAAGGTGGAAGGTCTGGCTTCTGTAATTGCTTCCCTGCTGAACATGGGTGTTGACAGGTTGATCCATACTCCCAGCCTGTCTCTTTCTTTAGTAGGGTGGGGCTTTGGGGAAACAGAGCTCCGGGACACATTGGTGGGAAAGTCTGGTTGGCATCATGCTAGCATCTGGAACCTGGTGGCTGAAAAGAGAGCTAACATACAAAGCCAAACAAATTGTTGAACAGAGGTTTTCTTATAGTTATTGTTAGAGTAGCTAGCATCTAGTGGACTGAGGCAGGGAGGCTGCTAAACATACACATGCCACCACAGTAATTATTCACCCTGAAATATCAGTAGTGGTGAAACTGAGAATCACTTCTATGAACTGCTGTTATGATGTATTGCTTAATGTTAATAGAGTTATGTATATTAATCCATTAAGAAGCAAATAGCAACACTAGCATTTTAATCTGTTAAAATCAGTGAAATAAATATAAAAATTAAATCAATGGATAATTTTCTCACATTTAGTTCCCCCTCCTTCTTCCCCCAATAATATTACTTCCAGAAATAACTTTCTGCAAAGTTGGAATTTTTCAGTTTGACTCTTAGCTTTGGAACTGAGAGTAATGTGATTTACCCTTGTATGGTAACTAAAAGAGTTATCAAGTTCAAGGAAATATGCTTTTTGACAAGCTAATCTCACTAAAGTCCATGTGAGATTAAAAACAATTTACCATGCTATGTTGCAAAATGTAAAAAAGAGGGGCCAGGCCATGGTGCACCTAGTTGAACCCACATGTCACAGTGCACGAGCCTCCATCCCCACCTGCAAAGGAAAAGCTGCAAGAGTGGCGAAGCAGGGCTGCAGGTGTCACTCTGTCTCTCTCCCTGTCACCCTCTACCTTCTCAATTTCTGGCTGTCTCTATCCAATAAATAAAGATAATTTTTAGAAAGGACCCAATTCATTCTATTTTCTATATTATTTGCAATTTTTCTGTTTGAAATAGAACATTCTAAAATTGAAAACTGATACATCTCAAGAATATATAGATCACCAAAACAAAGTTAATGGTAAATCAGCGTTTGATACTCCTTAAGAATTTTTCTGGGAGTCGGGCTGTAGCGCAGTGGGTTAAGCACAGGTGGCGCTAAGCTCAAGGACCGGCGTCAGGATCCCGGTTCGAGCCCCTGGCTCCCCACCTGCAGGCAGGTCCCTTCACAGGCGGTGAAGCAGGTCTGCAGGTGTCTGTCTTTCTCTCCCCCCTCTGTCTTCCCCTCCTCTCTCCATTTCTCTCTGTCCTATCCAACAACAATGACATCAATAATAACTATAACAATAAAACAACAAGGGCAACAAAAGGGAATAAATAAATTAAATTAAAAAAAAGAATTTTTCTCTCAATTCTTTTTCATTCTAATTAGGAAATTAATAGTTTACAGTCTAGTTATAAAGTTGACATAGGGTTTAATTTCTCCTCTCCTTGTGATAGTTGTCTACAACTCACTCTTACCTACAACTTAAGTCATTTTCTGCCATAACGCACCAGGAATTAAATTTTATAGAAAAAGCATGCCTTTACACAGCTCAAATTATAAGTGTAATTATCTCAATTAAAAATAAAAAATATTCACCTAACTTCAGAACTTTACAAGCCTAACTTCATTTTAAATTGCTTTTATACAAAATACAAAACGGTTAATGCCTCTTATTTTATACACACTTGCTTGTTCTATAAATGAAAATTATTTGATTAAGAAATTTTTCTTATGCTGTCTTTACCTCATTGTAATTTTATTGAATTCTCCTTTGTAGTCTTTCTATTTCTATTGTTCTTTGTCTCACAGCACTTCATAAAAACACTTAGTTACATACTACTTTATAAAATGTGCACATTTAAATTTTATCAGTACATTTTTAAGGTTTATTTATTTATTTAATTTTAGAACAAGAATTAGATCATCACTCTGATACATGTAACTGTGGAGATCATGGTCAGGACCTCATTCTGGATAGTCCAATATCCCATGAGCCACCTTCTGGGCTTCTTATTTTGATAGCAATGTAGACTGTAAAACTGAATAATTTAGGGGGGAAGTTTAGAAGGGGATTCTACAGAAGTAAGCTAAATTAAATTCAGACATCAAAATCCAAAGATTAAAGCTATTACTGCTATTAGAAGTGTAGACAGGTACTTTGCCACTTCATATCAAAGATTTGAGACATCTCTAAAATCAGAATTCATACTCATCTTTGAATCAGTTATCTTTGAAGCTGCTTTATCACAAGGTTGCAAATATTAGCTCTCCCACAAATGAAAGCTTCTAAGCTTTGTATAAAATGAATCTGGGATTTACTATATTCTTAGAAGGGGAAAGTTGATGTTTGCAATAAATTTGAAATTTATTTCTAAAATCATCATGATTGTGACTCCTAATATTAATCAACTGATTATCACTCCTTCTGCCCTTAGTGTGTAGACTACTGCTTCTATCTGTAAGCACTGGTCTTTAACCTGCTGCCCTTTTTGCCACATGACTTAATTTTGCTTGGTTGTTCAGTCCTAAAGAGTCCAATTCTGCCTAATTTTGGACTTCTGGCTCTTTTTAAGACTCGATTTGTTTTTATTTGTTGTTCTTGCTTGTTTGTTCTTACCAAAGCATAGCTCACCCCAGGTGATGGTGCTGGGAATTGAACCTGGGACATCAGAGTCTCACACATGAAAGCTTTTTGCATAACCATTATGCATGCTGTCTCAGAACCTCTGTGCATTTTCAAATACCTGTTAAAGCAAGTTACAGCTTTGTGATGTCATCAATAAGTAAAAAAAGGCTTCTTATAGAAGAGTTCCCAATTCACACAGCACAGATAATTTGTTAAATTCCTTAGTGGAAATGAGGTGGGTTCTCTCCTATAAGTTCATCCATGAAATCATAACAATGTTTTGCATTGTGTTTGTTTCTCTTCAAAATAGACTTACAATCTGAGCATGTGCCCACTTAACTTTACAGGTTGAAAACAATATTTTATGACAGCCTTTACAATATGTGCTAGGAATAGAAAAACATCAAAATTTTATTGTTATCTACACATTCCTGAACATCAAGTCTTAACTTGATAACCACAACTGAAAATTCAAAAGAGAAAGCATCATTTTTGATGTGCATTTGGTGTCAGTTTTTTTTTATTTAAAACTTTAAAAACATGGTTGCTTTCCTTTTATAATTGTGCTTTTGTCACGCAATACGTTGTACTAGAAGTTCACAAAGCTTTAAAAACCTGTAATAAAAGTTGGTATAGATAGACAGCTTAATAAAGTTCCACAGGAAAAATAAAATGAAAAATAAAAACTGTAAAGTAGCATAAATAATTTCTTTGAAAAATAATTTTTCTTTTTTCCCTATACCTGACAAAGGATACTTGTACTTAAGGTTTGTAAATTGCTTTTACTTTTTACCAACCATAGGTGTACCACCAGTTGTCAAAAGGTGTGCTTTTATAATGATAAGAGGTAGAAGTGCATGCTTTGCTATTGTTTAAGGTATGAATCTCATCATCTCTGAATTATCATATATCCAAGTGTATTGTTATATACTGATAAAACCAAAATACTAGATCACAAAATGATTTCCTTAGCTTGACATGCCTACCTCTTCGCAGGACATGAACAAACCTTAAAATGTATTCTGAAATAAATTAACTTCTTAATTCTGATTAGATTGCAAGTTTGCAGAAATATATCAAAACTTAAACCATTTTTTATTTCAACAATACTGAAGAGACCATATTTTCATGTACAGCTTTTGCTCTTCAGTGGTTTAAAATTAAAAGGAATTAAAGCTACCATATGGGAGACTGTATACAATTTAATGATTAAGAATTATTATATTGTAGTACTGAATATATAAAAAACAAGTTTAATAAACCTCAGTCAAATAATAAGTTTTAAAAATACATCCTTGTGAATACTTTTGTTTTTAGTAATATTAGCAATGCTAGAAATTAGTAATATGATATATTTAAATGAAATTTGTGTTCTTTGTGATGTTTATGCTCCCTGATACAAGACTGCTTTAAAGCTAAGCAATTCCTCAATTGAGAAATTTAAAAATAGTAATTTTCTTTTTTCTTTACTATGATTAATGAGCCTTATCTTTATCTGAAAACTTTAATGTGCTGTGATTGATGAGTAATGGTGAAAGATGGTATCCATCCTGTCATTTTTTTTCACAAGTCATAAAATTGTCTTATTTATGTGTTGCTAGCTACTTTAGCATTGCATACTAGCACCACCTGGTGGACATAATATCATTTTTTTTCTCTATTGCTTAAAGTCCCTTCCCAATCTATATCCATTTATGGCATCTTAATAGGAATTTCATTGAAATAAGTGTTTAATCTTAAGGATCAAAAACATCTGGCGTATTTCCTAATTAAGCGCCCAAGTTTTCTTTTTGGGGGGAGGAATTCTTTTTTTACTAGCTGTTTTTTCAGGGGTGAGGAGTTGGGGTGGGAGGTAAATGGTTTATAGGTCAGTTGTTGATGAGTTTTCAAAAAAAAAAAAACAACAAAAAACTATTTTTTTTATGAGAGAAAACCAGAGCATCACTTTGGTACATGCAGTGCTGGGAATTGAACTCAGGACCTCGTGCTTGAGAGTCTAGACACTTTTAACCCTTGCACCTCCCAGTTCACCAGATTTATTGTTGGTTTTCACCAGGCCACTGCTCAGCTCTGGTTTGTGGTCATGTGAGGGATTGAATCTGAGACCTTGGAACCTCAGGCATGAGAATGTCTTTGCATAATAACCATTATGCTGTCTCCCCCCACCCAAGCAACTGAGTTCTTTTAAGCTGCATTAATATATACAGGGCTACATGGTACATTAAATAAACATATGATTTTTACAATTTACTTGTTTTTATTATTAAAGAATTAAGTCTAGTAAGTTTTCTGTACCTTATTAGCAAATGTGATTTAAGTTAGATTACCTAGTAATTTTTTTTACTAGGTAATCTTTACTTATTTATTCCCTTTTGTTGCCCTTGTTGTTTTTTATTGTTGTAGTAATTGTTGGATAGGACATAGAGAAATGGAGAGAGCACGGGAAGACAGAGAGGGGGAGAGAAAGACACCTGCAGACCAGCTTCACGGCTTGTGAAGCGATTCCCCTGCAGGTGTGGATCCAGGGGCTCAAACCCAGATACTTCTGAGGGTCCTTGCACTTCATGCCACGTATGCTTAACCCGCTGCGCTACCGCCTGACTCCCATACCTAGTAAAAATTTAGCATAATGATTTAGCAACTAATATTTTAGGAAGAATTTTCACATTATGAATTTTAAGTGTGTTAACATTTTATGTACAATTCAAATCTAAACTAATTTCAGCCATGAAAATTAAAAAGTCATTTTTGTGCTTATTTGCTCCTTAAAATTCTGTACATTTGTTAGATTTTAACTTTTAATACTTTATTTTTTTCCAAAAGATATAGTTAATAATATTCAGTCTTAAAAAAATAATATTCAGGGAGTCAGGCGGTAGCGCAGCAGGTTAAGCACACTTGGCGCAAAGGGCAAGGACCAGAAGAAAGTTCCTGGTTCTAGCCCCCGGTTCCCCGTCTACAGGGGAAGTCGCTTCAGGGGCGGTGAAGCAAGTCTGCAGGTGTCTATCTTCCTCTCCCCCTGTCTTCACCTCCCCTCTCCATTTCTCTCTATCCTATCCAACAATGATATCAATAACTACAACAACAATAAATAAATAATAATAATATTCAGTTTTGGTCTTTATAGAGGCCTACATTTATGAATAATACAGTGAATTATTTTTTTTAACTAAATGTAGTGATTTATATTTCTTTGGAATACACTACCAGTCTATTCTCTGGTAAAATTTGATGTGTATAAATTTGAATTTTATGACAAAAGACTTAGTATTAAATAGCAAAAAGTCGTTGATATTTATTTAAGAAACAAGTTTTAATTTTATACTTTCTGTGTCCTTTAAGATAAAATTATAGTAGATTACATTCATTAAGACAGACATCTTGAACTGATATTATTTACTTGAATATTTCAAGAAAGGACTTTAGAGACATAGCTCAGCTGGAAGGATGCAGGGCTTGCATGTCCAAGGCCCCTGTTTCATTTTGTAGTACCACATGTACCAGAATGGTGCTCCAGCTCCTCTCTTTATCATATGAATTAAATAATAAAACAAACCTTTAAACAAAGCAAAGGGAAGCAATTAAAATAGATCTCTTTCTTTTTTCTAAAGGTCTTGGATTGTACACTGTAAACTCAGCATATGGAGATACCATTATCATGCCTTGCCGACTTGATGTACCTCAGAATCTTATGTTTGGCAAATGGAAATATGTAAGTGTGACCTACCTTGGACTTTGTTAATTGTCTCTACTCTTCAGATAAAATTTCTTCTGTGAGTAAGTGTGAATTTCAAATGAACATAATAGCAGTATACAACTCTGGATACAAATGTAGGAAAGTAGAATATGAGTAAGTGTGAATTTCAAATGAACATAATAGCAGTATACAACTCTGGATACAAATGTAGGAAAGTAGAATAAATTTTGACTATGTCCAAATAATAATTCCTGTCTTTCATAACAAATGCCATTTACTTAATTTATTTATCTATTTATTTATTTATTATTGGATAGAGACAGAGAGAAACTGAAATGGAGGGGGAGACAGAGAGACATCTGCAGCACTCCCTCACCACTTGTGAAGCTTTCCCTTTGCAGGTAGAGACCTGGGGCTTGAACATATGTCCTTGAGCACTTTAATGCGTGCGCTTAACCAGCTGTGCCATTGCCTGGCCCCCATGCCATTTTAAATTAAATAAACACATAATTCTTAGATCATATTGGTTGGAAAGGTTCAACCTTGAGTGCTACGGGCAGAAAAAAGACAGAGTTCCAGAGAAAAATCAGTATAGGACAGTTTAGTGAAAGTTGACAGCCTTTCTCTACATATGCATGCTTGATTTGAAGTGACCGTAGCAACGGCAAGGTATACCAGTAGTGAGAGCGCTCAAATATTTGTTCAGAATTTGTCATCAACATAATGAACCTACTTATGGTATTCAGTCTTACAACTGTATTGGTGTGGTAGGTACTTTACAGAATTTCTCATTATTAATTTTATTCTTAAAAACCATTGCCAATTTTTGTTTTCTTGAGTATAGAATTGTGTGGGGTGGGTCTGGGAATGGAAGGTAGACATTTGGTAGGAGAATGTGGAGTGACTAGGTAACTTTGACTGATAGAATATCTCAATCTAATGAGCAAAAACAGCAAATGGTTTCTCTGAGGTGCGATTTCCTAACATTTAATTTTATAAAACTCAAGGTAGTTTGTGAGATTAAAGTATTTCATTGAATATAATGACAAAATTTTGCTAATTCCTTGACCTGTTAAAAATATTTGTATAGGAAAATAATATGGCAGTCAAATTTAAAAATCTTTTTCTCTCAGGACTACTTAAAGCTTTTAGTATTAAAATATATTATGAATTGTCTTGAGTTTAATTCACTATTTAGGTTTTTTTAATCTTTATTTATTTACTTATTATTGGATAGAGACAAAGAGAAATAGAGAGGAAGAGACAGAGACACCTGCAGCACTTCTTCACCACTCGTGAAGCTTCCCCCGCAAGTGGGGATGATGGACTTAAACCTGCAACCTTGTGCACTGTACTGTGTGCACTTAGCCAGGTGTGCCACCTCCTGGCCTCCCAATTTAGGTTTTTTAACTACATATTGTTTACTCTTAGATATTTGTAGAAACATTTCTATGAACATAGTTTGGGAAATGTATTTAAGGTTCTCCCCCCCCACCCCCGCTACAGTGGTATAACATGCTCTGAATTTAGACTGACAGTGCTCTACCACATACTTACTGTGAGGTTAATCTCCATTTTAAATCTCCTTAAAATAAGATAATAAGGGGGTTGGGCGGTAGCGCAGTGGGTTAAGCACACATGGCGTGAAGCCCAAGGACCAGCATGAGGATCGTGGTTCGAGCTCCCGGCTCCCCCACCTGCAGGGGGATAGCTTAACAATCGGTGAAACAGGTCTGCAGGTGTCTATCTTTCTCTCCCCCTCTCTATCTTCCCCTACTCTCTGCATTTCTCTCTGTCCTATCCAACAACAATGACATCAATGACAAGAATAATAATAACCACAACAGCAATAAAACAACCAGGGCAATAAAAGGGGGAAAAATAGCCTTCAGGAGCAGTGGATTTGTGGTGCAGGCACCGAGCCCCATCAATAACCCTGTAGGCAAATAATAATAAGAAGAAGATAATAAGAACAGTCTTCTATGTGGCATTGGGAGAGTTGCATTAAGTGACACATGTCAGAATGCTTAAGTAGTACTTGATTATGTCAAAAATGTATGCTATTTTGACTGTAGGACTGCTAAGTTCTAATCACACTGTGTTTGAAGTGACATAGAAAGTTAGATAGCACATAGCATGTCTCTGTACTCTCCTGCTACCGACACTTTGGGTCATTCTGAACTATTTCTGGTTTCATATAAAAGTGAAAATACAACAGTAAGACCTATGGACAAAGTGTAATATAAACCCCCAAGTTCCAGGAATTGAGACACAAATATATAATTTATCTCCTATACTGAATTTATTGCCAAAGTAAGTGGTTCGTCAGTATTGGAAAACTTCAGTGATGACAGACATTTCTGACTATAACCCAGATATTAATTTTCACATAACCTGAACTGACACTGTAGAATAGAGAAAGTAATAGTAATCTTAAAGTTATCAGTTATCAGAAAAGCTTCAAGAATAAGATGATTGTATTTTGAGGTACCATTGTTGTGAGCTGTAGCAATAAACTTAATGTAATCTGAAAGGCAAATGGAAGGTTTGGAAAGAGTGAGTGAAATGAAACAAATCTAGACAGGAAGGGTTCCTTTCTCCTCTATCACATGGTAAAAAGCCCTTTGTACTTCATCCTCACCAGCATCTGCCCCGTGTTTGGTAGAAAAGAGACACTTAACATCCCCAATGTGGTTATAAAGAAACCAGGTCACTGAGCTCCAGCCTTCGCTTTGCTAAGAGATTGTAATGTGACCGTCTGTTTAGCTAGTGCATAATTTCAGCACTATCAAAGCCGGCTTCCCCCCCCGCCCCCCACAGAGTTAGAAACAGAGTGAAAGTGATAGAGAGTTAGAAACACCACAGTACCAGAGCTTTGCCTGGTGCCATGACGATCATATCAATACTCCATTTGTCGCATGTGCAGTAAGGCATGTGCCCTATCCAGTAAAATGTTTCCCCAACTCTAACAGGATTTGGGATAAATTATTAACCAAGCTCTGCCTCCAGGGTATAATCTATAAGTGAAACTACTACTGTAACTCTAGCATACAGGGTTGTTATGAATATTAAATCAATCAATGCATGAAAATTCCAAGTACGTGACATAGAGTTAATAACTATTACTTATTACATAAGTTTATGAATATGGAAGTTTAGGGTGTTAATCTAGCATATGTCTTTAAATTATAGGATAATACAGGGCAACTATTTGCATTTTAAACCTGTAACAAAAGTAAACGATTTTGGGAGTCGGGCGGTAGCGCAGCAGGTTAAGCGCACATGGCACAAAGCACAAGGACCAGCACAAGGATCCCGGTTCAGGCCCCCAGCTCCCCCCCTCTCTGTCTTCCCTTCCTCTCTCCATTTCTCTCTGTTCTATCCAACAACGACAACATCAATAACAACAATAATAACTACAACAATAAAAACAAGGGCAACAAAAAGGGAAAATGAATAAATAAATATTTTTTTAAAAAGTAAATGATTTTAGGAGAATGTTATTGATGAATTCAGATATTTAATCAGCTAAATTCTTTTATTCCCAGATTAATCATCTTTGCTGCCACTATAACACAGTACTATAGATGGAGTACTCAAGCAACAGACACTTAATCCTTATAGATCTGCAGTCTGGGAAGCCCAAAATCAAAATATTGAAAGGGTTAGTTAGGCCTTGGCTAGAAACATACTTTTAACTTAAAGACAACTGACATTTTACAATATGCTCACATTTTCACATTTCTTTTCTTTATACCCTTGCAGAGAGAAGGCATTGCTAACTCTCTTTTTTTTTCCCCTTTAAAATATCACTAGTAATGTCAGTAAGTTATCATTCCATGGCCTCAACTGAACCTGATTACCTCTTAAAGACCCCCATTTTCAGGATGGGTGGGTGGTGCACCTGGTTGAGTTACAATGTGCAAGGACCAGGGTTTGAGCTCCCAGTACCTACCTGCAGGGAGGAAGTGGATGGTTAAGGAGTGTTGCAGGTGTCTCTCTGTCTCTCTCCCTCTCTACCACCCCCTTCCCTCTTGATTTCTGACTGTCTCTATCCAATAAATAAATATAATACCAAAGACCCCACCTTGCAACATCATCACACTCGTCGGGTATAGTTTTAACATACAAATCTGCATGCACAGGAATATTTAAACCTATAAAAGAGCTTGTATCTTTAATAATTTTATGTAACCAAAGATCTACTCTTTGTAGCTCATACTCAAAACTGCTCTTCTTAGAGCTATACCTATTGTGGTGGAGGAATATGTCCAAAGACAATTTGTAATTCTAGATGCAATCTGACATAATCTGAATTTTAAAAGTGTATTGTCACTTTAATTTCTAGGAAAAGCCGGATGGCTCCCCAGTATTTATTGCCTTCAGGTCCTCTACGAAGAAAAGTGTGCAATACGACGATGTGCCAGAATACAGAGACAGACTGAGCCTCTCAGAAAACTACACCTTGTCTATCAGTAATGCAAGGATCAGCGATGAAAAGAGATTTGTGTGCATGCTAGTAACTGAGGACAACGTGTTTGAGGCACCTACAGTAGTCAAGGTGTTCAGTAAGTAGTCTGCAGTGCAACTGCTAAGTGGGATTGATGGCTGGTACTAGAAAATGTTCTTTCTAAGAAGACTGTTCTCTGTGTAGTGTCTCTAAACAGGAGAGGAGTTATTAGAGTTCTTCATTCTGTTCATGAATGCTGTCAGCAACGAAAACAAAAGGCCTGAAATTCAAAAGGGAGTTTTGCAGAGGAAGTAAAACAACATTCTCCCTTGTTTTGTCCAACAAAAATATTCTCTGATGTGAAGTACTGCTAAATAAAAACTGGCATATGATCTCTCGCTTTTACTGGCATATGCCAATAAAGACTCTGTGGTGGATAAATAGATATGTGATACATATAGTCAAAGATCTCTTACATATGTGTGGAAATATGAGAATGAATCACATAAAATTGTCATTTTGATGTGGAAAGCAATTTTCAAATGGAAAAATTCAAGCTACTCTATGGCTTAAAGAGTTAAGCACTCCTGTGTATGAAAGTAAACATGTGCGTGAAGGTGCACATACATAGCCTGACTTTTAATGCTTGAAGATTTACTTTTTCAAAATCCTCAATAGATTTTTTTTTAAATTACCCTAAAATGGAGAAATCTGACAGACCTGAATGTGCATATCGAATATACCCACAGGAAAATGAATAGGGCTAGAACAAGAGAAGATTGGTTGACGAAACTATTTACTATAGCCAGTATGACCAACTGACTTTACCTAATAATAATATATGTCACTATGCAAATCAAGGATTTGTGAAATACTAATTAAATCATTTTATCTTTTAATATTCAAATAAAATATCCCAACCTCTATTACATCATAATGTTTTAGCAATGACAGAGAGAAATATAGGCCTCAATAGTTCCAAAATACCAAACGTAGGACTGAAAGTCTCACATTTCAATTTTTTCTTTTATATTCTGACAGTTTGTCAGCACCTAGATATTATTAAAGGAAAGAAAGAAACCCAGAGGGCCTTCCGACGGCAGCAATCAATCATGGCTTTTTCTATTTCTTCCCCTTTTGGGGGGGAGTGGTGGAGTGAGTCACAGTGTACCTAAGTAAGCAGGACTTAAGTCTCTTATTTATATGGGCTTCACAGCTCCTATGGGCTCGTGACACAGATTCAAAGAGCACTTGGACTTTTAAAGGAAAGCCTTTGTTCTCCAGAAGAACCTTGTAAAAGCAGATTACATGTTTCAGTTGATTGCCTTGCAATTTAGCACTTTCTAATAATTACCCACCTTTCTCAATCATTTTACCAGTCATTTCCCTTTCCATTAAGCACTCTAAAATTTAATTTTTCTCCTGTATGTGCCAATGTCCTGTGTCTTATTTAGTTTTTTACATTTCATATTGATGTTATCAAAATTGTGATGAACTGCTTAGGACCATTTTTTCAAAGAAAAAAATTTATTCAGTTAAACCAGTAGCGATGATGTAATAAATATAAGCACAGGTCAGCTATGTACCACAGTAGGCACAGTGAGCTAGTCACAGCATCCTACAGGCTGTCTATATTAATCTGTCATCAGGTTTCTTTTTCACTATGTTAAATTACCAAATATCAAGGTGATAGCAAGTTGGGGATATATAGACTATTTTAGCTGAGAAGAATTATTTGTGACAAATCTTCAGAATATCCTTTTGTTTAAAAATGCCATACAGCAAGCTGAAAATAAAACATTTGTCTAATTCAATAGAACTTATGAGCTGTTTTGGAATATTGAGGGTTTCTATGATTGTGAAAACAAATTTACAGCCCGCCCACTGTCAGGACTTCTAACCCCATTCTCTTTTGAATGTTGTTGAAAACAAAGTGATTCTCAGAAACAGAATTTGCATTCCAGGCTCTAGGCCAACAGGAATTTAAATAAAGAAGTAACACACTCTTGAAAATAGCGTTTTGTACTAGAAACCGTGAGACCCTCGAAGTCCAGTAAAATAACTGCACAGCTCATGATAAAGAAAGTGTTTGCAAGAGCATATAGGGACTTTGCTTTTTTAAATGAATTTACTTGGAGTCACTTTTTGTAAAGCAAACAGCAACTATGACAAAGGAGGCTTTTATTCTATGCATGTACGTATTGCAGTCACTCAAGAATTACTAGTTTCATCAATCAGTTCTCTGTTTCCTTCTGTCAAATCACCTAGCAACATGCTCTATGTGCCACAGAATTGAGTATGGTCAACGTGAGTTAGTCTCAAATCAGCTTGCAGCATAGTGCTGTCCTCATGGCCAAAATTAAACTGATTTTATTCACACTGAAAGCCATGACTAATAATTTTGTTACTTCCAATGTAGCACAAGCATGGTTTCTTTCACAGGTTTTTAGGCTGTTCTTAGATGCAAGAATTCATGCCCCCCCATAAAAAGTCAACTATTTTGTCACAACTATAACCAATTTATTTACTAATTGATTGGTAATTGACTGGCATCAAAATCAAACTTTGCATTTAATACACATTTGAAGTTTTAAAAAAATTTCAGAAAGTAAGAGTAGATAGACCTTTAAAAGTCCCATGCCTCAAAACCATGCCAGTGGCTATGCAAAAGTCAAATGGGTGCTTTGATTGTCAAATGGTAATAAGTGCTGTTATTGGGGGGGGGGGGGAATAAACCACTGAGCTGGTCCTCAGGAAGCTATTCATTTCTGGTCTTGGGCGAAATAGTTCACCGGTCTGGGGCTAAAATTTCCTTCCTACCAGTAAAATCAGTAATTTGACTTACCTAAATGTTTTCTCACTAATATTACTAGGGTCTTCTTGAGAAGTTAATGAAAAGAGTTGAAGAGGACAGCCTATTTGACCAAATTTGTCAAAACTCTATGTCATCAGAAGTCTTTCTTGTTAACACCCCAGATAAAAAATACAAAATACAGAATACAAAATAGTTTACAGTTTAGACCTGGTTGGGATTTTCAAATGCTTTTCAAAAGCAGAAGTCCTTTTTTTCCTGAGCAAATTATTATAAAAAGAAACTTTAAAATATCAAGATATTTTTGTCTGTGGTGTTAAAACGAAACACTATTCTCATGACAAAAAGTTTGGTTAACACCTAAGCCAGACCTTTTCTTAGTGATGATCAATGCTGATTACTTCACTCACTTATTTTACAACTTTGATTTAGAACTTTATTTATTAGAATTCAGCTCACGCTAGTTGCTCACCTTGTCGGTATTGTTGGTACAGGGCTTCACGACACCAGGCTGATTACTTCAGACAGAGAGAAACAAGGGTGGGGAGAGCGACCAGGCACCACAGCACCAGTTTCCTCTAGTGCAGCAGGGAGGCCCTGAGTGCTTGAGCCTGGATCACACAGGTGGAAAAGCAGGGCACTACTCAGGTATCTTATTTTGCTAGCCACAGGTCTATTTTTTCTGAATCAAAGATGCAGAAAGTGAGCAACCTGTTTAGCTCTTAAACTACGGTATACATTTCATTTTCCTTAGGTATGTAAAATACTCTTTCCTGTATCGTCAAGAAAATAAACTACGATATTGTGTTCATTGTGTTTTGCTAAACTCTTCAGGACTTGTGAATGGTGGCCGTTGACAGAGTACTAGGTGAAGCACTCTAGACTCAGAATAATCAGTGCCACCTGCATTTTCTGATATCCAATTGAGCTATCCTCTGTGTAGTTTTTGTTAATAACTACACATGATGTAGTGAACTTTTGCATTCATCACTCCTATCATTATCCCTCTGTGTTAGCCTTGACAAAATTATTTTAATAATGCAAATAAATTGAAACCATGACTTTCTATTTCAATTCTGTCTTGATTATGAATTCTTGAATTATATTAAAGCAATTCATGTGAAGTTATTTTTTAACATTTTTAAATCAATATGCAATTTTGCTAAAATAGTACATGTCCTCTTTTATGGCCTTCCAAGTAATACTCATTGATTGTTACAAGCTAATATAAGAGAAAATTACATATAAAATTTGTGGTTATTACAGAAGATTTGAAACAAAAGTATAAAGAGCCTATAACTCAAAGAAATGCAATAAGTATTACCATTACTTCTACAATATCCACTGTGAGAGTACTAAACTATAAACACACTTTCATAGGCTTTCCCTACATTTACTATCATTTCATGTTACTTAAGCAAGAATGTATTTTTGAAATACTTATGGAAGCAAGATAGATCTGACCAGCCTTTATAACACACAGTATTTATGACTATATGTGCATTGATAAACCAGGGTTTGCAAAGTCAAGTTGAGAGACCCCTTAAACATATCACACATAAAAAGGAACTGAGTGCTCAACTTTCTTGATACTTAATACTGTGAACTAGATGGAATCGCAGTTTAGCAAAACAACTTGCCCACATTTTGTTTTAAGAACTTAACTTTTTGGAGGGTATTTCAGTTCTCTCCATATGTTCTAGGTGTGGACACTACAGAAAAATGAAACCAAAGAACCATTTGCAACTTTTTTCATCCAATTTTGACTCAGGACTAACAAATAAACAGTTTGCATCCCCCTTGAGAGATGATACTAAATTACTGTTTAATTCCCAAAGACTTTAACTTAGCTAAATTCCAAGAATTTTTGTGCTTCTGTTTAAGTGTTTTTGATGTAGCATTCTTTGAAATGCATTCGACATTTATTTATTTACTAATTTATTTTCATTTATTTATTGCCACCAAAGTTATCACTGGGGGACAGTGTCTTCAGGATGACTCCACCATTCCCATCAGCCGTTTTCTTTTTATGATAATGGCAGAAGGAAATAGAGAGGGTAAGAGAGAGGAGTGAGAAGGAGAGACACCTGCATCCTATTCTAGGAACTGGGGGCTTGAACCTGTGACCTCATCTATGGTAGCATATGCACTTTACTAGGTACGTCACTGCCTGCCCCTCACCTTTAATAATGTGAATTCTAAGCAGGATCTGTGTTATCAATAACTCAATTGTAAAAACTAATGACATAGTAGAGTGGATATGAAAAAAAGACCTTCATACCCGAGGCATCAAAGGTTCCTCATTCCAGGCCCTACCCCACCAGAAGCCAGAGGCTGTCATGGCTGCTGTTTTGGGGAGAAAGTTTTATTGTTTTTTTTAAGGTATGGAGGAGATAGCATAATGGTTATGCAAAGAAAATCCCATGCCTGATGCTCCAAAGTCCCAGGTTCAATCCCCTGCACCATCACAAATGAGAGCTAAGCATTGTGCTCTGTGGTGGGGGATTTTAATAAGTTATAATTATGAAATTGATAATGTTACATTAAAAATATCAAGAACATCAAGGTTTACTATGGAAGACTTTAACCCCACTCCATAATATATTTTTTCCTGAAAAATGGTGTTTGTTTTAAAGTTTTATGATCAGTGTGTTAATGTAATTGTCTCTGTTATGCCTTTGTATTATTCTGTTGTTTTTTTTTTCTCTTTAGTTTGCTTCTGTAAGTGTTACTTTTGAGCAATAGATATTGACTCTGGATATTTTATTTCTAAAATTAATAGTAAATAGGCCCTCCAGTTACATCCAAGCAGACCTATAACTATTATGCATTATTCTAATGAAATCATCACAGGGAAAATAGCTAGGTATTACGCTGAATGGGTTGCTTTTTTTCTTCTTTTTTTGCATACAGTGTTGGTGATATCAACTTTGTTGCTCTGAAGACATCTTGTTTTCATCCTTAGATTCTACAGTGTCCTTGAGAAGTACTATGTCTGATAACTGAATTTTAAGTTGAATAATACTTATGCAAAAGCCAAATTGATTTAGTTTAGTAATCAAAATTAAAGATATTTGAGAGGTAAACAATAATACTCTGAAAGAAAAACTAGCTGGTTGTTTTTGTCTATTTATATGAGAAAAGAATGATTCAGCTCCTGGAGGCTCAAAAATCAATAACAGTGAGACAATCTCCATTCTCCATAAACCACTTATTAGAACTAATTAAAAGTTGAAAAGCATCAATAATAGAAAGCTAGGAAGTTAGAATAAAGTGATTTACAATAAGTTTAAGTAAAACCTCTTTGCTAAAATTTTTAATCAATCTTTCTGAAACCTGTTAGAATTTATGCTTATAGAACTTCCCCTATTTAAAATGACTCTACATTTTTCAGGTTTCAACTTTGAAACTTTTCCTCCACATTTATAGTGTCATAGTGTGACTTTATTTAATATGTAATGCTTGAGATACATTGAAAGCCTCTATTGACTTTGCATTTCTCATGATGTTTGAGCAATGATTCTTAAACTCCCATGTAGCCAATAATTCCCTATGAAACTTGTTTAAAAAAAAATACAAGTTTATAGGACTTACCTTTCAGACTGAGTCAATAGACCATTTAGAATTCAAAATTCTGTGTTTTAAACATGAACTGCTATGGTTCTGATTCATGTGGGTTCATGTCTTCATCTATAGGGTTTGAAGTTACTCATAAGGGAAAATGAGCATGATAATCAATGAGAGATAATATATCTTACTTAGTGCATTAACCTCTTTTCACTATCAAATCCATACTGGTTAAGCATTAACAAAACATTCAGAAAGTATTATCATTTTTATTCAAATGTTATATGCACTTAAAATAATCTTTAAGATAATATAGCAAAAATTTGGATGGGGTGAATTAGTCAGATTTCTTAATTAAAATGTATATGAGAAATTGATTCATTACTTTGTTTACTTTGTTTCTGCTTTATGTAAATGAATTATCTTTTTATAATCCAAATCACAAATCTCCTCCTATGTATTCTAAAAACTTTTTCCTGCTTAACTTTAGAGCAACCATCCAAACCTGAAATTGTAAACAAAGCACCATTTCTTGAAACAGAGCATCTAAAAAAGGTAATAACTTGGTTGTGCTTAATTAGCCTTTGTTTAGTCTAATGTTAATGTCATCTCCTGAATTTAGAGGCTAGGACAAATAGGCAGACTTTGCTCTGGAGAGTTGGCACTGTTGTAGTTAGTTACCAGTCAAATTCTGCAAGACAGACAGAGACATAATGGAACTGTGGTTAATTTCAAAGGAAGAGAGGAGACCAGAGTAAAAAAATGGAATGTCTTTCTGTTTGAATAAACTGAGTGTTTAATAGAGTCATGAAAGATGACTAAGTATTCTTCAGTCCTAGGGAAAAATGCTTTTCCCACAAAATAGAATAATAGAATGTGAAAGAGTATGGCATATTTGGAAAACTTCACATTATTTGCAAATCTCAAACTGTAGATGATCAGACATTAACAAAAGTGTAGTGGGAGATAAATCTGGAGTTGTAATAAGAGTCTGGATTATGCCAAACCTTAAATGTCTTGTAGTAAATTTGTACTTATTCTACTGACAAATTAAAGTATTAGAAACTTGAAGTAAAAATGTAAGAGATTTCAGTGATCACTCAAAGAGAGGCTTGAAGGTAGACTGTATTGAAAAATAATTAAAATTGGAGTTCCATGTCTAGGCACATCATTTGACGAGTTTAAATTCATTGTCATGAAATTACCTGGATTTTTCTTTTTCTTTTTTTTTTGGGGGGGGGGTGAGAAAACAAATGCAGAGTTCTGTGAACATTAAATTTTACTATATAATATCCCTTAGTAAACACTGAGTATTAAAATAGTTAATTCACATTTGAATAAAAGTGGTGGGAATTATAGATTGTGGTTAGTATATGTACTAGAACTAGAGAGACCCTATTTTAACACTGTTAATACTTCTTGAATATATAGTTTATGAACCATGGTAATAGCCAATGTTAGTGTAGTTATGTTATTTAGTTAGGTGTGTTAATATTAAAAATTAATAATGTTAAATTGCACCTGGGGATGGGCAGGTGGTGGAGCACCTGGTTAAGCACACGCACTGCAGTCCGCTAGGACCCAAGTTCAAGCCCTTGATCCCCACTTACAGAGGGAAAGCTTCAAGAGTGTTTAGGCAGTCTGGGTGTCTCTCTGTCTCTCTACCTCTCCCTCCCCTTTCAATTTCTTTCGGTCCCTATCCAATAATAAGTAAATGAAATTTTTTAAAAATTGCAACTGGCAATGTTTTTGGTAAATGTGATTCTATGAACAGTGCAGCCAACAGTTGCACATTCAAAAACAGTCAGCATGTGTAGTATATTAAGACCATGAATTCAAGTACAAGGATTATTCTTTACACTCAAAAAAAAAAAAGCATTTATTCAGTCCTTAGTCAGTCCTTATAAAATTAATGGTTCAAAAAAACCTTTGCAGTAATTCTGCATTCCTTGAAAGGTCTGGGGCTTTCAAATTGACAATCACTGATGGAACCAATACAGTAACATTGCTTCATTTTGCAGTTGGGTGATTGCATTTCAAGAGACAGTTATCCAGAAGGCAACATAACATGGTACAAGAATGGAAAAGTGCTGCAACTCGTTGAAGGAGGTACATATGAAGTGGAATGTGTCAGTATTAATGATGTATTAATTCAGACATCCTACTTTGATTTATTTTCTATGTGGGCATTTCTTAGTCTATCCTGAAAGCAAATGTCTTACCCCTTTTGATCTATGGCACTATTTTTTATTAATTTTTTATATTAGTCCTTATGCAACAGAACCAAGAACAGAGAAAATTATTTCTGTATATAGCATGTTCTAGAAGTTAATTAAACTGAATAGGATTCCAAGAGTCTATTTTTATCTGTGTCTCTGATTCATGAGTTTGAAATCATCCTACCTTATTAGATGTCAGTTTCCCCTCCTGTTAAATACAGTTAGAAGGACAAAAAGCACTTCTCTAAAGTAGTGTGAAATTTAATTAAGGATTGTGATTTTCTGTTGAAAGGTCCTATCATTAATGTTCTTCTTTATTTTCTTCAGAGGTGGACATAAATTTTAAAAAGCAAATTGACCCAGAAACTCAGCTCTATACCATGACTTCTTCTCTGGAGTACAAGACAACTAAGGCTGATGTACAAATGCCATTCACCTGCTCTGTAACATATTATGGACCATCTGGCCAGAAAACAGTTCATTCTGAGCAAGCAGTCTTTGATATCTACTGTAAGTAACTTAGTATGTAAATATGCAATTCTAATTTATTAAAAAAATCAAATGCTAATATTTTTAAAGTTCATTTTAGATGCTTTTTGAATTCTACTTTCAAGTCCCATCCATTGCTTAAGACACCCAAATAATTTATTTTCTACAGTCAAGTTCCAGCTTTGTCAATTACTATTTCTAAGAAAGTAACTTAATTACTCTAGGCCTTCTCATAATGGTGTTAGGAAGACTAAATGAAATCACATATCTGAAATAACATCCTATATAGTACATTAAATGCTCATTATTAAGTTCCATTGTCATTATTACTATTAATTACATTTTTTTGGGAAAAATGCAAGAAATAATTTTAGTGTTATATAATAAAAATTATGTAAGTATATCAGACCCTTGTTTTGATCTCTACCTTCTAAAAAATACTGTGTTGGTGCAATATGTTGTAAAAAAAAAAAAAAAAAGAGGTGGGGAGATAGCATAATGGTTATGCAAAGAGACTCTCATGCCTGAGGCTCATAAATCCCAGGTTCAATCCCCCGCACCACCATAAGCCAGAGCTGAGCAGTGCTCTGGTGTTTCTCTCTGTGTGTGTCTCTCTCTGCATTTCTCTCAAAAATAAAATAAATAAAATATTTTTTTAAAGAAAGAGCACTTATGCATCTGTTCTAAAGGATATAAATGTCGGTTGAGCTTTCCAAGAGTGATATCTCATCTGCACTTCTGTTTTGGTTCCATTAAGTGAAAAAAATAAAATTGAAATTTCACTTGTTTTAATAAGAAAGAAAAGTTATTTTGCCTTAGACTTTTTAAAATAAGATTAAAGCTTATAAAAAATGAATATTCTAGATGATTTCATGGTATAACTATTAGTTCTATAAGTGAGGACAAAATCCTGTCCAAAAATATTCAACTGGAAGTAAGTGCAAGAAAGTACAAGATAGGAAAGAAGCTCAAGATGAGAAATTCGCTTAAAAAAACAGGAATGAGTGTGAGTGTCATACATAGAAGATGGATGAATGGACAAGGAATTATCTTTGGAGGCCCTGCTTCCCACCTGCAGGGTGGACATTTCAGGAACGGTGAAGCACATCTGTAGGTGTCTTATCATTTTCCCTCCCTTTCTATATCCCCTTCTCCTCTCAGTTTCTCTCTATCCTATATAATCAAAAAAAAAAAAAAAAAAGGAAAGGGGGAAGAAAAAACAAAAGAAAAATGCCAACAATTTCAACCCAGGTGGCAAAGAGAATCTTCGGATTAATTAGAGAAGAAACTATTTAACTATAATTGACTGTGTAAGGCACATTTGGCAAAGTTTCTGAAAATGCAGTGTTTGAAGTTTAGGGCTTCCTGTGAAGACAGAAAATGATTTAAAACATAGTCCTGACATTTAAGAGTTTTACTACCTCAGTAGAGAAATGATACACCCAGAGCAGAATGAAATTGTTTATTCAAGATTGCAAGTGGTTAAATGTCACAAGAACTTGACGCATAGTCCTAAAACCTCAAGTGCACAAGGATGCTGATTGTCAAACACCAGTGTATATCAGAGTCACCTAAACGACTTGTTAGAACACAGATCCCTGAAATCATTCTGGAATTTCTTGTCCAGTAATTTTGGGGGAGGAGTTTACAACACAGTGCCTAGTGATACTAATGTTCTAGAGACCACACTTTGAGAACCCCTGTCATACCATGACTTCAGGGAAGAGAAGGAGGTTACTAAATGAAAGGGACAAAAGATAAAGGAATTTTGTGAATTCATCTTGAAATTGAAGGCAGTGTTTTCTTTATGGTTTTTTTATATGAATTTATTGATTCCTTGAATTCTCTTCATAAATCTTGATGGGGAAAGATATCTTACAAGATGGGTGATTTTTTTCTTTCCTTTTTTTTGTATCTTAGTAATTTAATAATGATCAACAAGATTATGGGATAAGAGGGGTACAATTCCATATAGTTATCACCACCAGAGGTCCGTATTCCATCCCCCATTGGAAGGTTCCCTATTTGTCTCCCTGGGAGTATGGACCAAAGATCTTTATGGGGTACAGAAGGTGGAAGGTATGGCTTCTGTAATTACTTCTCCACTAGACATGGACACTGGCAGTGACTTTACTAATTTTTGGCTGGTCCTGACAGTTAACATGCAGGTGGGCTAGGAGTATTGTCTGAGAAGGCGGTGCCAGAGTTGAGGATAGTACTATAAAGTTGGATAAGGGCAGAGAATAGCTTGCAAATATGGGAAAAAATTATAAATACCATTAACTGCAAACGCCATTGATCTGATCTGGGATGCATGTCTATTTGTATTTAGCACAGAAGCTTGTGTAACCCCTGCATCCCTGTCAGTCTGAGCTCACATTCGATGGTCATAGCTAGGAACATTCTAGTCTGCACTCAATTCAAGACCAGTCTTCCTCGAGTGGCAGAGTATGTTGACCCAGGCTTCCTTCAGAGAGTGTGGCAATTTCTACCATTGTTCTATGTTGAGGGCAAGGTACAGTAGAGGCCCATACGAAGGTTGATATGTTGTCCCTGATGGAGATGATCAGTGATGGTGGAGAGAGGGATCTGTTAGAGGTCTAGGTCCATCATATCTATATGGATGGAATCCCAGGATTCCCTGACTAGGGCCCCGAATAATGGAATGGCCTAGTAGTGACCAAAAGGCCCATCATTAAAGTAATGGCAGTGTTTTCAGTATTGATTATTTAGACCTATACTGCGATAGTATTGGTGGGAACAGAAAGGGAATGTAATGTGCAAAATATATGAAGTAATGATCATTAGAACTTGGTGATTGACTCTTCAGAGCCTTATCCCACTAGGGAAAGAAACAAACTGGCTTGGGATATGAATCGACCTGCCAATACCCATGTTCATCTGAGAAGCAATTGCAGAATCCAGAACTCCCATCTTCTTCTGCACCTCATAAAGAATTTTAGTCCACACTCCCAGAGGGGGAGAAATGTTAGGGGAAGGTGGCCAGGGGGCTCTGAACTCCAATTTTATCAAGGGCAGGAGAGAGAAGAAGAATAAAGCAAGGACTTTCATAAGTAGTAATAGTTATAAGTGTGACTTAGAAAAGAAGGGAAGGCAGAAATATAGAAAAATGTATTTATAGAAATAATAGTCAACCCATTCCCGTGCTCTTGGGAGAACTACTGAAGTGTTCATTGGAGGGAATGGGGACACAAAACTCTCGTTATGGGAGCTATGTGGAGTTATACCTCTGTTGTCTCATAATTTTGTAAATCAATATTAAATCATTAGTAAAATTTTAAAAAAGAACTCCATGATTGGGTGGATAAGAAAAAGCAAAGAAGAAAACCATAATAACTAACAGAGTTTATTTACTAATAGAGTAATTTTCAAAAAATCAGAAGTTAAAGAAGAGCAAGAGAGCATTAATTTTCTTAGAGGCATGTTAGGGGACATCCATAAAGTTCCTGTTAGAACTCAGATTTACTCCATTAGTTTTCTGACCTCAGTTTATCTCTACAGCTTTTTAATAAAGAGCAGAGACTGTTGTAAAGGAGACAAGGAGAAGGGGGGTGCTTTAAATAGAACAGGAAGTCAGACAGATTATGATCTCTAGTAGTTCTGGTCTCGGCTTTGATCAGGTATTTGGCATAGTGATCTGCAACAGATTGAAAACTAGCTCTAGAAGGATCAAGCAAAAGTCTAGCAGGGAACTCTAGAAAGAAAATTTTATTTACTTTACAACCTTTTTGTGTGTGTGTATGAACTACCCAAGGAAAATATAAGAAACACACAGGTATAGTGAACTAATCACTACCTAGCCTCAGAAGAATCTAGGCACATATTAAGATATGCCCAGGTGGGGGAGATAGCACAGTGATGATGCAAATAGACTCTCATGGCTGAGGCTCAGAAGCCCTAGGTTCAATCCCCCGTAACACCACAAAGCCAGAGCTGAGCAATGCTCTGATGTTTCTCTCTCTCTCTGCATCTCACTCAAAAATAAAATACTTAAAAAAAAAGATATGCCCAAACATGAGCAAGTAACAAAACAAAAAAATCTAGAAAAATATGTGTAAGGTTTTTTTTGCTGTACTTCAATCTTATAAAGGTAAATTAGTGACTGCAAATGATAGGAAAAAAACAACTTTTGAATCTACCACTTACTCATCTGGCTTTATTAGATAATAGTAAAATGAGTTTTATAGATAGATTAGTTTGTCAGGTTTGGAAATATAAATAGTTATTAAACCTTATAGAAATGATTCTGTAAAAATATCACATGATTTTTAAAATGTATTACTCATTATCCAGCTATATAACAAACAGATACAATATAAAGTGAGTCATTTGTAACTTCTAATACTACCTCTTTTTATTTCCTGTCTTCTAGATGTGGTTCACTGTATCCAACCTTTAATTCCTTTAGTGTTTTTCTTTTAAGAAGTAGACTTTATGAAAGAATAACCTTTTGTCATATGTGCTCTGTAAAATGGCCAAAATGGAATGAAAGTTGTATTCAGTATATTGACATCAATGAACAGAAAAGACAGGCACTACATTTATAGTCCTGTTGAATGTTTTAAGGGTCTCCCTTGATTCATAGGATTTATCTTTTTGAAAATTTATCTATTCTTTTGCATGCCAAAAATCTTGCTTCTGCTGTTTAGCTCACTTCTCTTTTTATTTAGTCTGAGGTATTATTAAGTAATGTGAGTGCATAGGGTGCCTAATAGTTTCAGCTTCTTTGCTAGCTGGTCCAGTATTTCTATACTGTAAGATCTATATAATCTAGTTAAATGTCCTTATAATGGAATAATATCATGGGATTATCCCTGCTGATCTTTTACACATAAAATTATTATGGCCATTCCTACCTCAGTTAAAGACATTTTGTTAAGAAGTAATTGATTTTTATGTAACAAGGTCTCTTTTTAGTTTGCTTTAACCAAGATTAGTACTTAGTATAGCAAGTAGCTATTAACTTCAATCTTTTTATAAAAAGATACATTTAAGTAATTACCACTACTAGCTTCTTAAGAAAATTGTGTATAATTTAGTCATTTACATTGAATGTACAGAGTAATTTAGTACTTGACAAAAATGTTTAGCTTGTGCCTATGATTCTTTTAGATCCTACAGAACAAGTGACAATACAAGTGCTACCACCAAAACATGCCATCAAAGAAGGGGACAACATTACTCTTAAATGCTTGGGAAATGGTAACCCTCCTCCTGAGGAGTTTTTGTTTTACCTACCAGTAAGTGCCTGTGGGTTATTACTTGAGACAGACTACTTTATCCTATTGTTTGGCAGTTGACTGACACTAAGAACTGTCTACCCTTGGATAGCATAAGTGAGAAAGGATGTTTTTCTTAAGGATAAGGATACCTATAGAATGTCCTTGGGGGGGGACTTTTGTCATTTGACAGGGATCACTTTTTTTTTTTCTTAATATTAAGAGCTTTTAGGGAAAATAATGAAAAATGTGATTGCAAGAAACTAATCATTAAAACTCAAGATTTCATTATCCAAATAAACTAAGAATCTACTCTCAAGCAGTTAGCTACAAAATGAAGAATGATGATAGCACATGGTCTCATGAATATTCTCAAAGTACTCAAAGTGCCTCTCTTGAATTCATCTCTAAGTGTCTCAAATAGGAACAGCTCTACTGCACACTGTATTTAGCTTCATTGGCTAACACTGTGGGCTACATCTTGTCACCATTACTTAGCATCTTAAAGAACTAGTTCCTTGACTTCTGCCAGTATCATAACTGCAAGAAACGATACACATAGAGAATCATTTTGAAAATTCCACTAGGATATGTTCAAAATGTCACAGAGATTTGGAGCCATAATAGAAAAGAGTTCTTCCTGGGTCTGTGTTTCACCTAATCTTCCATTGAGAGAAGTGTCCCATTAGGATAAGAGTAAATTTACAAGTGTCATCCACTGTACCACTCATATTTACTTAAGATTATCAGCCTCTGCATTACTTAGGAAATGAATATATGGTCATTTCTTTTAGACTTAAATGTTAACAGAAAATCATTTTTCCTAATAAATTTGATGTTGTGTCCAAATAAAATTTCAAAATCCGTGTTTTCACTTTGCTATTAGGAGGACAAAACCAATTTTGTATCTTAGTTTTAGAAATAGTTAACTTGCTTTGTTCATATATACTCCTAGTTCATCTATATTTTTTCTTACTTTGCTATTAACTATTTTCTTTTGTTTTTTTATTCCTTCCCCCTTAATTTCAGCATCTCTTTTTTTTCTACATCCTCCTCTCCTTTCATTTTTCATTTCTTTTTCACTTGAATACATGATATGTTTAGGTTGCCTCCAGTCTTCTGTCAAATTAGAAAAAGCGTAAATACAAAAGCAAATATTGAAAAATCACTAAAATCTGGGGAAAAAAGCACCTGTTACTAAAACAGAAGTCATCAATGCAATGTAAACCTACTCCTAAATTTCCTTTAGAACCACAATATTATTTTTTGCAGAAATCAGAAGGTACAAACTGTGCTTCTGTTTGTCCAATCTAATAAACTCAGTACTTTTTCTTATCTGAGAATGTGCTATTTTCATCAAGAAACCCAACTATCCTCATTGTATCTACAAAGGGTAATCATCTGACATTTTGCTTCTCTCAAAAGGGACAGCCTGAAGGAATAAGAAGCTCAAATACTTACACACTGACAGATGTGAGGCGTAATGCAACAGGAGACTACAAATGCTCCCTAATAGACAAAAAAAGCATGATTGCTTCAACAGCCATCACTGTTCACTGTAAGTCACCTTATTCTTAATTACCAAGTTAACTTCAAAGGACTCTAGTTGTCTAACTTGGCTATCTTTCCAAAAAAAAAAAAACAATTGCGGCTGCACTTTTCCTAAATAACATAGTTTCAGTTGGCTGAAAGAGCATCAATCTTGGTTCAGATTTGCAGTACAGTATTAGAATCTTGCATGGATGTATGTAGTCGCTATAGCTTTAGGCCGTGGGAAACCTACATCTTTTTTCCAGTAGTCTTCCATATGTTATCAAAAATATTTACATAACTATGAATAAGTCATCTATTTTTAATTTTTTAATTATCTTTATCTATTTGTTGTATAGAGACAGCCAGAAATCTAGAGGGAAGGGAATAATAGAGAGGGAGAGAGACAGAGAGATACCTGCAGCCCTGCTTTAACACTCGCAAAGCTTTCCCTCTGCAAATGGGGATTGGGGGATTGAACCCTGGGTCCTTGTGCATTGTAACATGTGCGCTCAACCAGGTGGACCACCACCCGACCCTAGTCACCTTATATTTTAAGAATATATTTAGTTATCCTTGAAGTTCATGGTTTGCATGTGGACCAGATAAAAGGTAAATGGAATTTTTTAAAATTATAGGGTAATGTTAATACCCACCCACATAAAATTACTATACATTAGCAACTACTAAAAGTCATTAGGGAACAGTAGAAGTCATTTATCAGCTGCTGAATGTAAAGGTAGAAAATTTATGGAGAGGCTGGTTACGCAAAAACATGTTCATGCCCAGGGCACCAAAAGTCCCAAATTCAATCCACAGCCCCACCATAAGCCAGAGTTGAGCAGTGTGCTGGCCTGTGTATCTTTCTCTCTGTATCTCTCTCATTAAAAAATAAATAATTTTTTTTCAAATATTTTATTTTATTTATTTATTCCCTTTTGTTGCCCTTGTTGAATAAATAATTTTTTAAAAAAGAAAATTTCCAGAAACAGAAGCTCTTTAAAATATTGTGAATGTATCTACTTACTAACATGTTCTTTATACCCAGGTACTATCAAAGTTACATGTAATTCATCAGAGTAAAAAAAAAAAAAGATATGTATTGAAAATAAATACTTGTGTTCTTTATTTTGTAATTCCTGACAGTTTATTATTGGTTTACTGGTGCATCATGGGGATATACTAGGAACTAATTTGAACTGCTTCCTGATTGCCCTAGAGTTCAGAGTGCAGTGAAAAAATACCCATCTTCCTTGGAAGTACTGGGGAAACTCTAATAATTCCTTTTCACATAATAGTACAATCAGTAAGTTTCCTCTAGATATGGTCTACTACAGTTCCTTCTACTTAAAGGATTTCTTGCTTTCAAAATTGAAAGAAGCTTCAGAAATTGTGCTGAGAAATTAGTTCTAAATCTTTTGTTCTTGCTATAATGATTGGAAAACATATGGGGTGGGAAATAAAACACTGAGGGAGATATAGGTGATACCTTGGGAAATACAGTAACCAAATGGTTGCTTTGGACTGTCTGATGTCTGATGAACACCCTGAGGAATTCTGTAGAAATAGTGGACTGTGAAGAAATGTTCATAACTGGGCCACTTCTCTATTTGGGACAGTGAAGAAATGTGCATAACTGGGACATTTCTCTATTCGGAACTGTGAAGAAATATTCATAACTGGGCCATTTCTCTATTTGCTCCATATTCATATTACACAGATCTGCATATGTCTGCCATAGGGGTCAGCTAGAGAAAAAGCCATCACCTTTCAGAATAACAACAGTGATTTTTCTTTGATGTTCTGTCAGTCATAGGACCCTTTAGCCAGCTTCTTCCATGATGAAAATTGGAACGTGCAGAAATAAAGCAACAGGCAGAATTGCCTAAGGATTAACTCTTTGATGTCATTATTCATAGGATAGTTGGGCCAATAATCAGTATGCCATTGCTTAGAGATTGTGTAAGGTGTTTATATTTTAAAAGGTGCTACTTGTTTACACTCCTAAAAGGAATGAATTCTTTTTTTAATTTATTTTTTATTTTTATTTATTCCCTTTTGTTCCCCTTGTTTTATTGTTGTAGTTATTATTGTTATTATTGATGTTGTTGTTTTTGGATAGGACAGAGAGAAATGGAGAGAGGAGGGGAAGACAGAGACATCTGCAGACCCGCTTCACCGCTTATGAAGCGACTCCCCTGCAGGTGGGGAGCTGGGGTCTTGAACCAGGATCCTTACACTGTCCTTGCGCTTTGCTCCACCTAGCACTTAACCCACTGCACTACTGCCCGACTCCCAGGAATGGGTTCTTATCTGAAACACTTGTTGATCATGCAAGGTAGGATAGCAAATTAAAGTTGAAAAGATTTGGATGCAATTATTTAGATTACATGTGATATGGAAAAAAATAACAACAGCTGTTGTTTTATCTGGGCTGGCTTCATGGGCGGGTAACAGAGACGACCAGAGACACGAGGCTGGGCCAGGAAGCTGTATTTCTTTATTCACGAACAACGATTCATAAACTAACCCAAACTAATCACCAAACAGAACTCTCCTGCATCCTTCTCACATGGAAGCTCCAAGAAGTCTCGAACTCTGTCGGTTTCTTTGGGGCGGGGACAAGCGGGCCCGCAAAACTAGCAGGACTAAACTAATTTTCCTGGCAGGGGGAGAGCTAGACCAAACCAATGTAAAGCATACAACAATTCCCCCTTTTCTTTTTAACTAAATGACTACAGTATCAGGGGTGTGGGGTGAACAGAAACCTATATCATACAGGCATTTTCAAAAAAGAAACTGGCACAAACATGGAGAAACATGTAAGCAAGTAACAAGAACCAGTGTGCTGCCAAGGGAAGGCCTGAGGGGGCCATTTTTTGCCTTTGTGGGCAAAACTTTATCAGCTTAAAAAAAAAAACATTTCCTGCCTCTGGGGGACGTACTTGCCTCGACAGGCAATTGTTGTATGCTTTACATTGGTTTGGTCTAGCTCTCCCCCTGCCAGGAAAATTGGTTTAGTCCTGCTAGTTTTGCGGGCCCGCTTGTCCCCGCCCCAAAGAAACCGACAGAGTTCCAGACTTCTTGGAGCCTCCATGTGAGAAGGATGCAGGAGAGTTCTGTTTGGTGATTAGTTTGGGTTAGTTTATGAATCGTTGTTCGTGAATAAAGAAATACAGCTTCCTGGCCCAGCCTCGTGTCTCTGGTTGTCTCTGTTACCCGCCTGTGAAGCCAGCCCGGATAAAACAACAAAAAACATACAGCATTTTAGTCAGATATTAGTGCATTTTATTGGATTTGTGTGCTTTTTTGGTTTTGGTAGGTAGACTCTAACACTGAAATTAAAACTTATTATTGTTCTTTGAAAGCAACAAAAGTGTTGCCAGTAAATCAAGATTTTATTTTAAATTAGTGAACTGAAAACCAAAAAAAATCTTATTTTATCCATTTGCTCTTGATGTTTTTCAAAAAATGATTTATTTCACTTACAAGTATTACTAGAGAGATTATACATAAAAACACCAACCATGTAGCACAGCAGGTTAAGCATACATGGGGCAAAGTGGAAGCACCGACGTAAGGATCCCGGTTCAAGCCCTCAGCTCCCCACCTGCAAGGAGGGGGGCTTGTTTCACAAGTGGTAAAGCAAGTCTGCAGGTATCTGTCTTTCTCTCTGCATCTCCCCCCTCTCGATTTTTTCTCTATCCTATCCAACATCAATGGCAACAATAATGACAACAACAAGGGCAACAAAATGGGGGGAAATGGCCTCCAGGAGCAGTGGATTCATAGTGCAGGCACCGAGCCCTAGAGGCAAAAAAAAAAAAAAAAAAAACGCCAACAACAGGTTCGCAGAACAGAACTCTTAAAGGACTTTCATCTCACAGACTCACAATCACTAATTAAGCACCAGCTATCCTCTATCAGTTCAAGCATATGAAAAGTCTTTATCACATATTTCCAAAGGCCTTTGTCTTCCTTTAAGTAAATCGTCTTTTTTTCTCACTGGAAAGTTAATGGTATAGCTAGGTTTCTAATACACTTTAACTAGGTTTTCACCATCATAAAATTCAATGAATGTTTGGAAAAAATTCCACTTCTAAAAAAAATTTTAAATGTAATTAGTAATTTAGTAATGCTCGACAGGACTGTGGGATAAGAGGGGTATAATTCCACACAGTTTCCGCTACCAGAGTTCCACATCTGCTCCACTGCATTAGAAGTTTCCATATTCTTTATCCCACTGGGAGAATGGACCAGAGATCTGTTATGGGGCGCAGAAGGTGGGATATCTGGCTTCTGTAATTGCTTCTCCACTGAACATAGATGTTGACAGATTGATCCACACTCCCAGCCTGTTTCTGTTCCCTAGTGGGGCAGAGCTTAAGGAGGTGGGGATCCAGGACTCATTGGTGAGATTATCTGCCCAGGGAAGTCAAGTTGCCATCATGGTCATCTGCAGCTTTATGGCTGAAAAGCATTAAGGTATAAAGCAGAACAAATTATTTAATAATCAGGAGCCTAAAGGTAAGAGGATAGCTGATGAAATTTGGGATCTTGATGTTTGACGAAGCCAGGAAGTCTTATTTCAGGTAGATTCCGAGGAGCCCATGACTTTACTAATTTTTGCCTGAGCCCCATAGCTAACATGCAGTTGGGCTGAAAGTATTGTCTAGGAAGATGGTGTCAAAGTTGAGGATAGGACTAGGAATCTGGAATAGGGCAGAGAGCAGCTTGCAAATATGGGAAAAGGATATAAATACTGCTAATTATAAACCCCATCCATCTGACCAAGGACCCATGTCTATCCACACATAGCACATGAACCTGTGCAACTTCTGTAAAGCATAGCATTAATGGAAAACTAGAAAGCATTATTATTCCCCTTACTTATTTGAAAATAGTTTTTAAAATATTCATTTACTAACAGAGAGGGGGGGAGAGAACATGAACAAAGCCTCATTCTGACATATATGTTACCAGGGAGTCAAACATGGAACCTCATGCTTTGAAGTTCAGTGCCATCGTCATTATGCCACCTCTAGCTAGACCAATGCTAGTTTAAGATACTGCCATGCTTATGAAAGGCCCTGTGACCATAGTGACCCAGGAAATCATGACCCCTACTCTCCTGGTCATTACAGTCTACTAGGAAACACAAATATAAAAATGGAGATTGTGAAGAAATTACAATTATAACATGCAAAGAAAGCCAAGGCAAATGCAGGATACAATAGCAATCCCCACTGCCATAAAATTAAAAGCCCAGTTCTTAATATCGCGAGAACTGTCGCTAACTCTCTGGCCTCAGATAATTATATAGACTGACCTTTCACGTGGTTTCTGCGTTCATATAGTTCTCATTGTGAAATCTGCAAAGCTCTTTCACCATTTTGCTTATATGGCAGAGGTTTTTCATGTATCTTTACCTATCAAATTTCTCAACGTCAGGAATCAAATATAGGGCTGGAGAGATAGCATAATGGTTTACAAAACAATTTTCATGCCTGAAGCTCTGAAGGTCTCAGTTTAAATCACTGGCACCAGCACAAGCTAGAGCTGAGCAGTGTTCTGGTAAAAATACATACATACAAACATAAAACAAAGAAACCACATATATGTACTAAGTCTATATAGAAGCTTTACTAATGCTTTAAAGCCCATTTCAGTTCAGTTCTCCCTTAAGCCTTTGATTATATTTCTGCTGATAGCTTTTCATTTTTAACAGTTATTTAGCTTCTACTGTAAAGCATATTTGCTGCTAGTTGCTGACTTCATGTTGTTGTGCACTACATCCAGGTGAAGCTATATTTATTTATTTATCTTTTCTTCTTCTTTTTTTTTAATTACCACTATGGCTCTTGCTGGAGCTTGGTGCCAGCACTATGAATCCATTGTTCCCCACAGTCATTCCCCCACCTTTTTTTTTTCCTTTCTATTTTATTTGATAAGACTGAGAGAAATTGAGAGGGGAGGGAGAGATTTAGATGAAGAAAGAAAGAGAGACACCTGCATACCTTCCTCAGTGAAGCATCCCCCTGCAGGTGGGGATCAGGGCCTCAAATCCAGTTCCTTGTGCATGCTAATATGTGTTCCCAACCATGTGCGCCACTGCCTGGTCCTATTAATTTATTTTCACCAGGGCACCACTCACCTGGCTTATGGTGATTCTAGGGATTAACCTAGGCTTTTGATGTCTCAGGCTTGAAAGTTTTGTTGCTGTGGTATCTCTCCTACCCTTGTGAGTCTATATATCACCCTTAAAATGCAAATTTTACTATTCATCTCTGATAGTTCATCAATGCTTAGTGCATAGTAACTGTACAATAATTGTTCAGCTAAATTGGATTGTCCTTACGCAACTCATAGTGTGAAAGTAATACTTTTGTTCAAACTACTTTGCATCTGACAGATGATGTACATCTTTAGATGTATTTGTGCTCTTTTAAAAACCAAACAGTTATTATCTTCTGACAGTGTGCTCAGTAATAGATTTTATATAAAATTTCAGCTTCATAAGACATCAGATGGTAATGTTTTTCTTAAGATTACTATTATAGTCAGGGCTCTCTGAAGAAACACAAACTTATGGTTTTCAACTTATCACTTGCTGTCTAAATATACTTGATTTTTTTTCCCACATTATGTCTTAAACTTTTTATAACATTTATCTAGTTCTTAACTTTCTTTATCTCCTTACAGAAATGATCTAAAAAAATTTTTCTCCACAAGGTGATAGACCCCATGGGAATACATACACACAGTTGAACCATCAGTCATGTGAACTGAATATAAATTCATTATCAATTAGATTGAGCATTTATTTTTACAAAGTGGTCTTAAACCTGACTTTTGAAGTTTTAAATAAGTTATGCTGAGTTATCCGTTATTTCAATCACACCAGTTCTGAAATTTCAAGTGAAATTTGGGGATTTTGTTATTTTCTTTTCTTTTTTTTCTCCTTCTCCTTCTGACTATCTTACTTTTCTGGAGTTTGCATTTCAAGATTTTCTGCTTCACAGATTTGGATTTGTCCTTAAACCCAAGTGGGGAAGTGACCAAGCAGATTGGAGATGCCCTACCTGTGTCATGTACAATATCTGCTAGTAGAAATGCAACTGTGGTATGGATGAAAGTAAGTAATACTCCTTGCAAGTAATATTCTAATGTTTGCTCTGATGTTTGCTCTGATTCCTTTCTCAGTTTCCTTAGCAATTGATAAATTCAAGTGTGTACACTTAGTGATACTAATAGGTCCATACAATCATAATTATGGTTCTTATAATGCAAATCATATACATGTTCAAATAAAATATTAAAGATATGACATCCGTAGTTGATGTTCTGAAACTTAGTTTGAGGCATTAATTTTATTATATGTATATACTAAGTAATAATATATGTGTATTCATATGCACACACACACATACACATAAACAGTTACATACTTTGGGAGATGAGAATTCACAGTATGTTTTAACTCACATTATTTCCTCATGATACAAGAGCTCTACAAAATAAAAAGGACAATTATATCTTCTCACATTTTTATTAAAGTTAAATCAATTGAAATTCAAAATCTGTTAAGTTACAAAGATTCAAACTTGTGCCATATTAACTGTAAATACTCTGCTCTGATTTCACAGTAGTCAGCCTGTCTGCTTAAACTGATTTTATGCTTCTGAATGCTGATCCCACTGACTTAATAGTTTCTTTCATTTATTTTTATGTGCTGGTAGACAGGAAGGCTAGTTCACTGGGTAGGGTATGCTTTGCCATGTGAGCACCCCAGCATCACCTGTGAGCACTGTGACACTAGAGGAAGTTCCTTTGCTACGGTGTCTCTCCTCTCTATCTGAAGGAAAGGGAAAGAACGTACAATCTCACAGCTTCACAAAAACAATCTCTCCTACCCTTGTGAGTCTATATATCACCCTTAAAATGCAAATGTTACTATTCATCTCTGATAGTTCATCAGTGCTTAGTGCATAGTAACTGTACAATAATTGTTCAACCAAAACCTTATCTCAATTTCTTCACTGAGGCGATTTCAGTGAGATTCCATAGAGTACATATTTAATGATACAATTGTAGTAATTGACGGTCAAAGGACTAGACAAGTTTGGTCATCTAGATTACTCTTATAAATATACTGTTTTACTACAGGACTAGAGAAACTAGTTCACTTGACCAAATCACTTTCTACATTAATTGCAGCCACTATTGTTAATTGGATATCTAATGTATATAATGCTAGTCAAGTCTTTGATTTTTTTTATAGGGACTGGAAAAAAATACATAATCTTAAAAAATACATAATCTTAGCATTGGCTTTAGTTATTCACTTAAAAGCCTTTCTATTCTTGTCAAAAATAGTTTTGTTTTCTGTATACCAAGTGAGTTTGTAGTTAAATGTCTCTTCTTTAGTCTTATAAATTATGATAGTAATCTGTTATCAGGGGTTAGTAAAATAATTTTATCATAATTTCCATGACTCTAATGTATTCCTATTTCAATTATCGTATCCTATAAATTGCAAAGCACAAGTCTTCAATGTCTGTCAATCCTAATTCACCTACATTTAATGCAAGGAGTAGATGTAATGACTACCATCAGAAAACCTCATTATTGTTTATATAATTAAATTCTCAGAAAAATTCAGTATGCTAAGAGTATTGTCTCATTCTTAGGAAAATGAGACTCAACAGTTTATGAACTTGTTCCAAATTGGAAATTCAGTGAATGAATCTGAAATAAAATTTAGATTTGATAAAAACTACAAAGGAAAAAGGAATTGTGTTTTTGGAAACATTTTAGTTTACAAAAAGAAGCTTGCATTTTCATGACTCAAGAATAAGTTTTTGGCTTAATTATCATCTAATACATACATAGACTCACAGTTTTTCCTTGTAAAGTAACTGACTTTTTTATTTCATCAGGATAACATCAGGCTTCGATCTAGCCCTTCATTTTCTAGTCTCCATTATCAGGATGCTGGAAACTATGTCTGTGAAACTGCACTGCAGGAGGTTGAAGGACTAAAGAAAAAAGAGTCTTTGACTCTCATTGTAGAAGGTAACAAACTAACCACTTGAGCTCCAAACTCCTTTTTTTATTATTATTTATATTTATTTATTTTCTCTTTTGTTGCCCTTGTTATTTTTTATATTGTTTTTGTTGTTGATGTCATCATTGTTAGATAGGACAGAGAGAAATTGAGAGAGGAGGGGAAGATAGAGAAGGGGAGATAAAGACAGACCTACTTCACCACCTGTGAAGTGACTTTCCCTGCAGTTGGGGAGCCAGGGGCTCGAACCAGGATCCTTAAGCCATTCTTGCGCTTCACGCCACGTACGTTTAACCCGCTGTGCTACCACCCAACTCCCAAAACTCCATTTTTTTAAAAGACTTTGATAGCTGATTTATTTTATGGTATCAATTCAACATCTTAGTTTAATTGTAATGACATTTTAGGAAAACCTCAAATTAAAATGACAAAGAAAACTGATCCCAGTGGACTATCTAAAACAATAATCTGCCATGTGGAAGGTTTTCCGAAGCCAGCCATACACTGGACGATCACTGGCAGTGGGAGCGTCATAAACCAAGTAAGTATTTCTCTTGTTAAATACTGTCCACTGTGGGTCTTTATGGAAGTGTGTATACTGCAGGCTACCTCGTAATAAGCATGAAATTTACAATGTATTCTCAGAAGGTTTTGCTAACTTCTTAATTTTCTCAAAGGAAGAACATGGCTCAGAGAGAAAATTTAAATCCCAGGGTCACAGATAATGGAAGAACACTGATCCTGTGGTCGGTACCTGCATTTAAAAGAATATTAATCGAGTATTGTTCCATGGAAATTAAATCTTAGAACTTGATTAATTAAAACACTAAGGTACCCTTTTCTGCATCATAAACTTACACATCTGAGTACATGTGGTCTCCATTACTTATTAATGTATGTGAGGGGATATTTCTTTTTCAAATTGGACTTTAGAGAGTGATGAAAAACCGTCAGTTTAGGAACATATGGTCTGATTTACATATGCCAGGATTAGGACCAGGATAAGGCTAGCTAAATGTGTCCTGTGTAGGATATTTACTTCTGATAAGAAGTAGGCATAAACTAAACTTTAGTGATTATATCTATGTAAGGACATCCTCACTAGGTACCTATATAAGATAAAGATTGAAGAAATTATAAATGGTATTTTTGTTTTGTTTTAGCATAGCACTGCTTGCCTCTAATTTATGGTGGTGCCAGGGATTGATCCTCTTACTTCAGAGCCTTAGGCATGAAAGTCTTTTGCAAACAAAGACAGAAAGGGAAAGCACAAAATGAAACTGGGACTGGGTGTGATGTATTACATGGAGACAAGTGACTCTGGAGGAGGAAGGTAGGGAGGGGGTGGAGAGGGTATTGCAGTCTTGATGCATGATGGTGGAAAAGGGTCTCTGTTAAGTGAGTGTGTTCAGCAGATACGCATCACAGGGAGATGAGAAATTATACCTGTGTGCCAATAACCATACTGTAAACCATTAACCTCTCAATAAGATAATAAGAAGGGTGGAGGGTAGATAACATAATGGTTATGCAAACAGACTCTCATGCCTGAGTCTCCAAAGTCCCAGGTTCAATCTCCCCGCACCACCGTAAACCAAAGATGAACAGTGCTTTGCTTAAAAAAACAATATTTTAAGAAACAGGGAAGTCTTTTACATAACCATTATACTGTCTCTCTTACCCATAATAAATAATTTATATTGGGGGAGTCGGGCTGTAGCGCAGCGGGTTAAGCGTAGGTGGCGCAAAGCACAAGGACCAGCATAAGGATCCTGGTTCGAACCCCAGCTCCCCACCTGCAGGGGAGTCGCTTCACAGGCGGTGAAGCAGGTCTGCAAGTGTCTATCTTTCTCTCCCCCTCTCTGTCTTCCCCTCCTCTCTCCGTTTCTCTCTGTCCTATCCAACAACGACAACAATAATAACTACAACAATAAAACAACAAGGGCAACAAAAGGGAATAAATAAAATATTAAAAAATAATAATAATAAATAAATAAATAATTTATATTTAAGGAGAAATATAAAAATGACCTGTTACTGGGGGTTCAAAGCAATAACCTCATTTAGCTTGGATTACTATCATACTTGGTAACTATTTTTACCCTATAGTAACCTTCATGCCTTTCTGCACAGTGGAGTCAGTTAAAGACTTTTCAGGAACACACACAACTTCCATTTGATTATGTGAATCATCTGCACTGCCCTCTTCCCAGTTTTGATACAAATTGAACTCTATGAACATATTTTTAAAGCAGAGGTGCAATTTGGTTTTATGTTAAAAAATCCATTTTTGTTATTCAGAAATAACGTTGGTCTAGCTTACACAACTTACTGTGAATTTTAGATCTTCTACCTGTGGGTAATGTAATATATTTACAAAACTGAGTACTAAAGACAGATGAAGATATGGGAACACTTGAAGCAAATTACTCCTGATTTGGGTAGATGTTATGAAGTAAGAGTGCATACATGAGGATTAAAGAGATTGTGGATTTCTTAACTTTAAGAAAATAAAACTTTTAAGAATTCATAATGAATAGAACATGATTGGTGGCAATGTAGAAATCCATTTTGAGCAAGAAAAAACGGATGTTCCTATTCTACTCTATTCTGTTTACTCAAGTCAACAACAATAATAATTAATTATAATTAAATAATAAAGCATTACTTTAAGTAAAGATAATAATGTAGTATATACATATCAAAATATAAATCAGCACACCACACCTGTAATGAAAAATGATGGTAAGTAGGAGAGAAGGCAAAATTCTAAATTTACATTTGAATTATGTATGAAAAGCAGGAATATAGAATATATGGGCACATTTATGTGCACATAATGAAGGCATAGAAAATAGAAAAGCAATGATCAATGAAAAGATGCAAAGATATAAAAAGCTATCCTAGGAATAAGTAAATTCACTTTGCAGGGATAAAAGTAGCAAAAACAAAGACTCAGTAAGACAGTTATATGAAAAAATACTACTGGGAAGTGTAAAAATCACAGGTGAGTACTACAAGGACAAAAATAATAATGCCATTCTTCATTGTCACAGAGAAGGATTGATTCTGCCCCGTTAGGTGATATGTTATTTTTCTTGTTCTAACTTTGTGCTGATCCATTCATAATCTTTACGTGTTCCCTCCTCAGTCACATGGTGGAACTATTATATTACAACTACTCAGAGCTCTGTTGTACGAACTAGACAGTATCTTTAAGCAAAAGGCATGGTATTGTCCTCAAGGTCATTACAATATAGTTGAGAAGTAAGCAAATAACAGAACACTATAAGCTATCTTGTACATTATATGACTGAAAAAAGAGCACATATAATAACTCTAGTCACGTTTGATTAAAAAGCAAATGTTCTATGGAAGGCACCAAAGTGAAATGTCTCATGCTTAGAGGAATTAGATAAAAGTGATTGTCCTTGTTAGCCCCTTTCAAAACTCAAGTGAATTTACCAGTCACTGAAAATTAGCCTATTCCTCTACATCTACCTCAGGAAAATTAAGAAAAAAAGTCATTATTTTCTCATGAGCAAATCAGACATGCATGTACACTTGGATGTAGTGGTCTAAGATAAAGGAATTAACTACAATAGGGGAAAATGATCATCTAATTTGCAAGTAAGAATTAAATTCATAAGTTTCTGAAGGTAAAATTGATGGTGAGATAATTACTGATGAATTGCTTCAAGGCAAATATATTATGGAAAAAAGTTTGATTAGTTGTGAGAACGTACATTAGAAACATAAGAAAAAAATCAATTATGAACTCACTAATTTTTGTGTCAATACTGTATCTACAATCCTTAATTCATACTTTATTTTTTGTTTTTTTATTTATTGGGAAATTAATGTTTTACAGTCAGTAGTAAATACAATAGTTTGTACATGCAGAACATTTCTCAGTTTTCCACACAACAGTACAACTCCCACTAGGTCCTCTGCCATCCTGTCCCAGGACCTGACTCTCCCCACTATGTGCCCCATTTTATATATTTATCTTTCTTTATTTTTATCATATTTATCTTTGACCTTATATTTACCCATCCTTGGATACTCAGTAGTATTATAGAGTACCACCTCTATCCAATTTCACTTAATATTCTTCTTTCTAATGATTTTTAATTCATTACTTTTTCTAATTCCATCTTCCTTTTTTCTTCTTCCAGACAGAGGAATCTCCTTATGTCAATGGCAGGTATTATAGTAAAATTATCATTTCCCCTGAAGAGAATGTTACATTAACTTGCACAGCAGAAAACCAGCTGGAAAGAACAGTAAACTCCTTGAATGTGTCTGCTAGTGAGTATTTTATTTCTGACATTAAAAAAAGTAAGAAAGTTTGAAGTTATTCTTCATTAGCTTAATATCTTCAATTCCATCTTCCTGTACTACATCATGGTAAGTTTTATTTATTTTACATTTGGTATCATCGTCATGAGGTTCTTTTTATTTTTTTCTTTTCTCCTAATGTCCATCCTTATATTATTTTTGTCTTGATGATGAAACCATTTCATATTTTATGGGCCAGAGCTCTGCTCTTCTACACGAATATTTCCCAAGAGCAACTAAGAATGAAAATTGAATCCCACTTACATAATTTGTATTTTATATTCTAGGCAGAGATAGATATAATTCAAAATGATTTTCAAATATTTCTGTAGCAGCTTTTAAGTTTACTCATTTTTAATTTCTTTTAATCTGTTAATTTGAACTTCAGTTTCTTGTGACAAGTCAGTCAGCAAATTATTATCAAAATCAATATTAGAACTATGAAATCTAGTTCCAGAAAACATTACTTTTGAATGTCACATTTAAAGCATAACTTAAAAATCAGATAAATGGTGGTCTGGGAGGTGGCACAGTGGATAAAGCGTTAGACTCTCAAGCGTGAGGTCCTGAGTTTAAACCCCAGCAGCACATGTACCAGAGTGATGACTGATTCTTTCTCTCCCCTCCTATCTTTCTCATTAATAAATAAATCTTTTTTAAAAATCAGATAAATTAAATGATCTGTTAAAAAGTAAAGCCTGTCAGTACAGGAACCAGAGTAACACACATATATATATCAATGGCAGCACTCTCAAAACAATTATCATTTCATTCAAAAATATTTTTTATCTTCAATTCTGTAGTTTTTCTCAGTTGCTATGGCAACCATAAATTAAGTGCAGTCCAATGAGTCTTGATTCCAAACAAGATAGCAAATGATTCCTATCTCTAAGTAGAGAGAAATATATCTATCTGTATAACTTAGGAACAACAACAACAATAAAAAGTTATATTTGGTTCTTAAAAAGAAACGAGAGTAACTGACCTTTCAAACCTTTATTATTAGTCATCTACAGGGGGTCTTCTAGCTAGGAATCACTGCAACAGGGAGAAAATAATAATCTAAAAGTAAAAGTTTCTTACAGATTATGACTGGGATATAATAACTTTATGTATTGATTCAAGAACCAAACTTAATTATAAAACAGAAGCACTGACTTGTCAGAATTTTATCCAACCAATATTGATTTGTCCTACATAGAACAAACACTCCTTTCTTTCTGAATGCAAGTTCTTCTCTTTATTCTAGCCCATTGAATAGTGATTTTCTAGGCCTTGCAATGAATTGATCAACATTTGATTCAAATTTTTTTAACTATCTTTCTTTACTTATTTGATAGAGATATCCAGCAATTAAGAGGAAGGGGAAGATACAGAGGGAGAGAGAGACATCTACAGCACTACTTCAGCACTTATGAAGCTTTCCTCCTGCTAGTGGAGAGTGGGGGCTTGAACCTAGGGCCTTGTGCATTGTAACATGTGCGCTCAACCAGTTCTGCCACTACCCAACCCCCAGATATAGACTTTTTAAATTCATTAAACATCTCCTGATAATTTAATTTGTATGTATAAGGATCTATGGAATGTGCATTTTAACAAACACCGTATTTTTTTATTCTAGTTCAGACACATAGAGGAATATACATATATATTAATATATTAATTCAAGTAATCATCCAGCATGGTCTTAATCCAGAAAGTCTTAAAAGCAGACTGGGAGATTGGTGCTGAGTCATTTTGATGGCTTTTGCAGTATAGTTTGCCTATTAAGCTCAGAGACACCCCTAGTTTTAACCACTACTCCCACCGCTTTGCACACATTTACTGCTAAGTCTCTGACACTTGAGGATGAAGATGCATTCTCCTGTACTGGGGGCAGGAAAAGCCCAGAAACACAGCACTACTGACATCATATGCAGCTACTCATTCCTCTGAAAATTCTGATAAAAGGTCACAGAGTGGAGAAATTTATGTGGACTTTTTAATGCTGTAGTTTGTAGTTGTGAAATTTTGTAAGGCATATTACTATCTTTGAAGTCTTAACTACTCTCTTTTCCTTAAAACCAGATTAATTTCTTTGTAGAGAAGTTCTTGTTCTATTAAGTATGATTTTTTTTCTCTCCTTAGCTATAGAATACATATTCTGTCTTTTAGTATTTTTACATCATACTGTAATAGTAAAGGTGGCTTTCATATATCAACAAATTTTGTTTTTAATTTCATATTAACATTTTTCATTTCAGTAAGTATTCGAGAACACGATGAGGCAGACGAGATAAGTGGTAGGTACTATGCTGCCGACTCTTTCCTGACTATCAGCTCAAGACTTATGAAGTGTCATTGCATAAGTAATTTTCTTAGCTGCCACAATTTTCACTTGGATTAAAATAGCAAATGAGACGAGATAGTAACAACGCTAAAATCTTATCCTTTAAAAAAATCACAAATTTGCATGTACTAATACTGGGCTTTAGTTATCCTTAATAAAAAAAAATAACTAGATTGATTTATTTTTATAAAAAATGATGATATTGTCTGTAGTTGCATAGACTTTTCTTCTTTATTGTAGATGAAAACAGAGAAAAGGTGAATGACCAGGCAAAGTTAATTGTGGGAATCGTTGTCGGACTCCTCCTTGCTGCCCTTGTTGCTGGTGTTGTCTACTGGCTGTACATGAAGAAATCAAAGTAAGTTGTGGGGAAAAGAGATATTCACGGTCCCTTCACTTTTACTAATGTGCATGTAGTTTATAAAATAGGAGAGACACATACCCCAAATCAGTCCTGTCATGCTTTGCTTTCAGTTCACACTGACTACATTGCCAACATTGGGAATGTTGCCTAGAATGTGATTTCACAAGTTCCCTTAATTTTTCTCATTCAGTAGTCTGAACTCAGTTATTTTATTTTTAATACCAAAATGGATTTTTAAAAAGTGTATGCTGTCAAAGGTTAGCCTTTATAAAAGTGTTGGCTGAGGTTGGTGGAAGTTAATTAAAAGCAGTTATTAACATCCTACAGTCATGACCAGTTGTCTTCACAATGACAGATTTGGCTAGCAGTGAAACTGTTAGTAAGGTAGAATTCTCTTGTTGTCACTGCTCCTCTGTTCTAGTCAGGTCACGTTGCTCCAATCAAGGAGTTAATTTAAAGGTAAATTTATCATTATCTTGCCTTGAATTAACAAGAAAAATGTTTAAACAAATACCAAGATATTTAGTGCACCAAATCAAAGAAGTCTGGGGAAGGCAGGCAGAAAGAGGGTTGTAGGGAGGGTGGCTTTCAAGTCCTGGTAGATGATGATGGGCCTAATCTGGAAGTGAGGGTCTTTTGCAAACACCTATCTTGGTGAAAAGAAAAACTGTGCCCATGTGCCAGCAACCATACTGTAAACCATTACCTCCCGATAAAAAAGGGGGGAATATATATAAAACAAACAAAAAAACTACTGATACTTTAAACTTATTTAAATGGCATTTAGAGTAAAAATTATTAGTTATAAAAAATATAGCTAGCACAACCTTAGCACCCTAAAACAACGATTTATAATGAAACCTCAATTTAACAAAGGAACGTTATTTTTAATGTAATACCAGAGATCTAACACAGGCCCTCATGCATGGATGTTCTCAATGAGCCATCACCTGGTCCCATTTTATCTCTGTTTTTAGATCAAAGGCTAAAGAGCTAAAGACAGTTAGCAAAGCGTTGCTTTAGCACCTGTGGAGTTCTTCTTGCTTCTCCTATATGATGCTGGGAATTGAACCCAGGCCCTCAGTCACACCAGGCTGCTAAGCCACCTCCTGGGTCCCTTACAAATAGTCTCAATATATCACTATATATGCACCTGCCTAGTTCCTTCACCACCCCATTGCTGACACTAGATTCAGAGGTAGGGAAGCAGAGATAGTGTCGTAGCGTTTGTAACTTTTAAGAGTTCCATCAGTGATTCTGTAGGATGCCTTTTCTTTTTTTAGATATGGCTTTTATTTTTATCTTATAAGTAAGGAAACTGACTGACCGATATTTGCATGGAACTATGTGGTGGCAACATTGAGCTTGATTTTATATGTTCTTGATGTCTGCCATAATTCCTTTCAACAACGTAGGTAAATTAACTTAAAAGAATAAGCAGAGTCAATCAGGATCTAAAATTATCTTGTAAATACAGCAATTTCAATGAAGCAGTACTGGGATGGTGCTGCCTTCAAAGGGAATCAGTAATTCAGAGATTTCAGTTAATTAAGATGATCTGTTTTATTCTCACAACCACTCTTTTAAGTTAATATTATTATTACTGTTCACATTTTACATTTGAAAAAAACTGAACTCAGGTCCTAATTAGGGGGCTGGGCTGTGGGGCACCTAGTTACATGTACACGGTTCCTTTTAGTAAAGTAGGGCTACAGGTGTCTCTCTTCATGACTATCCCTGCTCTCTGTCTCTCTGTCTCTCTCCTCTCTCTCTCTCTCTTTTTTTTTTTTTGCTTCCAGGGTTATTGCTGGGGCTCGGTGCCTACACCACAAATCCACTACTCCTGGACGCCACTTTTCCCATTTTTGTTGCCCTTGTTGTTATTATTGTTATTGTTGTCATTGCTGTTGTTGTTGCCAGATATGACAGAGAGAAGTTGAGAGAGAAGGGAATGACAAAGGGGGAGAGAGTCTGACACCTGCATACCTACTTCACCCCTCATGAAGCAAACCCCCTTGCAGGTTCCCTGCTCCCTCTTAATCTCTATTTTATCAAATGAAAGAGAGATGGGGAAAAAAAAAGATCAGTGGGAGGAGTGGATTAAAAAAAAAAACTCAGAATATAAGCACTGTTCTAGGCCTCTGACTTTTCATATCTAGTTTCCTCCCCTCAGTTTTTCTTTGTAATAATAAATAGGTAAATCAGGAGTTGGGTGGTAGCACAGCGGGTTAAGCGCAGGTGCCGCAAAGCTCTAGGACCAGCGTAAGGATCCCGGTTGTAGCCCCTGGCTCCCCACCTGCAGAGGAGTCGCTTCACAAGTGGTGAGGCAGGTCTGCAGGTATCTTTCTCTCCCCCTCTCTGTCTTCCCCTTTTCTCTCCATTTCTTTCTGGCCTACCCAACAAAGATGACAACAATAATAACTACAACTATAAAATAATAATAATAATAATAATAAATAGGTAAATCTTTTAACTTGTTTTTAAAAGAATTGTTATGAGCTGACAAAATAGCTCACTTGGATAGTGAGAAAAGAAAGAACTCGAGTATCATTCTGTCACATGCAGTACAGTGGACAAACTGAAGAACTCATACCTGTACTTGCTGTGCTCTGGTTCCTGCACCACATCCTGGATCACAGAAAACTTTGTGTTGGAATTTTTTAAAATCATTGACATCTTTAGATAATGATTATGGATGACTGATAAATTTCTCTGTGTTAGAATATTGACCAACAGTGCCATGCAAAAGACATTAATTATGCCCACTTCATGCCTAATTGTTTAACAGAACATTAAAGAACTAGAGATAGCTCAGTAAAGTGTTTTAATATTATTTACTACATTCCTCTTTATCCTGTCATCTGAACATTGTTTTTAACACTGCAGAAAGTTAATGCTATTATTTAAATTCTTTTTTATATCCTATAATACATGAGGTAATGTTTTTAATATTATTATTATTGGATAAAGAGAGAGAATCAAGGAGGGAGACAGAGAGAAGGGAAAAAAAAGAGAGACACTTGTATCACAGCTTCACCATTTCAGAAGCAATCCTTCCTGCAGATAGTGACTGGGAGGGCTTGAACCTTGGCCCTTGCACATGGTAATATGTGAGCTCAACCAGGTATACTACTGCCTGACCCCCTTTCCTCACACCCCAGAGCACTGCTCAGCTCTGGCTATAATGAGGCTGATGCTGAAGAATTGAACCTGTGATTTTGGAAGCCTCAGACATGAGTGTGTGTGTGTGTGTGTGTGTGTGTGTGTGTGTGTGTGTGTGTGTGTGTGTGTGTCCCTTATGCTATCTCACCTGGCTGCTAATGAAAATATTTTAAAGTAAAATTGTAGGGAAGGGGCTCACTGACGACCCCACATAAAAGGAAAACGTAAAGACAGAATAATATATTGACATGTCTATTCATTAGTTTATTAACATAATAATTTCTAGGTTGGCTTAATAGACCTCTGACCACCATATTTCTTATTACTAAACCGACAGTAATCATTAATCAGTTGTTTGTAATATGAAAATATACAATGTGTGACTCTTGGAAACTTAACAAAAGCTGTAACTTTCACAACTGTGGGACTCTTAACTATTTCATGGACATTATTGTGTAATATAGAACCTATGTGGAAAACTAAAGATCACAAGTATCCTCTGATAACCCTGCTGACCTAATGCTTTACTATTCATTCTACTGCTGCCTCACGATGAAAATAGAATAAATCGATAGAAGGACTAAGGAGGGCCAGCCTACACAAGAAACAGTGTTATTCTAAACAGTGTTAAGCCCTCCTAAAGCCTTTTTCACTAGTAGTTTTTGATATATGAACTAAATCTGGTAAGACATTTGATTTTAACTGACTTTTTCCCTAATCAATACTCACTCTGAAATCAAATATATGTTCTCAGATGGCAAAACTGACTTACTATTGAATACATAGAAAAGAAGAGTGCTCAGGGACTATTGGTAGTCATTTGTAATGACTTTCCTAATTTTATCAGAACCTACTACTATTTATTTTTGCAGTTTTTTTGTACTGTAATCATTAGCAGTTTAATGAGGTTAATGTAATTTACCATATTTCTTAACATAAAAGACTCTGTGAGATTAGCCTGTGCAATAGGAAGTGTCTTTCTCCATGTCTTGCAAACATATTTCACAATACATATTGCCAACATGCTCCATTACCTCATCAGGGTTTCTTTGAAAATAAATTTTCAGCTCTGACTTTGATTGTATGCTGTATTTAATGGAGTAGAAAGGTATGCTCTAAAATGTAGGGATGAAATGGCCTCTCCCTTTCTATTGTAAGTGGGACTAGAGAGAGTAGGTGTACCCAGTTGAGTGCACAAGGACTCTAATTCAAGTCCCCAATCTCCACCTATAGTTGGGAAGCTTCTCTCCTTATTTTTCTCCACCTCTCTCATGATTTGAACAACAATGAAAAAAAAATGCTCAAGTGGGGCCAGGTGGAGCACTGGGTAGAACACACAAGTTCTCAGGAGCGGTGATCCAGCCTCAAGCTCTGGTCCCGCCTACAGAGATGAAGCATCACAGGTGGTGGAGAAGTGCAGCAGGTGACTGTGTCTCTCCCACTCTGACTTCCTCTCAGTCTCTCTCTTTCACCGTCTAGAAGAAGGAAAAAGAAAGAGTAGATAGGGGCCAGGTGGAGGCACACCTGGTTGGGTGCACATGTTACATTGCACAACAACCCAGATTCAAGCCCCCGTCTCCATCTGCTGGTGGAAACTGCAAGTGGTGAAGCAGTGCTGCAGGTGTCTCTTTCTCTCCATCTCCGTCTATATATATATGAAAAAGTAGGGGTCAGGAAGTAACGGAGAGGGTTAAGCACACACGGCACAAAGTGCAAGAACCGACCAAAGGATCCCAGTTGGAGCCTCAGCTCCCCACCTGCAGAGGCATCGCTTCACAAGTGGTGAAGCAGGTCTGCAGGTGTCTTTCTCTCCCCCTCTCTGTCTTCCCCTCCTCTCTCCATTTCTCTCTCCTATCCAACGACAACGACATCAATAACAACAATTATAACCACAACAAGAAAACAAGGGCAAAAAAAGGGGGGGAAATAGCCTCCAGGAGCAGTGGATTTGTGATGCAGGCACTGAGTCCCAGCAATAACCCTGGAGGCAAAAAGAAAAAAAGAAAGAAAATGTAGATAGGCAGTGGAGCCCTGCAGTGACATAACCTCAGTGATAATTCTGATGGGGAAGAAAAAAAAAATCTAGAATGCCATCAAGTCACTGACAGTCATTGGCCACTCAAGGGTAACAGCAAAACAGAAGTGTCTCTTTTCTGAATAAATGTCACCTGAAGCATTTCTGAAGGAAAATGATTGCAGCAAATATATAACATTTTCAAATTTTTGAAAGTTAGTTCAGTTATCTGTTTATCTGCACCTTCTTTAATTTTTCAAGGGTTTGTTTTTCATTATTCTTATCTTTTCAAAGGTGGAGGGAAGTTCTGTTGCCTTAAACATCTGCCATGAGCTGGACTGAGCTGTACCAATATCAGATACCTTAAAGATATACTTTGCACCATGATGCTGTGCATTCAGTTGACATATTTTTTGCATGTTTAGTATTATTACATTTATTTTGATCCCCCAATCTTTCTAATTAATGATCCCCATATTTGCTACTGACCTAAGTCAAAAGACCGTTTACTTTCTTTCTCTCCATTTTGTTTCTCCTAAGGAGACCCTCAGTCATAAGGAATTTGAGTGGAGAATTTCTTTGGAGAGTCTTAGAAATTTGAATTTCTTGGAGATAGCATAATGGCTATGCAAAAAATATTTTTGCCTGAGAGAGGAAAGTCTCAGTTCTGTCCCAGCACATCCATAAGCCAAAGCTGATCAGTGTTCTGACTGAAAAGAAAAGATTGATGCTATAAAATTTAACTTGCAGTAAGACCAGCTGCTTATTCTTCTGTGTCCTTCTCTTCAAACCCATAAATTACTTAGGGTATGCAAGGATTATAGTGTCCTCCTCATTCCTCTAGCTTTTTAGGAAACTCTGCCCAGGGGGCCAAGCAGTGGTGCACCCAGTCAAATGCACATAGTACCAAGCACAAGGACCTATGCAAGGATCCAGGTTTGAGCCCCCAGCCCTGTAGGGGGGAATGCTTCACAAGTGGGGGTGCTTCATAAGCAGAGAATCAGGTCTACAGGTGTCTTTCCCTTTCCCTCTCTATTTCTATTTCCCACTCCTCTCTCAATTACTCTCTGTCCTATCCAATAAAATGGGGAAAAAAATGGCTACCAGGAGCAGTGGGTTAACAATAACCCTGGAAGCAAAAAAATAAATAAATAAACTATCCAAGAAAAGACTGTGTTACACTTGTTATACATATGTCTTCTTTCCTTTTGAATTGTTTCATGTACAAATCATTTTAAGTAGAGACTTGTTATTTTCCAGCTATATAATTCAATTACTGTGTTTTATCTATTTTTTTCAAAGGACAAATAATCCCAAGAATATGTTCACCATTCATTTCACTCCCATTCCCTTTCACAGTTCCTACTTCCTACACTAAATTATATATTTTTTAATTCCTTTGTTGGGAGACTAATGTTTTACAGTCGACAGTAAATATACTAGTTTGTGCATGCATAACATTTCCCAGTTTTTCACATAACAATACAACCCCCACTAGGTCCTCTCCCATCATGTTCCAGGACCTGAACCCTCCTCCCCACACCCCAGAGTCTTTTACTTTGGTGCAATACACCAACTTTAGTACAAGTTCTACTTAGTTTTTTCTCCTCTGATCTTTTTTTTCAGCTTCTGCCTATGAGTGGGAGTATCCTTGTTTCTGTATCCTTGTTTCTGACTTACCTCACTTAATATGATTCCTTCAAGCTCCATCCGAGATGGACTAAAGAAGGTGAAATAGGGAGTCAGGCGGTAGCACAGTGGGTTAAGTGCACACGGCGCAAAGCACAAGGACAGGCATAAGCCTCCCGGTTTGAGCCCCAGGTTAAGTGCATGTGGCACAAAGCACAAGGGTCCCCACCTGCAGGAGAGTTGCTTCACAGGCAGTGAAGCAGGTCTGCAGGTATCTATCTTTCTTTCCCCCTCTGTCTTCCCCTCCTGTCTCCATTTCTCTCTGTCCTATCCAACAATGACGACAACATCAATAACAACAATAATAACTACAACAGTAAAACAAAGGCAACAAAGGGAAAATAAATAAATAAAAAGGTGAAATAATCATTTTTAATAGCTGAGTAGTATTCCATTGTGTATGTATACCACAGCTTGCTCAGCCACTCATCTGTTCTTGGACACCTGGGTTTCTTCTGGGTTTTGGCTATTACAAATTGTGCTGCTATGAACATAGGTATACACAAATCTTTTTTGGTTGGGTATGTTTGGTTCCTTAGGATATATCCCCAGGAGTGGAATTACAGGGCCGTAGGGTAGGTCCATTTCTAGATTTCTGAGAGTTCTCCAGACTGCTATTCACAGGGGTTGGACCAATTTACATTCCACCAGCAGTGCGGGAGGGTTCCTTTGTCCCCACAGCCTCTCTAGCATTTATTTTTGCTACGGTTTCTGATGTATGACATTCTCACAGGAGTGAAGTGGTATATCATTGTTGTCCACTAAAATACTTTTTAAGTTAAGATAAAATTGGCATACAACATTGAGTAACTCCAAGGTATAACATATTTATATTCTGGGATTGTTTATTATGTTGCTTAGATTAACACCGCCATCACGTAATTATAATTGCAGTTCTGGTGACAGCATTGCAGGTTTAGTCCCATAACAAATTTGAAGTATTAAAGTCAGTCTTAGATTACACCACCAAATTAGTTCCTTGTGTCCTTTGAAGGAGATTTCCAACAAGTACAAGTTATTGAAGTAATATCACTTTAAAAAGTTAAAGAATCTTGTAAAAATGTCTGTAAAAGCAACTGGAACCATTAAGAGTCCTAGACCTAGGGATATAGCACATAATGAGTAGAGATTTTTTTTACTCCCTTTACTACTGAGCAACAATATGGCTTGGAATAATGGCTCTATAAATAAATTCCATGAATCTCTGTCAACTACTGGGGAGATGAAGTGGAGGTAGATAGCATAATGGTGGGAGTTGGGCAGTAGCACAGCGGGTTAAGCGCACATGGCGCAAAGCGCAAGGACCTGATTGGTGTGAGAATCCTAGTTCAAGCCCCCAGCTCCCCACCTGCAGGGGAGTCACTTCACAAGCGGTGAAGCAAGTCTGTTGGTGTCTTTCTCTCCCCCCTCTATCTTCCCCTCCTCTGTCCATTTCTCTCTGTCCTATCTAACAACAAGGACAACAATAAAAACAACAAGGGAACAAAGGGAAAATTAATTAATTAATTAATTTTTTAAAAAGATAGCATAATGGTTATGCAAAGAGACTATCATGCCTAAGGCTCCAAAGTCCTAGGTTCAATCCCCCACACCACCATAAGCCAGAGCTGAGCAGTATTCAAGTTAAAATAAAAAAATAAATAAAACATCTCCTGGGAGCTTTCACATATGCTATACCACTTATCCTAATACTAGTCTTGTAAGTGGATTCCATTGTTTCTCATAATCATAAAAGAACAAGCTAAAGAGGAGGAACTTGTCTGAGAGACTTGACATACATGGACAATACCCCTGACCCCCTGACCCACTGACCCCCAGGCCAAAACTCTCTGCCTCTCAGATGAGATAAGAGGACCTAGGGCTTCTTACAGCATTATTTTTGTGTGTGATTCTGTGACTAAATATTCTCTTATAATTAACATTTCTTAATAAAGTATGTACTAAGTATCCAGGAGGTGGCACAGTGGATAAAGTAGACTCTCAGACTTATATAAGGTCCCAAGTGCTATCTACAGCATCACATGTGCCTGATGCTAGTTCTCTTTCTTCTCCTCTCTCTCATAAATAAGTTAACAATAAACGTTTTTAAGATACACAGATGAAAAAAGTTTAAGACAGATAACCATTATAATTTATACTTTTATGCAAGTATTCTTTCTTGGTGACTATCTAACCTTGTCCCTCAAAATAAATTGCCTGAAAAACAATTAAAGGAGATAATTTAGATAAGTATTTAAATTAAAAGTATATGAATGTATGTATGAGAAAAATAGGGAGAGAGAGAAAGAGAAAAATAGAACGCTACTTAGGCACATGAGATCCAATGACCAAACTCAGGACCTCATGTTTGAGGGTCAGTATTTTATCCACAGTATTTTCCAGGCTTCAATTTATAAACAAGTTTTTGTTCTCTTCCAGATGGATTTCTAACTTCTGTAACTATTTTGGAATCTCTAAAATGTTCCAAAATTAAAAAAAAAAATACATTTATTCCCTAAAGTAGATTATATTTACTCTATTACTCAAAAACAAATCAGAAATAAACAGTAAACGTTTTGGACTTTGAGGGTTTTTTATTATTGTTGTTGTTGTTTTCTTGTTTGTTTTTTACAAAAGCACCGCTCTCCTCTGGTTTGTGTTGGTGTTAGGGATTGAACTTTATCCTATCTCCCCAATACCTTCCCAGCCCACATCCCACACACACCCACCCCACCCTTTTTTTTAAAAACAGAACACTGCTCACCTATGGCTTTTGATGGCTGGACTGAACCTGGAACCTTAAAAGCCTCACAGCATGAAAGTCATTTGCATAACTGTTATGCTAGTTCCAGACCTCCAGCAACACTATCTTTACTTTTATTTTAGTAAATTTCACCATGGTTCATACTTAGCAAATTTGTTTAACTGTGTAACTTGTATAAAAGTTGAAGCCAGGCTGCTGGAGTTATAATCAAATCCAAGCATAAAATTCTTACTAGCTGTGTGATCACAGGCAGGTTTATTAGTTTTGATGTATAACGGAGTACTGTAAGGAAAAAAAATAATGTAGTGTCTGTGCAACATTTGTAGCACCTCCTAGCGTCTGCATTATCAGTCTCAGCAGCTAATATTTTGGAGAGTGAAATACGGGAGGGGGGTTACTTTATATCTACCGTTTTTCTTTCTTTTTTTTCATTTCTTTAAAATAAGAGAAGTAGTCATTTTAAAGTTGCCCAACTTTAATTCTACAAATGTGTTTTCAGATCTTATATTGCCATTAACAACCCTTTTTCTCCAGTTTCAAACTGAGCAGTGATAATTTTAGTCTGTTATTGCTTGAACACATAAATATACTGAGAGATCATGCAAAAACTCACCTAGCAAAAATTCCAATAACTCCCTTTCTCTGTATACCTCCTTTGGTTTGATACAACTTAATGAAGTATTAGACACAACTCTGGACAAACATGTCCAAATAGAAAGTAAATAAAATGGGAAGTGGAAATGGTTTCCAGCATCTTTTTTTCTCGTCAATCTCTAGACACAAGGACCATGCTTTTAATTCTCCTCTGTATGATATTTGTCTACTAAAGTAACAGTTATTCATGTTAAATATGCAATTAAATCTGTGCTGAAGAATGGATTTACTTCTGTAACCTTTACTCTAAGCGTGCTAGTCAAACTCTAGTGAATCCTATACACACCCAACATTTCCTTGGAATCTCTTTCCATAGGCCCACCATCCCTGACCCCTTTGGTAACCACTATGCTATTGTTATTATCTCCAGAGCAAAGTTGCTTACTCTTGAATATCCCCAATTTATTCTCATTTCTTAAATGCTTGCAATAATTTAGTGATGGATCCACCTAGAGCTATTGATTTCTTTAGGAGAACTTGCTTTAAAACAAAAGTTGTACTCCAGTTTTTAGAACAGATACAAGACTGCTTTACCTTCAATAAATTTTGGTAGTTTTTCAAGGAAAATGACCCTTCAACCACAGTTGTTGACACTTTTGCAAAATAAAAGGTTATTCCATTCCCTTATCCATTTTGTCTGTGGGTTTTGTAGTAATTAATACTTCTTTGTTTTCTAATAAGGCTAATTTGATTTTTGTTGTTTTATATTGCATTCTCCATTTTAGGAAGTTGACAGTATTCTAAATAACTAGCTTTTGATTTTATTTCTATTGCTGATTGCAAGTTTAGACTATTTATGCTCTCATCCTTACAACTTTCTTCTAGTTATCTATACTTTAACTTACTGTTCTTTCTTTAATTTCTAAAAGCACATTAAAAAAATCAGATGATTAGTGTTAAATTCTGTTTTGTGCATAGCATTTGAACTATGAATTTCACTCTTCACACTAATAATTTTTCCATTAAGATAGTTCACAAGATTTTAGTTCGTTAAAATGTGTTGAGTTTATTTATTTATTTGGCAGTTTAAATTTTCTCCTCTTAAAAAACTTTCAATGCCCATCTTCAGCGGGGAAGCAATTACAGAAGCCAGACCTTCCACCTTCTGCAACCCACAACAACCCTGGGTCCATGCTCCCAGAAGGATAGAGATTGGGAAAGCTAGTGGGGAGGGGACGGGATCTAGAGATTGGGTGTCGGGAATTGTGTGGAGTTGTACCCCCATCCTATAATTTTGTTAATGTCTCCTTTCTTAAATAAAAATAAATAAATAAAAATAAAAACTTTTGTTCAAATTGTAAGCAATACTTCAGACATAGTGTATGTTGTAAGCATGCACTTTCATTTTCTCCTTTATATAGTTATTATTGTAAGTCTAACTTCTATATATCCATAAACCTAAAAATACACTGTCATATCTTATAATCTCAATTCTGTTACTTTTTCCAAATCAAAAAAACCTGTATATTTATTACTTCTAAGCACTCTTTTGAATGAATCTGAACTTGTTTTCCTGTTAGCATTTTGCTTCAGTCTGAAGAGCCCCTTTTAACACTATTTATAATGCATACTGAATATTAGCACATACTGAAATTGTGCTATGTATGCAATTGTTATTATTTCAAATTCAAGTTTTAGATATTTTCACTGGGCACAAATTTCCAATTAGGGCTTTATTTTTTGTTACATTCTGGGGAGTATTATTTTTCTTTTTTTAAATTTTTTATATTTATTTTATTTATTTATTCCCTTTTGTTGCCCTTGTTGTTTTATTGTTGTAGTTATTATTGTTGTTGTCGTTGTTGGATAGGACAGAGAGAAATGGAGAGAGAGAGGGGAAGACAGAGAGGAGGAGAGAAAGATAGACAACCTGCAGACCTGCTTCACCGCCTGTGAAGTGACTCCCCTGCAGGTGGGGAGCTGGGGTTCGAACTGGGATCCTTATGCCGGTCCTTGTGCTTTGCGCCACCTGCACTTAGCCCGCTGCACTACAGCCCGACTCCCAGGAGTATTATTTTTAAAAATAATTCACTGGATATTCTCTTTCACTGTCAATTTTTTAAAAATTTCAGCCATTAGTTATTCAAATGTTTTGTACCTTCAAGCCTCTTCATATGGCTTCTGGCATTTGAATATTAGCCTTTTATATAGTCTTCCTGATCACTAAGACTTAATGGTTTTAAATATTTTATTTATGTATTAGAAACAGAGAGAAACTAAGAGGGCAAGGAGAGCTAGAGAGACATCTGCAGCCCTGCTTCACCACTTGTAAAGCTTTCCCTCTGATGCAGGAACCAGGGCCTTGAACCTGGGTCCTTGTACACTGTAATGTGAACGCTGAACTAGATGCACCACCATCCAGCCCCCAAGACTTAATTTTTTCATCCTTTTTTACTTGCTAAAATTCATGTGAATAATTTGTTACTTTATTTTATTTTCTATTGTAATGTCTAATCTGATAATAAATTCATACAATGATCTCTTAATTTTTCTTAGTTCTAAATTTCCAACCCTATTTTCCCTTTCTCTTATAACTGTATACAATTCTTCTTTCAATTATTCTAAGTACTGGCTGTTTTATATAGCCCTTGTCAGCTAGTTATTTGTGAGTGTGGTTCTATATATTTCACCTGATTATGGGTCAAATTCTCCTGCTTTTTAGTAATTTTTATGTAAATGTGGGAAATTTTCACCTCATGTTAGGGAGGTTTTTTGTGGGGTAAGATGGGGGGAGAAATCAAGTCCCATATGGGTCAATTTAATCCTCTCATAGTTTTCTTTAAAATATGATTAGAGGCTTCAGGAGGTGGCCAACTAGGTACTACACCTGCTACCATATGCAAGGACCTGGCTATGAGCTCCCTACAACCATCCAGAAAGGGAGAGAAGCTTCAGGAGCAGTGGAGTAGCTCCTTGTTTCTCCTCCTCAATCCATCTCTCTCTCCCTTTCTGTCTTTCACCCTCCATCAAAGAGGGGGAAAAATTGCTGTCAGGGGGCAGTGGAGTTATGTAGGCACCAAACCCCAGTGATAACCCCGTAGACAAAAAAAAAAAAAAAAAAAAAAGACCACATCCAAAGATATACTAATCACAAATATAAAATAGTCACCACCTGAAATTTTACCAAAAAATACCTCTAATAGAGAGCATTTAATTCAGTCTTCTTTGCTTACACAAATACAAATTATATAGCAAGGAACATAAACAATCTATTACTATAACTACAGCACCATCATATTTGAATGTTTCAAAGTTAACTTTGAAAGGGTTGAGTGCACATGTTACAATTCACAAGGACCCAGGTTTGAGCCCCCAGTCCCCACCTGCTGGGGAAAGCTTTTGAGTGGTGAAGTAGTGCTGCAGTTGTCTCTCTGTCTCTCTCCCTCTCTGCCCTCCACTCCCCCTCTCAATTTCTGACTGTCTCTACCCAACAAATAAATAAAGGTTATTTTAAAAAGTTAACTGAGTAAAAATAAAAGGCAGACAGAAATTAATACATGTGGTATTGATTTCATTTACAAGAAAAAAATAGATATAACTATTTTGTACAAATTGCGGATTGTGATAACTTCAGAAACCACGACAGTAACTGGAAATATAGAGGACTTCTGGATATACAATTTCCTCTCTCACTCTCTCCTTATTTTTTTCCCCACAATGGTTATTTCTTATGGACTCAGTGCCTACAGGCCTCCCCTCCATTTTTCCCCCTTTTTCTAGAAAGTAAAAGACAGAGAAGGATCCAGGGGAAGAGTGAGGCCAAGAGAGAAGGAGAGACACTGTAGTACCACTCCACCATTCTGTGAAGCATCCTCCTTGCAGGCACTCCAGTGTTTTGGCCTGGTGCTTGAACGTGTTAACATGTGCTCTCTACCAGGCAAGCCACCTGCTTGTCCCATTCTCCTTTCTGAATTGGGTACAAGTTACATGCTTGAATCCAGTTTTTAAAATTCACTGAATTGTACTCTGTAATGAGTCAGTTATCTTGTACGGATATTATTCAGCAGAAAGTGTAAAGGATTCATAGATTTGTGTAAAGTTCAGGATATTTTTTAAAAAGTTCTGGAAATCATTTCCTTTAAATTGTACTATGGAAGTGATTAAAACTTTATAAATTATTAAGTAACTTCCTTAAAATAGACTAGACTCCAGACAATGATACATACGTATACACACATACACACACAAACACATACATATATATGTATGCGTGTGTGTGTATATATATATTTTGTATCCAATGTATTGTATTATATTATAATGTTTCCAAACCTTTGTCATTGTGTTTATTCATATGCTAGATACATTTTTTAAATATTTATTTATTTTCCCTTTTGTTGTCCTTGTTTTTTATTGTTGTCATAGTTATTGTTGTTATTGATGTCATCGTTGTTGGATAGGACAGAGAGAAATGGAGAGAGGAGAGGGAGACAGAGATGGTGAGAGAAAGATAGACACCTGCAGAACTGCTTCACCACCTGTGAAGACTCCCCTGCAGGTGGGGAGCCGGGGCTCGAACCGGGATCCTTATTCAGGTCCTTCCGCTTTGCACCATGTGCGCTTAACCCACTGCGCTACCGCCCGACTCCCGCTTGATACATTTTATATGCCTGGAAAATAGATATGATAAAGAAGGTATAGTTTGCTGCTATGTACCATTTTAACATGAGATAGAAAAAATGTATTTGGGGCAGGGAAGATAGCATAAAGTTCATGTGAAAATCTTTTATGCCTGAGACTCTAAAATTCTAGTTTTAAGCCCCAGCATCACTATCAGGCAGAAATGAGCAGTGCTCTAGTATTTCTCTGTCTCTTTCTCTCCGTATCATTCTTATTAAAAATATAATAAATTATAATTGTAAAAAAATAACTGAAGACATAGACATAAATTTATAGCATAGTCTCATTAACATGTTTTAATTTGTAAAGATTATTTTATGAGTGATAGAGCAGAGCACAGTCCTATCAAATGTAGTGCCCAGGGCTTCACATATGTAGAGTCTGATCTCTATGTCCTATCCAATTTCCCGGTCATTCTCTTACCTTTTTACCTGTTTTTCTGTAAAATGTTACCACATTGTATAGTGTTTAGTCATGTTACCAGACTTCTGGACTACTCTCTTGACTTAAGAATAGATTTGTAAGGTTGTATTTTAAATTAAGGATTTTTAAATCCAAACTAAATTCATATATAATGAATGCCCCAATCTGAACAAGCCATATGTCTTTCTCACTAGAGCTTATATCATAGACCATCCTAATCCTCTTCCTAGTAAGGTTTTATTCTTAGTGAGTTAGAGAATACTATTTAAAACATGTAAATACTTTAGGGAAACATGGTTTCTTACCTCAAACTCCCGAATCAATCATTGTACTGCTATTGAACAATTTCTTAGAAGTAGTATTTCCACAAATTATATAGTGATGACAATTTGAAGCATCATATCACTGTGGTTCCCATGTCGTACTTCTGGTAAAGAGAGAGGCAGGAAATTAGAGAAAGACGGAAGAATGAAGGGAGGGAAGGAGGGAGGGAGGGAGGGAAGAAGGAAGGGAGGAGTAGCTGTACACCTTTAGATATAAAGTTATGATTTCTCCCAGGTGGTCACAAGACCAAGGAATTTAACTGTGTATTTAAACAACAACAAAAAAAAGTTTCTTTAAAAATAGAACCTGGCAGTGTGTAACCATTGGCAGTTACTATCACAGGCTCAGACACCCTGTAACAACAGATTAAACAGGAGGTCTGGTTTATCACAGATTGCAAACCCAGCTCCAGAGTTTCTGTTTTCCAAACTCTGTCTGAGGTGTAATTACCTAGGACACCTCTGTAAAATTCCCAAAGGAACTGCAGCTTTGTCTATTCTTTCTTCTGTGGCAACATTCTGATGTCTGGGTCCCTTTCAATTCTTTTAATTTATCTGCTATAAACAGAATCCATAAACATTTTACTGAACTTGGACATTTATTAGGGAATGTCAGAAGAGAAATTCCATCAGAAAACTTGCACAGTAATCATTTGCCCAGAATGAAAATTTTTACTCGTGATATATATTATTTCTCACAGTGAAGAGGTAAACAGCCTAGCCAAAGACATGATGCTACTAAGTATGCATAGTCTTTGTTCAAAACAACTTGTTTCTATTACTCTTAGCACATACTCAATGCATCTCTATTACCAACATAATTCACTGGAACCTGTTTTTTTATCAGTCAAGGTTTACATACTTAGAATTATTCTCTTTAGTTGTTATATCAGAATTGAATGTGAAACACTTGCTTTTCAAAAATACATTAACATGATATGCTTATTCAATGGTATGTAGGACTGCATCAAAGCATGTAAACAAGGACCTTGGCAACATGGAAGAAAACAAAAAATTAGAGGAAAACAATCACAAAACAGAAGCCTAAGAGAAAAACTACTTGTTGTCCAGGTGAGTAGGCACTGTCTGATCTACTGATAGAATTCCCAGGGAAATATGAAACAAGCTAGCAGATGAAAGAGAAAGCCGGATTCAGCTGTTTTCATAGCTTCTGATTTCAAAACAGAAGAATTTTTATAACCCAGAAATGTATTCTAAAAGAAGGGATTCCCGATATTCTCCCCATTTTGTGAAATGTGATCCTGTCAGCTAGCCAGAGAAGTCACTTGGAGAAATTTGGAAATTTTTTGTGTGACCTTGAGAAAAACTGCTACTGCTACTGCGGTTCATTCCTGTGGTGTAAAATTCTTATCACCATAGTAAAACTTTGAGTCATAAACAAACTACAAGACAATTTGAGCAGGTCATGTGAGTAAATTCTATAGAGTTTATCATTGGAAGGGTGGCCACTAGAAAGAAAATAGAATGATAGAAATAAGGCATTTGTCAAATCTGAAAACCAGTATCTGAAGTTGATTTGGTAAAAGAGTAAACACTGGGTTCCACCCCTGATCCAGTCTTCCACTAAGGCATCCTATCTAATGGGATTGTATTTTTGCTCCTTTAGGGATTCATTTCTCAAGCTTCAGTAAATAGGGTTTTACCTTCTGTTTTCTTCAAAATTATATAAATTCTCAAAGGAAAACTGAGCTTGAAGATAAAGCCTACAAAATTGTATAATTTGAAGGGATAGATATAGTTTTAGAAACTCTATTGTCTTTTTGGTTGTTTACTGGGATACATTTTCACATCTCCCAAGTTAGATGTTGGCCATTTTACCTACCACTAAATTATTCCCCTGAACCATAGTGCCTTGGGCTTCCAACCTCCTTTAACTACCCTTCAGCCTCCTCCCTTTTCTATCTTTAGCTCTGTTGAATTAGACCACAGGTTATTAGTTTATATCCTTTGCTTTGTTTAGTCCAGCTGTGAATGGGATCATCTAGTATTTGTCCAATGCCTGGGTTATTTCACTTAATATGATTCCTTCCAGTTCCATCCATGTTTTTAGAAAAGAGAAATCTCATCTTTTCATATAGCTGACTAGTATTCCATTGTGTGTACATACATACCACAACATCTTTAACCATTCATCAGTCATTGCTCACTTGGGCTATTACAAATAATACTATAATAAACAGGACTGCACATTTCTCTTTAAATGAGTATTTTGTGTTTCATAAATATTTTTTAAATATTTATTTATTTATTTATTCCCTTTTTTGTTGCCCTTGTTTTTTTTTTTTTATTGTTGTAGCTATTGATGTCGCCATTGGATAGGACAGAGAGAAATGCAGAGAGGAGGGGAAGATAAGGGGGAAGAAAGATAGACACCTGCAGACCTGCTTCACCACCTGTGAAGCTACTCCCCTGCAGGGGGGGGAGGCAGGGCTCAAACCAGGATCCTTACGCCAGTCCTTGCACTTAGCGCCACATGCGCTTAACCCACTGCGCTACCGCCCGACTCCCTCATAAATACTTTGTAACCTGAAGGAAACTAACTGAAATACTTCCCTGAAGAACCTTATAGGTTTAATATGAAGTAAGCAGTTTTCACAACGGTAGTTCTGCAAAAATCCCTAAGTTTTATTTGTAAATAGGCTACAAATGGTTTCAGGAACAATGAACTTTTAGAAAAGAGCTCTATAAAATAATTCCTATCACTTTTAGTACATAGCATCTGTTGAGGGTGAGAATTGACTACTGCAGTTACTTATCTAAATTATATTTTTTCATCATTTCAGAAAAAATAACTATATAGACCAATTGAAGCATGAACGTGGATTGTATCTAAGACATATACAAAGACATTGACAGCAATTCATGGTTCAAGTATTAAGCCAGTTCATTCTACTAAGCTGTCACTGGATTTTAGAGAATTATTTCAAGTAAAACAATGAAATGAAATTACAAACAATAACAACAAGATTTGGCAGCCATGATAATAGGTCATATGTTGTGTTTGGTTTAATTTTATTTTTTCTCTAAATGTCTGCACTGAGGATTTCTTTTTGGTTTGCCTTTTATGTAAATTTTTTACGTAGCTATTTTTATACACTGTAAGCTTTGTTCTGGGAGTTGCTGTTAATCTAATGTATAATGTACTGTTTTTATTTCAGTTGTTTATATGAATAATCTGAGCAAGTACAGTTCTGATTCTGATTGCTATCAGTAATGCCTCCAAAGTCTTTCACAAGCACCTGAATCCCAAAGGTGGCAGCTTGTGAAGACAGGAGACACATACATTGCCCTACTCAAAAATTACTATTTATCACAAGAAGGGAGAGGAAGAGAGTCAGACTGATAAGCAGCACACGAACTGATTCTGTGTATATACCACCAGCTGACTCTCAAAAGTAAATCACATATGCATATGGACACATACATGACAGTACCCCCAAACTGACAATTTTGCCTATTTTGAATTTAAAAAAAAAGAATTTGGGTAGCAATTACCTGTAAAGACACCTACTAATAAATTAGTGTCTGTCAAAAGGAAAAAAAAAACAATATGTAAGAGACAGTTTGGAAAAAATCATAGATAACATTTCCATTTTCGTAGATCACTATGTAAATCACTATAATTAAAAATTGGTGTTAAATCCTTTGGGTTATCCACTGCCTTAAAATTATACCTATTTCTGTAAAGAAAGATATCAGTCAGAATTGGAGATTTTTAACAGTGGTCATTATCAAAGCTGTGTTATTTTCCACAGAATATAGAATATATATTTTTTTCGTGTGTGTTTTTGTTAACTACGCTACAGAGATTGAATGCACCTTGAGATAATTTAGTGTTTTTAACTGGTACATAATTTATCAAGCAGTACATGAAAATGTAATAATAAAATGTCTGTATCTTTAGTTACATTAAATTTGTAACTTTATAAACATGTTTTATGCTTGAGGAACTTTTTAGGATGGTAGTATCGATGGAAACTTTTTGAAGTAGACAGGATATGGGCTAATAGCTACACATGACTAGACTTTTAAACTTTGCTCTTTCAAGCAGAATCCTGGATTCTGGGGGAACACTGCATAGCCATTTTTTTGTCCCAGGACTTACATAATTTTATAGAAAAAAATGAACATCAGATTTCCAGGTATATACTGTATTCTTTAGGAAGAAAGGGAAAACTGGTGTTTATTTTTTTAGACTGACAAAATTAAAATTTTTATGAAGGCAGTGAAAAACAAATGGAAGATTTAAAGTCAATTTGATATTAGGTATAATATTTTGCCTCTTCTGCATTATTAGAAACACATGTTATTGTACACTTGTAAACTGTTTACTGTCTGGGCAATAGTGACTCAGTTTATTAAATCTTCCTGTAGTGCATTCATATGGACTAAATACAGAAAATATCTTACTATACTCAATGCTGTATAAAATGTTATGGAAAAATATGTTAATTTGCCTCTAAACTTTGATTTATTAAAGTTTTATTTGGCAGGAAAAAATTGAAACTTGGTCAATATTAAAACCAAAGTGAAAGGGGAAAAACCAAAGTTACTTGTTTTGCATGGCTAAGCCATTTTGTTATCTCTGTAAATACTGTGATTTCTTTTTCTTCTTCCTCATTAGAATTTTGTTAAATTCTAAGATCTTTAAGCACCTGCTTTCTATAATAAACCATGAACACTAAAATGACAGTATTTCCATATAAAAATGTTTTCTTCCTTTCTTGCTTGCTTTCTTTTTTCTTTTATTTTTCTTCTCTCTCTCTCTCTCTCTCTCTCTCTCTCTCGCTCTCAGTGTGGGAGGTCAAAAGTTCAAAGTCTAAATCCTATGATATATTTGCATAAAGTAACTATGTGATAACAGAAAAGATGGTTATACTAAAATTATATCTTAGTTTCCACATGCTGTGGTTAATTAAATCTGAAACAGCTGACAGAACCCTGCACGCAGAACACGGGAATCCCAGAGCTCTGGATGGAAAGTAGAAAGTTTGCTGGGAAAAGAAGACATTACCATTGAATCAACACCTGGATGGAAAGGGAAAAAAAATGTGTGAAGGCTACTATGTGTGTGGGGATTTGAGAAAAGGAAGATAATTCGCAATCCTCAACTTCTGAGACATCATCTTTCCAATTTAATTCTTTGGCAAGAGGAGACAAGTCTTGCCAGCTCAAGGTTCACTCCCTATCTGTGATTACAGGAATTGTATGTGGAAATGGATTAACATACCCGTCTATGCCTAAAAGATAATAAAACTGAAATATGTCTTCACATATCTCTCACAGATGTCTGCCTCTTGTCTAAGCTAGGATGTTCATCCATAGAAACTATTTATTACTGAGCAAAACATTCATTCATTACAGCTCTATCTCCTTGGGGAGGAAATGCAGAAAAAAGGTCTCCTTCTTCCTGCTATGCCTTCTGGGCCACCTTACCTACCCCTGGATTTCATCTATGGTTGGCTTTATAAAGTGTTTGTTTCAGGGGGCCAGGTGGTGGTGCATCTGGTTAAGCACATGTGCTATACTGCGCAAGGACCCATGTTCAAGCCACTGTTCCTCACCTGCAGAGGGAAAGCTTCACGAATGGTAAAGCAGGTGTCTCTCTAACTCTAACTCTTTCCCTTCCCTCTCAACTTATCTACATCTCTATCCAATAATAGTTAAATAAAATAATTAATAATTATTAATAAAAAATTAAAAAGAAAAAGTGTTCGTTTCCATCCTCAGTAGTAAGAATATATGTATTGTGAGTCTTAATTATGTAAGTAACTTAATTATGAGGACACTATCCTATTTCTTCACTAACAACACACAATTCAGCTTTCCACTTGCAATTACCTAGGTAAGAGCATTAATTTTTTTTAAAGAATTATTTACTCATTTTAGAGGTAAGACATCCCTGTCTTGAGCAAGTTGCTCTGGCATGTGGTAGTGCAAGATATTGAACCTGGGTCCTTAGATATGCAAGTACTGACTGCTACAATTGTTTATTTTCCAGTAGTATGAACTTTAATAGGAATTTTTACCCTTCTAGGTAAGATAAAGTATGCTGTGTACATCAGAGAAAGAAAGTAAAGTTGACTGATCTTATATTGTGTGCTGGGAATATTTTTATTATCTTTATTTAATATTTATTGGATAGAGATAGCCAGAAATTGAGAGGGAAGGGGTTGAGAGAGACAGAGACACACCTACAGCACTGCTTAACCACTCGAAAAACTTTCCCCCTGCAGGTGGGAACTGAGGGCTCAAACCTGGGTCCTTGTGCAGTGTAGCATGTACACTAACTAGGTATGCCACCACCCAGGCCCCTGTGCTGGAAATAGTTTGATAGTATCTTGAAATAGTTTGATAGTATCTATAATCCTTAATAGTTGAAATAATATTGAATATCCCCCATTTAAGAACTGAAATCTAGAGTTTATAGAGATTTTATAATCCTTAAACAAAGTCGGTTAGAAATAGCTAATTTGAGTACCAAACCCGTTCTGGTTATAAAGGTAATGCTGTCCTGTCCACTATATTTCCCAAGTTTCATTAAGAAAGAGTTCTTGCATTTTTTTTGTTACCCTTCTTCCTAAAAGGCTGCATTTTTAAAAAATTTTTTATTTAAGAAAGGATTAATGAATAAAACCATAAGGTAGGAGGGGTACAACTCCACACAATTCCCACCACCCAATCTCCATAACCCACCCCCTCCCCTGATAGCTTTCCCATTCTCTAGCCCTCTGGGAGCATGGACCCAGGATCGTTGTGGGTTGCAGACGGTAGAAGGTCTGGCTTCTGTAATTGCTTCCCCCCTGAACATGGGCGTTGACTGGTTGGTCCATACTCCCAGTCTGCCTCTCTCTTTCCCTAGTAGGGTGTGTCTCTGGGGAAGCTGAGCTCCAGGACACATTGGTGGGGTCTTCAGTCTAGGGAAGCCTGGCCAGCATCCTGGTGGCATCTGGAACCTGGTGACTGAAAAGAGAGTTAACATACGAAGTCAAACAAATTGTTGAGCAATCATGGATCCCAAGCTTGGAATAGTGGAGAGGAATTGTTAGGGAGGTACTGACTGCAAACTCTAGTGTACTTCTGCTTTCAGTTATATATTTTGCAGTAGTTTATGGATACGTGTGAACATAAGCTCTCTCTCACAGAAACTGGTGTATATCTAGGTTATGGGAGTTTGTTAGAAAGTGAACCACCTGAGATGAAATTAGAGTGTACTATAAAAGAAAAGGTCTCACCCGAGTAATGAAGCTGAAGGGTTGTCATTCCACACGTGAAGTCTCTGGACACAGTCTGAGGTGAAGCATGTTGAGGTGGCAATCGTTGCGTTGGTTAGGTTGTGATTGGCGGATGCAATATTATTTGGTTTGGATTGGGAGAGGCATACGGGAAAGTGGGCCCTATCCAAGGGTTCCAGGACTGGGGGAAGTAGGGACTCTATAGTGGAGATGTGAGGTTCCTGCTGTCTTAGGGTTCAAAAAGACAATTGATAGTTAATGTTATGATCACATTATTTGGTAATTGGGTTAACTTTGAAAAGTCCTTTTGTTAGGGTTTGCTGTACAGTATCCAGTATCTTGTATATAGCTGTGCTATTGGATGCTTCTAATCTACTTGGTCTAGCCTTTTGAGGGAGTCCGCATATCAAATACACTGCATTTTTACATATGTTTGAGAAATCTACCAAGAGAACAAATTTGCACTGGGTAATCTACAGGGTTCGCCCCTACTAATAACTATCATTTGTATGTGAAGTAATATAAGGAATATATATGTTGAAAATAACATACTATTTATTATATGTTTTTCCTTTAATTACATGTATAAGGAATCAAATGAAACTAACTTTACTATTTAAAAAAATCCATACCATGGATTTGAGTTTGCAACTATTATACTTTGACAATTAAAATAATTCAGAAGCTTCAGAAGTAACTTAGTAGCGCACAGGACTTGCATGTGCGAGTCCCCAGGTATCATCTCTAACACTGCATATATTAGAGGAGAGCTCTTCTCTGACTTCTAGATTACGGAATACGTAAGTAAGTCAATCACTCTCTTTTTAATTTTTGCTTAACACTGCTTCATACATTCAGACTGAGGAGATAGAGTATCCAAATTTCTTTATTTTTTTTAAATTCACTACATTCATAAGGCATGAAGTCAGAACACGGGAGCTATTTTTTTCCCTAGTGCAATGTCTTCATGTATTCATCATCATCTTTCTAGTTCAATTTCTTTTTCTTCCTCAAATCTCATTTTTCTTTATATATGCTTCTCAAGTACAGAAATAGTTATTGGATGATGAACCCACATACTAAACCTAAATTCACAATACAAAGTAATGAATGTGGATCTTGATTATCAAAGAGGCTCAGAACAGATTCTCACAGGAAGTGTGTTGGGATGAAAAGTTAGAATGGTATTTGGAGCCAGGTGGTGGTGCACCTGGTTGAGTGCACATTACAATGCACAAGGATCCAGGTTTGATCCCGTAGTCCTGACCTGCAGGGGGAACGCTTCACTAGTAGTGAGGTAGGGCTACAGGTTTCTATTTCTCTTCCTCTATCTCCTTCTCCTCTCTCCACTTCTGACTATCTCTGTCCAGTAAATAAAGATAATAGAAAAAAAAAGTTGAAGGGACCAGGTGGTGACATACCTGGTTAAGTGCTCCATTAAAGTACATAAGGACCGAGGTTCAAGCCCCTGGTCCCCAACTGCAGGGGAAAGCTTCCCAAGTAATGAAGCAGGGCCACAGGTGTCTCTCTGTCTCTCCCTCTCTATTTTGCCTTCCACTCTCAATTTCTCTCTGTCTCAACCCAATAATAAATAAAAGGTTAAAAAAATAACCCCCTCAAAAAAGAATCGAACGTTAGTATAGTGTCTATGTAAAAAGAATTTCATGCCCGATGCTCTACTGTACAAAGTTCAATCCCTGGTACCACCATATGCCAGAGTTAAGCAGAGCACTAGTGGGAAAAAAATGAAAAAACTAAAAAAATTAAGGAAACCATGTTTTATCACAGAGTAGAAGCTATGATCTCTGGAAAGTACAACATTTGAGATAAAGCATCTTCAAAAGCTGACAGCAACTCAGTTTGAACTATCTGTATAATTAAAAGAATAAAATTACAACATTTTTTATAAATTGTTTTTTCCATGTAAATAAGGATAAATTGGGCTTTGAGTAGCAGTTGATGACTTGATTAGCAAACCATCTGAAATATTTTCTTCTACAGAAATAGTAGTTGAAGTCTGGGCAGGCTACCCAATTCTTTGAATTCTCATCAGTATGAAAACTATATTAATGAAATTAAGGTATAGTTACTCTTGAAAATTGATTCATAAACATTCCCTGTTAAGAAAATGGCCTATTTCTGCTAAGAAAAGGTTTATTAGAGTCATTGCAGGTATGCTAAGCTGTTACTGAAAACACAGTTTATCCAGAAATTTAAGATTTCTGCATTGTTGGTAATAACTGAGTTTTGTGGCTTGATAAGGATTAGTCAGCAAAAGCTTTAAAATAGCCTTTGTACTGAAAGATGGACATAATTTATCATTGCGTTTGATTCTAGACAAAAATATCAAATTTAAAAATGTATTTCCAGGAACTATTTCTTAAATTACAGAGATTTGCTTTCCACATATATAGTAATTTCATATAAGCTGCTTAAGTGATAATGTGCAACTGGTCTCATTGGCAACACCACAAAAACAGCAAAAGTTCTTCACTCATATTCCTAATTAATCATCTGTCTTCAGAGAAATAGAAATAAAAAGATAGTGTATAGTGGCTTTTCTTCCTTTCTTCCTTCCTCTCTTTCTTTCCTTTTTTTTTTCTTTTTACCAACAGAGTAATCTCTGGGGCTCAGTGCCCAGCTCGATAAGACAGAAAGAAATTAGAAGGGAGGAGGAGATTGAGAAGAAGAGAGAAGGACACCTGTAGACCTGCTTCTCTGCAGGTGGGGAGTGGGGGCTCGAACCTAGGTCCTTCTGTGGATCCTAGTGTTTAGTACTTTGTGTGCTTAACCAGGTGCACTACCCCTGCTTATAGTGACTTTTCTACTCTTTCATTCTATGGAGTTTAATTTTACTTCAACAGAGTAAAGGCATCAATGTACCAAGTATGTACTTTACAGTCAATTCCACAGGACTACTTTCTTTTTTCTATCCTCATAATAATGATGTAAAGAATCAGTATTTTACTCAAAGAGTTGCTCCATTTTATAAATATCAGTGCATTTTTTTTTCTTTCTAGGATTTCTGCAATATATAGATTTCCATCGGTGCCCTCACCATTTCCTGATGAGTCTTGGTATTGCAGCAAACAGAAATCAGCAGTGAAATAGTGTTTATTGGCTTAGTTCCATTATTCCCTACTCTCACTATTTATTGGAAGTGGAATATGTGTGTATAAGTTGGGGTGGGAAATATGCTTCTCAGTTTTTCCCTTAAGGTGATTTTCCAAGCATTTGATCCAATGGGAAAATCATGTGTTTTAGAACAGAGTCAGATGGACTTTACCAAAAGAATTTACATTCCAGTTTAGAAATGATCAGAACATTGCTATAGGAGTTTGGAAACAGTAAGCCATTCAATTAAAATTTGATTCTCCAGGTCACTTTAAGTTTTCAGATTTAAGGTTGCTGTATTTATAATTACAGTTAACTGAACTTTTATTAAAAGATGACTGTAATAAGTTGTACGCCAGCAACAGAGTCAATAGTCTTTGATTTTGTCCTTACATGTTCTTTTTTATTGTTGATTTAATAATAATCAACAAGATGATAGTATAAGAAAGGTACAATTCCCACCACTAGAGTTCCATATCCCATCCTCTCCATTGGAAGCTTCCTGTTCTTTATCCCTCTGGGAACATGGACCCAGGATTATTATGGGGTGCAGAAGGTGGAAGGTCTGGCTTCTATAATTGCTTCTCTGCTGGATATGAGTGTTGGCAGGTCGATCCATATTTCCAGCCTTTTTCTGTTTTTCCCTAGTGGGGCAGGCGTCTGGAGAGATAGGCTTCCATGACACATTGGTGAGGTTATCTCTCCAGTGAGGTCAGGTTGGCGTCGTGGTAGCATCTGCAACTTGATGGCTGGAAAAGCATTAAGATATAAAGCAGAACAAATTGTTTAATAGTCAATAATCTAAAGGTAAAGACTATAGCAGATGAGATGAAGAAGCCACCACAGCTATACCACAGTATAGATCCTTTCCTTGTTTGTTATTCTAGTGTGTGCTCAGAAGGTGCTTCCTATAATTAAATGCCTTAGCAAAAGACTTTCTGTTTCTTTTATGGTTTGCTTCTTGCATTTATTTATGCTCACCTACCTTTATTTCCTTTGCACATCACTTTGCACTTACTTCCATAAGAGAAGTCTTACTCCTTGACTGTAGGTTCCGCAGCTAGTCTACAGCAGAGTTCTTAGCCCACAATACAAGAGCAGCCTAACCAAGATCGCTCAGTCTACATCACTTGTTAATCAGATGATCCACAGGCACAAAGACTATAATAATAAATGATGGTTCTTTTAAACCACTGAATTCTGTTATTCTGTAAGAATAGCCAAATTATAAGCCTTTTCAGCTAATTGGTTATATTTTTATATAATAATAAGAATATTTTTTAATATTTATATATTTATTAGATATAGACAGTTAGAATTAAGAGGGAAGGGGGCCAGGTGGTGGCGCACCTGGTTGAGTACACATGTTACTGCAAGGGGAATGCTTTGCAAGTGGTGAAGCAATGTTGCAGGTGTCTCACTGTCTCTTTCTCTATCACCCCCTTCCCTCTCGATTTCTGGCTGTCTCTATCCAGTAAATAAAATAAAGATAATTAAAAAAATAAAAATAAGTTAAGAGGTAAGCAGGTGACCAAGAGGGAGAGAGAAAGAGAGACACCTGAGACACTTCTTCAACACTTGCAAAGCCTTCCCCCTGCATGTGGGGACCTGGAGCTCAAACCCAGTCCTTGCACATTGTAATGTGTGCTCAACCAGGTGTGCCAACACCTAGCCCCTCAAGAACATTCTTTTTATGAAAAAATTAAAGGTGATTTATTGAAGTCACACTTGTTAGATTTGTGCTGTTAGACTAATCTCTTCTTTTATGACCATTTTGGGGCCAGTATTCATGAGCTAAGAGCCCCAATCCCTCTCTTTGCTATTAAATTTTCTTTGGAATCAACATATAAGAATCATTTGTATTAATGCCAAGTAACTATTTAGATTTTCATTAAGTAAACATCATATACAAATTTCTTCATGGAATGGCTTTAGTCTACGTTTGTCCTTTTTCGTTGTTCAGAAAGTTCAGCACTCAAGGCAGATTCATAAAATTGTTCTCGCTGTGTGCCCATGTAATTATATGTAGATACCTTTCCCCAAATTAGAAATTATACTCGGGCTAGATTTTCTGCTGACACCACATTCCTTACTAAATGTCAGAGTCTCTTTAAAAATAACCTCAGCCTAAAAGGCCTAATTAAGTTTTCAGTAATTCATGTCATCGGTCATTAGGACAGTCATACAAATCAGCTAGTACTCAGGTGCCCAATAACTCAGTCTGAACATAAATCTAAAATATAGTAGGCAACATTGCAAAAGAAATCAAAAAGTGTTCTCACTGAACACCTTTTCATTAACCTCTTTCTTATATTCTCACCTTTAGCCATATATTCTCTAGAATTTTAAAACTGTTCAGTAAAATGGTTCAATGTAAAGAGATTAAAAATAGATAGGGCTATTTAAATATCAAACAATTGGGAAGGTACATATAATACATGCATCCTCACCAAACTTTCCTGCTTGCTACAGAGATCCTTAATAGCTACCACATGCTGGAAATACTGGTATTGCAATTTACTTTTTTTTTTTTTTTATTTTTGGATAAGGACAGAGAGAAATTGAGAGGTGAGGGGGACATAGAGAGGGAAAGAAGCTGCAACCCTGCTTCAACACTTGTGAAGCTTTCCCCCTGTTGACGCCTGCAGTTTACTATCAGTGCACTAACATTACACCAAACCCCTTAGACATTCCATCTGGAAGATGAAGGTAGTATTTACTACTTCAGATCTCTTGTTCTTTAAGAATAAAGTCCAGTAACCATGCCACATTATGCTTCACATTGTATCCAGAGACACCAAGCCTGAGATGTGAACCTCCCAACTCCAATAATCTGGTGATACCTTTCCTAACACATAGGACTACCTATTTCAATTTTAAATGGCTCACTCTCTAATCAAGTTACAGAGCCTATATATAGGTTAGGGCCTAGGGTATCGGAAACATGTATGCACATATCCATAATTTAAGGACAACTATATATCTTATATATATATAGTTTCTCAAGAAAAAGTGCACAATAGTTCAGTGATTAGATTTAGACCTAATAATCTCAGAAAGCCAGTAGAAAGGACAAAAGAAGACACTATAAATAGTCTAATTCAATATTTATTACTTAGGCCTAGACACCTGCCTATCATATCCCCTATTTCACTTCCCTCAATCACTGTCTACTCAAATAAGTACGCAAATGAAAGTAAAATGTTTAATCTCTTCTGACAGCACCAGCATTATTATCACCCATTGATAGTCTTTAGAAGAAATACTATTCAATTGGCTAAGAGATATACTGGCGACAGAGGAGATCCAAAAGGCTAACGAACATATGAAAAACTGCTCTAGGTCACTGATTGTCAGAGAAATGCAAATTAAGACAACACTAAGATACCACCTCACTCCTGTAAGAATGGCATACATCAAAAAGGACAGCAGCAACAAATGCTGGAGAGGTTGTGGGGACAGAGGAACCCTTTTACATTGCTGGTGGGAATGCAAATTGGTACAGCCTCTGTGGAGAGCAGTCTGGAAAACTCTCAGAAGGCTAGACATGGACCTTCCATATGATCCAGTAATTCCTCTCCTGGGGTTATACCCCAAGGACTCCATAACACCCAACCAAAAAGAGGTGTGTACTCCTATGTTCATAGCAGCACAATTCATAATAGCTAAAACCTGGAAGTAACCCAGGTGCCCAACAACAGATGAGTGGCTGAGAAAGCTGTGGTCCATATACACAATGGAATACTATGCAGCTATCAAGAACAATGAACCCACCTTCTCTGACCCATCTTGGACACAGCTAGAAGGAATTATGTTAAGTGAGCTAAGTCAGAAAGGTAAAGATGAGTATGGGATGATCCCATTCATCAACAGAAGTTGACTAAGAAGATCTGAAAGGGAAACTAAAAGCAGGACCTGACCAAATTGTAAGTAGGGCACCAAAGTAAAAACCCTGTGGTGAAGGGTAGACATGCAGCTTCCTGGGCCAGTGGGTGGTGGAAGTGAGTGGGAGGGATGGGTCACAGTCTTTTGGTGGTAGGAATGGTGCTTATGTACACTCCTAGTAAAACGTAGTCATATAAATCACTGGTTAATTAATATAAGAGGGGGAAAATTAATTGTATGTCTCGAAGTTTTTCAAAACACAAACTGAATCTTTTCAGTATATAGGCTGTGTAATTGATATGCAGACACTCTCAAAAGCCTAGACCAAGTAGATCACAAGCAACCAATAGCACAGCTATATACAAGATACTGGGTACTGTACAGCAAACCCTAACAAAAGGACTTTTCAAAGTTAACCCAATTACCAAATAATGTGATGATAACATTAACTATTGATTGTCTTTTTGAACCCTAAGACAGCAGGAACCTCACATCTCCACTATAGAGCCTCTACTTCCCCCAGTCCTGGAACCCTTGGATAGGGCCCACTTTCCCATATGCCTCTCCCAATCCATATCAAATAATATTGCATCTGCCGATCACAACCTAACCAACACAACGATTGCCACCTCAACATGCTTCACTTCAGACTGTGTCCAGAGACTTCACGTGTGGAATGATAACCCTTCAGCTTCATTACTCGGGTGACACCTTTCCTTTCATAGTATACTCTAATTCCATCTCAGGTGGTTCACTTTCTAACAAAGTCCCAAAACTTAGATATACACCAGTTTCTGTGAGAGAGAGAGAGCATATGTTCACACGTATCCGTAAACTACTGCAAAATATATACCTGAAAGCAGAAGTACACTAGAGTTTGCAGTGAGTACCCCCCTAACACTTCCTCTCCACTATTCCAAACTTTGGATTCATGATTGCTCAACAATTTGTTTGGCTTCGTATGTTAACTCTCTTTTCAGTCACCAGGTTCCAGATGCCACCAGGATGCTGGCCAGGCTTCCCTAGACGGAAGACCCCACCAATGTGTCCTGGAGCTCAGCTTCCCCAGAGACACACCCTACTAGGGTAAGAGAGAGGCAGACTGGGAGTATGGACTGACCAGTCAATGCCCATGTTCAGCGGGGAAGCAATTACAGAAGCCAGAACTTCTACCTTCTGCAACCCACAATGACCCTGGGTCCATGCTCCCAGAGGGCTAGAGAATGGGAAAGCTATCAGGGGAGGGGGTGGGAAATGGAGATTGGGTGGTGGGAATTGTGTGGAATTGTACCCCTCTTACCCTATGGTTTTTTTAATTAATCCTTTCTTAAATAAACAATAAATACAAAAATAAAAAAATATTAAAAAAAAAGAGATATACTGGCAAAAAATATATATCAACTAAAGGACAATTACTGTCCCTATGACAACCTTTATCAGAATCATCAAATAAGTAGATGCATTAAAATTTAAGGTTAACTTAGACCCTGCTAAAATCTGAGGTGTATTTCCTCCCAAACTTGAGGCCAGACACCACAAACCTAATGCCAGTTTGGATACTACGAATGATACTCAATGTTTTAACAACAGGGAGAAAGTCTAAGCTCCTCAGATAAAGAAAGTACAGCAAAGCTGGAAGAGGGACAAGAGACAGGGGCCAGGCACACTGGGTTACGTGCACATAGTACAAAGCACAAGGGCCCACACAAGGATCTAGGTTTGAGCCCCTGGCTCCCCACCTTCGGGGAAAGGGGGTCGCTTCACAAGTGGTGAAGCAGATCTGAAGGTGTCTTTCTCCCTTTCTATCTCCCCTCCTGTCTCAATTTCTGTCTGTATTATCCAATAAAAAATGGGGGAAAACATGGCCTCTAGTAGCAGTGACTTTGTAGTGCCAGTACCGAGCCCTAGCAATAACCCTTGAGGCAAAAGGGGGAGGGGAGTGTGGCAAGAAACTGGACCACTTAAGGATGGCCCTAATAAGCCACCCTATCACCTGGGGGCCTAGCCAGGGAATCCTTGGATTCCCACATAGATATGAAGGGTCTAGACCTCTAATAGAAATCTTTCTCCACCATCACTGGTCACTTCCCCATCAGGAATGTCAATCATTAAACCCTCTTGTGGACCTCTCTGGGAACTTTCCCTCACTAAAAAGCAGCAGTGGTAGGGAGAGTAAGATAACCTCAGTCTCCAAAGAGAAGCTGGGTTATCTTACTCTGGTACTCAGGGAAGACTGGTCCTGAAATGAGTGAAGCCTAGAATGTTCCCAGGTGTGACCATAGACTGAGTACAGACTGACAAGGACTCAGAGGTTACACAGGCTCCTATGCTAACTGAATATATATGGGCCCAGGGTCAGATTAATGGGGTAAACCTTTAATTGTATTTATATACTTTCTTCAAGTTTGGGAGCTACTCTATGCCCTAATCCAGCTTTCTAGCACTATTCTCAACTCTGCCACCATATTGCCAAACAATATATTTAACCCACCTCCATGTTAACTATCAAGCTCAAACAAAAATTACTAAAGTCATGGGGCTCTAGGAACATACCTAAAATAGACTTCCTCACTTCTTTCCACCCTAGTATCCCTATTCTCATCTGCTGGAGTCCTACTTTTTAGTTGCTGTTTAATGTTTAATTTTATTGTTTTTTTTGCCTTGCTTTATATCTTACCACTGTTCAGTGACCAAGTTGCAAATGCTACTAAGATTTTGTTCTGACTTCCCTGGACAGTTGGCCTCACCAATGTACCCTAGAAGCTCACCTCTCCAGAACACCACCCCTCTAAGGAAAGATAGAAACAGACTGGGGATATGGATCCACCTGTCAATGTCCATGTCCATGAAGAAGCAATTACAGAAGCCAGAACTCCCACCTTGTGCATCCTCAAGAGAATTCTGGTCCAAGTTGTTGGCGGTGGCATACCAGGTTAAGCACATATGGCGCAAAGCACAAACTCCAGCTTAAGGATCCGTGTTCCAGCCCCAGGGTCCCCACCTACAGGGGATCGCTTCACAAGCTGTGAAGCAGGTCTGCAGGTGTCTATCTTTCTCTCCCCCTCTCTGTGTTCCCCTCCTCTCTCGATTTCTCTCTGTCCTATCCAACAACAACAGCAATAACAGTAACAACAACAACAAGGGCAACAAAATGGGAAAAAAAATGGCCTCCAGGAGCAGTGGATTCGTAGTGCAGGCACTGAGCCCCAGTGAGAACCCTGGAGGTAATTAATTAGTTAATTAATTAAAATAAAAAAATAATTCTGGTTTATAACCCCCAGAGAAGGGGAAAAATATTGAGGGAAGATGACCAGAGGGCACTGAACTCCAATTCCATCAAGACCCAAAGAGAGAAGAGGAAAAAAAAAGGAAAGACATTTGGAAGTGTGGGTGTGACTTACAAAGGAAGAGAAGGCAGAACCATAGGGAAAAAAAAAATATATATATATATATATGTATATGTATATATATTAGTCAATCCATATCCGTGACTTTAGAAGAACTGCTGCAGCTTCCAATGGAGGAAATGGGGACACAGAATTCTGGTGGTGGAAACTGTATGGAATTATACCCCTGTTATCTCATAATTTTGTAAACAGTATTAAATGACTAATAAAAAAAAAAGTGCAGTGCATAGGGCCGGGCTGATAGCATAGCAGTTTATATAAAAGACTTTCATGCCTGAGATGCAGAGATCCCAGGTTCAGTCCTCAGGACCTTAAGTTATAATTGAGTGGTACCGGGTTAAAAAAATTAAGTGAGGGGGTCAGGCAGTAGCGCAATGGGTTAAGCTCACATGGCTCGAAGACCAAGGACCAATGTAAGAATCCCGGTTTGAGCCCCTGGCTCCCCACCTGCAAAGGGGTCGCTTCACAAGTGGTGAAGCAGGTCTGCAGGTGTCTATTTTTGTCTCCCCCTTTTTGTCTCCCCTCCTCTTTTGATTTCTCTCTGTCCTGTCCAACAAAAATATCAATGGTAACAATAACAATAATGACAACAACAACGGCAACAAAATGGGGGAAAATGACCACCAGGAGCAGTGGATTCATAGTGCAGGCACCGAGCCCCAGCAATAACCCTGGAGGCAAAAAAAAAGGGGGTATATGTAAAGAGTAAATAATTCTGGGTCCCACTACTGGGTGCAGATTGGAGATTACTGTAAAACAGGATATCTAAATATAGCAAAGTATAGGGTACAATGAATAAGTTGGCAAAGAAATAGTATTCTGTGGGAGTTAGGTGGTAGCACAGCAGGTTAACCGCAGGTGGCGCAAATCACAAGGACGGGCATAAGGATCCCGGTTCGAGCCCCCGGCTCCCCACGTCCAGGTGTGAAGCAGGCGGTGAAGCAGGTCTGCAGGTGTCTTTCTCTCCCCCTCTCTGTCTTCCCCTCCTCTCCCTATTTCTGCTCTCTGTCTTATCCACCAACTACCATATCAATAACTACAACAATAAAACAAGGGCAACAAAAGAGATTTTAAAAAAAAGAAATAGTATTTTGTTTTCTTGTTTTGCATTTTTGCATGGAAAGCAGTAAAGAACTCATACTATCAAAGCAAAGTCTCTCAAGATGACTTTCTGGTGTCATCTGATTAGCCTTTAGGCATATGCTAGTCTAACTCTGTGGTTATTCCCAGAAATCTTTTTCTTCACATACATTAAACAATTATTTTTTCTCTCAGTCTATGTCTGTGCTACAGTCAGCAGGCTGAGTGGTAATGTCAAGTTTTGACATAAGCAAGAGGATCACAGTACCTGCTCTACGGCAGGGTGTGTGTGTGTGTGTGTGTGTGTGTGTGTGTGTGTTGTGTGTGTGTGTGTGTCCACATGCACTCATCTTACTTTGTCCTCGTCCATTGCAGCTAATGGCACTATAAACAGAGTTGAACCAGCACAGTAAAGATTAATAGAACGATCTTTAGGATGACATCACCTCTTCTAATTCAGTCAGCTTAGTTAACTTGTTTCATTTCTATCTGAGTCTTCTGTAACTATATGACTTAGTAAGATATGTTGGAGACTATTCCGAGCTTTGGGTCCATGATTACTCAACAATTTGTTTGGCTTCGTATGTTAACTCCCTTTTCAGTCACCAGGTTCCAGATGTCATCAGGATGCCGGCCAGGCTTCCCTGGATTGAAGACCCCATCAATGTGTCCTGGAGCTCAGCTTCCCCAGAGACCCACCCTACTAGGGAAAGAGAGAGGCAGACTGGGAGTATGGACTGACCAGTCAATGCCCATGTTCAGCGGGGAAGCAATTACAGAAGCCAGACCTTCTACCTTCTGCAACCCACAATGACCCTGGGTCCATGCTCCCAGAGGGATGGAAAATGGGAAAGCTATCAGGGGAGGGGGTGGGATATGGAGATTGGGTGGTGTGAATTGTGTGAAGTTGTACCCCTCCTACCCTATGGTTTTGTTAATTAATCCTTTCTTAAATAAAAAAAAAGATATGTTGGAGAAAAAAATAATAATAATTAAAATAAACAGTTTTAAATATCTTCTAACACCAGAGACCTTGAAGTCATCTGCAAAAAAATAACTCCCTACCTCCCTCATCTTTGTCCTTCTCTTTCCCCAAATTCCAAATCTAGAAAGTAGAAACTGCAGATCTAAATAAAAGATGGCAACCACATCTCACTTCTATGCCCAGCTATTATTTATAAAAATACAGTAGTAATCTTTATGATCAAGATTAAATTCATCTTGAACTGGGTATTCTTACTGAATAGAGACTATACAGTTATTATATTTGTATGCAAATAAAGAGAGAAAGAGAAAAATGAATATGAGTTCTACATTTAAAGCCAGAGAGACTAAAAATCAGATAATTTTCTACTTGTATGTCCAGTACTTTAGACTGAAAGCAGTTAATGGACTTTATGACAACCACAACAAGCACTACTTTTACCTCATTATTACTTTTATGCCCAGATTTAACAAATAAAAGATGCTCATCTGTGACAAGAAGTGCATTACCACTGTATTAGACTATCAGAAGTTAGCAGATGGAGATGAGGACCAGATCAGTATTGTTTTTTTTTTTTAATATTTATTTTATTTATTTATTCCCTTTTGTTGCCCTTGTTGTTTTATTGTTGTAGTTATTATTGTTATTGTCGTTGTTGGATAGGACAGAGAGAAATGGAGAGAGGAGGGGAAGACAGAGAGGAGGAGAGAAAGATAGACACCTGCAGACCTGCTTCACCGCCTGTGAAGCAACTCCCCTGCAGGTGGGGAGCCGGGGTTCGAACTGGGATCCTTATGCCGGTCCTTGTGCTTTGCGCCACCTGCGCTTAACCCGCTGCGGTACAGCCCGACTCCCTGGGTTTTGTTTCTTTCAAGTTCTTCTACTTTTTTCCTATTTTCACAAGTCTTAATACTGAATAAACTATACAAATTACCTTGTCACCATTATAACTATTTAGATGTGTTTCCTATTGAGTGCATTTACAAATAAATCCTGTAAACAAATTTATCTTTTGTTGTGTTCTGATAGGTAACCTTGTAAACAGTTTTACAGACTGCTAGTAATTATTGCTAGTGATAGTGGATTTAGAGGATTGGAAGTTATCAATCCAAATTAATGCATGGTATAATTAGAAATTACATTGCAATGAAATTCATCCTTTAAAAGAATCTTTTCCAAAATTAAAATAATATAAGGTAAGTATATCATTTCCTCTGCATCTCAGACAGCTAATAATATGCAAAGACAGTCATTCCAGATGCAATACTTAATACCACTGACATGTTTTTTCCTTAGAAACCAGTGATTTTAATCCCTTCATTATTAATTTGATTAATACAAACTACTGTGTGTGGTAAAAAAAATTAAAAAGAGGCAAATCAAAATTAGCACACTGATTCATTTAAATTTAAATTACTGGAAATTATATGCTCTTTAGCTTGCCATATCAAGTAAAGGAAAAAGTACTCCATACACACAATAATAGATTTTTCCTATATGAAGAATTCAGGGAAATAGCTCAAATTCAGAACTGTAGTAGGCATGCTGGGATGATATATATTCTCTGAAGATTTAACAAATACAAATGGGAATGAATACCTTATGATCCAGCAATTCCACTTTGAGGCATTTATCCAGAAGAGATAATTACTACTTTGAAGGGATGTATGTACCCCATGTTTATAGCTGCGCTATTCACAATAGCCCAAACCTGGAACAATCAAAATTTCCTTTGACAGATGACTAAATAAAGAAGTTATGGGATATATACTCAATAGAGCACTACTCAGCAATAAAAAGGATAATATATGTTTTGGGATAAAATGGATGGAATTGAAGATTATGCTTAGTGGAGGTAAAGAACAACTACAGGATGATTTCACTCATATGTGGAATTTAGAGAACTGAACACAATAACTTAAAAACAATGAAACAAAAACTCAGCCCATATCCAAGACTGTAGAAAACCACTATAGTTTTTTATAGTTATTTAGGAGAAGGAAGTGTGTGGGGGAGGGAGGAGGACACACAGACATTCGGTGGTGGAAAAGGTGGGAAGATATAATCCTATTAATTTATAACTTCATAAATCACTATCAGTTGAACATGTGAGGGGGGAGTAGATTTGATACTTTAATTTCTCTAATTGCCTACATCATAGCTGTGAGTATACATATTTTCTTTAATCTAAGTATTCAATGTTTCAGATATGCAAGATAATTAAAATCTGACTCTGGGCTTAAATCACTTAAGTAGCACTAAAAATATATTTGTATATATAGCTTTTGGAGACCAGGGGTTGAACCTATGTCCTTGTGCATAATAATATAATGCATTTAACAAGGTGTTCTACCACTTGGCCCCAGAAAAGTATCATGTGAAGAGTCTAAATTGATTCTAGGAAAAAAGTTAGACTTTATTTCAACTTTATTGATTTATTTTTTTATCGTGCATTCATCTAAAATATCTTTCAACTCTCTACAATTATGAAATGTTTCTTTTATCCTAAGAGTGAAACTAAGTAGCACAGGGGCCAGGTAGGGTACACCTAGTTAAGTACATACACCATAGTGTGCAAGGACCCAGTTTCAAGCCCCTGGTCTCTACGTGTGGAGGCAAATCTTCATGGGTAGTGAAGTAGAGCTGCAAATGTCTCTCTGTGTTTCTCCCTCTATGTCTCCCTCTCCTCTCTCAATTTCTCTCTGTCTCTAGCCAATAATAAATATATTAAATTAAAAGTAAGTAAAACTAGGATACATAAGTGTGTTCTTTTATTTCATTATGCAAAAACTCATGAGTACTTATAGTTATGTCATGAAGGAGAGAAAGGTGGATGAAACTGCCATGGGAAACAGTAAATAATTGAAAGCATTCCAATCCAACTTAGAGTATCTCCATATGCTTAGAACCTTTAAGCAAGACATTTTAGACTGCTGTGATCAACAATCCTAAGGTCTGAATTTTTTTTTCTAATATAGCCATTGCTGAGGCTTTACTGATCTGAGATGACTTTTTCTGATGGATACAAAGAGAGATGGAGGGAAAGAATCATAGCACAAAATGTTACTGCAGTGTCCTGAGGGCCTGGCTGGAACCTGGGTCACACACATGGTTAAGTAGTTAGTTACCTTCCCAATCTTGCCAGTCTTGTTACAAGTTTTCCATTATATAGATTTTTCTCTTTGTTATATTTTGTAAATCTTGCTTATCTACATTATTTTATATGCTTATTATGAATTTAGAAATAACAATGCATCTGTGATTACAACTAATAACTACACATTTTTTAACCCGAAATAGCTTTTGTTTCTCTCTTGTTACACAATCAACAGTTCAATTTATTTCAGCTTGTGTCTAATTAAACTTTTATTTACTGTTTGCTTTTTCTCAGGTACATAAAGAATTTACATAGCTCCAATGTCAAAATTCTAAGAAACATTCATATTACTGTCTTCTCTCCTCCCTTAACTTGTATGTTTCTCTTTTGATAGCTAATCTTTTTTGAAAAATATAGACAGAAAGATATATGCATAGACTTGTTTCTATGTCCATATTTCCTTCCACTTTTACATAAAAGGTAGCATACTCCGAATACTGTTCTGTTCCTTTTCTCCTCCCTCACGTTTCCTTCTTTTTTTCACCTGACACTATACGATGAAGCCATTGCCACTCCATACAAATAGGCAGAAATAAAACTCTTCACTTTTTACATCTGCATTTTATTCTACTCTGTGATCGCACCCTGATTGATTCAATCTTTCCCCTATTAGTGGAGATTTCACTTACATACAATATTTGACAGTATCAATAAGGCTTCAATGAGTAGTCTTGTGTGTAACTTGACGGATACTTCTTTATATCAGTATATATTTGGAATTTATTGTTAGAAGTGATATTGATTGCTGAGTCAAAGAGTAAATGTGTGTGTTGTTTTGCTGGATATTACCAAGCACTCTGCACACTATATTATTCTGTGCTATAAATTAATTACCATCAGCAATGCAAGAGTTCTGATTTCCCACAATCAAGGAGGATGACTAAACATTGGATTTTTTTGTCATTCTGATATATAAGAAACATCTTAATTTAGTTTTAATTTGAATTATCTTATTTTGAGCAAATTATATAAAATATTTTGTTTTTGTGTTCATGAAAACAGAATGCTTGGTCACATTTTTTAGTACTGTGTGTGTGCCTTTACTGGCTCAAAGGCTCCTTTAAGGGAGATGAAGCAAGATGACTGGTGATGGGCTGAGCTTCACTGATGGGAGACAGATGACCAGGGACTCATGGCTGAGCTGTAGGCAGTATCTCTTGATTCACGAGGAATGCAGCACAATCTAAACCAAGCTAAGCTAAACTAAAACTAATATACTTGCCAAGTAGGGTGTAAACAGGATGTGATGTAGAGAGGGTGGAGAGAAAAGTGACTGGTGAAAATCAGGGTGTGACAAGGAGAGGGGCTGGAGCAGGCGAGAATTCAACCATTGAACCACCAATGCCCTGGAGGGAGGGTGGTGCTTAGTTAACAATGGTTATGTAAATAGAATACAGTGTTAAGCAGGGGGGTAATCTTCTTCTGGCGTTTGCCCTTCTTCTGTAGCCAGTCAACAGCGTCAGGTTGAGCCTGATGTAAAGTTTCGAGACCTCCTTTGAATCTGGAGAGGTGGCAGTCGTTGACTATGTGGGTCATAGTCTGTCTGGAGCCGCAGGGGCAGTTCTGGTCGGCTCTGTTCCCCAGCGATGGAACGTAGCGGCGCACCGGCCATGGCCTGTTCGATAGCGATTGAGGAGGGCCCAATCATAACGTGCTAGGTCAAAGCCGGGTTGACGCTTGCAGGGGTCTGTGATGAGGTGTTTGTTCTTTTCCTCAGCTGACTGCCAACTCTGTTTCCAAGAGTCTGGAACAGAGAAGTTCAGTGTAGGCGTAGGGGACCAGATTGGGTGACGAGAAGTCAAGCGTTGGACAGGGTGGGCGAAGATATCCGCGTATATTGGCAGGTCCGGTCGAGCGTAGACATGGGAAATGAACTTAGATGATGCCGCATCCCGACAAATATCTGGCAGGGCGATGTTGCTAAGAACTGGCAGCCATGGAACCGGGGTGGAACAGATGGTTCCAGAAATTATCCTCATGGAGGTATGGAATCGACCAAGTGGACATGGGGGCTATGGAACCATACTGGGGCACAGTATTCTGCAGTGGAATAGCATAATGCCAGAGATGATGATCGTAGTGTGGAAGCGCTCGCGCCCCATGAGGAGCTGGCCAATCTTGCAATGATATTATTCCTCGCGCCCACCTTTGCTGCAGTTTTTATGAGATGTTCGTGAAATGACAGGGTGCGATCGAGAGTAATGCCAAGATAGACTGGCTGGGCTTCATGCCAGATTCTCGTATCGCCAAGCTGCACATTAAGCTCACGCGAGGCCAAGGCATGGTGTAGATGGAAAACAGATGATACCGTTTTTGCAGTGCTAGGGATTAGTCGCCATTTTTTACAGTAATCAGATATCAGAGACATGTCTTTCGTGAGTGTTTCCTCAAGGATGTCGAACTTGGATGCCTGAGTTGCACAGCAGATGTTATCGGCATAGATGAACTTCCTTGAAGAAGTTTCTGGGAGGTCATTGATGTAAATATTAAATAGCATAGCAGCCAGAACAGAGCCCTGGGGGAGGCCACTTGAGACAAGTCTCCATCTGCTAGACTTGTCACCCAGATGCACCTGGAATCTTCTGTTTTGGAGAAGAAACGATATAGTGTTGGCCACCCATGGAGGCAGGCATCTTGAGATCTTGACTAGGAGACCACGGTGCCAGACCGTGTCATAGGCTGCTGTGAGATCAACAAAGACAGCACCTATCTTTAAATTCTTCTGGAATCCATTTTCAATGTAAGTTGAGAGGGCCAGGGCTTGTTCGCAGGTAGATCTTCCTGGGCGGAAACCAGCTTGGGCGGGTGATAGGAATTTCTCTGTAAGATGAGAAATACGTGACAGAAGCAGCCTCTCAAGGAGTTTGTAACACACAGAGAGGAGAGAAATTGGTCTATAGCTGGCGGCCAGTGTTGGGTCTTTCTTTGGTTTCAAAACCACTATTACCTTCACACAACGCCAAACTTTGGGCATAGACTCAGATTCCAAGATGTGGGACAAGAATGAAGTGAGCCACTTCTTTGCCGCGGGGCCCAGGTTAAGAATGAGTTCTGGGGTGACGTTATCATAGCCAGCAGCTGTTCCCGGTTTAACCCTCTTCAAAGCATCTTCCAGTTCAGACAGTGTAAAGGGAGAGAGTTTAGGAGATGGACAAGATAACCGGAAGTGGGATGACCACTCGTGGGAAATTTCTCTTTTCCAGACTGGGTCGATCTTAGCACGTCCAACTTGAATTAGGTGACTGGCCACTGAGTTTGGAGATATGGGAGGATGGGAGACGGGAGGGGGTTGGCTACCGGCACCCAGACTGTGAAGAAGCTTCCAGGCCTTCCTACTTGAGTGGGTGAAGTTCAGACTTTCCGTGAGTTGTTGCCAGCAGGCTTGGCGTGCTGCATCCAGGGAGGCAATGAGATGGTCAGCCACATCTGGGTCGCCTGACTCATCATACTGCTTTAGTAGTTGCTCGCATTCAACATCAAGACAAGGCGTATAGTTAGCACGTCTCCCACGAGGAATGGCTTGGGAAGCTGCTTTGAAGATGGCTTGGCGAAAGCACCTGTAGGAATCTTCAGAGGGGATAGAGTTAATTGGAATTGCAGGAATAGATTTGTTGGTAAGATCACTGAACAGACACCAGTTTGCTTTCCGAAAGTTCCATCTTAGTTTCTCCGAGCACAGAATCAGTGGGAGCTGGAGACCAATGTGGATGATAGCTGGGCGGTGATGACTGTGCGGGAAGTCCTTGAGAACTTGTCTCGTAGCGGGAAAGGCTTGGCCATTGACTGTGCTAATCCAGCACAGGTCGGGTGAAGAGTCTTTATTCCATCTAGCACTGTGAAAAGAGCCTGGCTGTTTGGGATCGTATAATAGGGAGAGGTCATTCGCTGAAGCCCAGTCGGCTAAGAGAGAGCTGTCAGCACGAGTGGAGGAATATCCCCAGTCTTGGCGATGACTATTAAAGTCTCCAACGTAAACGGCTGGGTGATTCGGGCTAGGCAGGACCTCATTATCCCATGAGGCACTGGGAGGCTTATATACGTTGACGAGCTGAATAGTTCCAATAGTAATGGAGTCGTAGAAGGTCGAAGAGGCCGTATGGTAAACGTCCGCAAGACACGATTTGGTGTAGATGGCTTGGCCGTGTTTAGGATGGAGATTATAGTATATTAAATCGAATCCACTGATGGTGAATCGAGCAGCTTCATCGACTGCTATATGTGTTTCTTGTAGGCAGATAACATCTGCCTGATGCTGTATCGCCAATTGACCAATAAGAACACGTTTGGCAAAGGACAGCCCCTCAACATTAAGTTGGAGGACTCGAAGAGCAGGACCAACAGCTTGAAAGCTGTCAGGAGCTGCTTGTTGCTGGCTTTGAAAGTGACTGGGATCCATGTGGATTCAGTTGGCTAGGAAGGATCGTCAGTTTCCCCAATGAATGGGTACTCACGAGATGCACCACGGGAAATTAAACCAAATGAAACAGAAAGGGTTTTTAGAAGCAGAATTAGAAGCATACCAACAGACTGGGTAGGCCTGATTCTGTTTCAATATCCCTCATGACCTTGTGGCTTTATAAGAAGTGGACAACTAGCCCAGGTGATGGTCCATCAAAGGATTTGCACCTGGTTGTAATCTTATTGCTGTAGACTCCCATCATCACAAGTGAGATGATCATACCCTACAGGTTTGATTGTTGCCTCAGGCTACAAGGGTCTTGACTCCGAAGTCTGTCATGCACAGGCAGCTGAACAGGGGTGGGCCTTCAGACAGTGGTTCAGTTGCTACTGCCACTGCAAAAGCAGTACTGCTGCATCAGAGCCAGTGAGATAGTTCCAGCTGTCTGTGAAACTCCACGCCAAGGTAGGTGAACACTCGTGGAAGCTCCACTTTGACTTTCAGTTCAATTTACTTTTGAGTTGTTGAGTTTTTCTTCTCAATTTTAGATATGCTTTGTATTTTAGGCATATTGAATTTGTGGAACTTCTACAGAGAAACAATGTCAGACTACACAGAGACAAACGTATTTTAAGGAATTGGCACATGTGTTTGTGTAAACTTGCCAAGTTTGAAATTTATAGAGCAGGCTGGAAATTTAGTGGAAAGTTGATGTTGCAGGTTTTAGTCCAAAATCACAGGTTAGAAACTGAGGCTAAGGCTGGGGAGACAACATAATGGTTATGCAAAGAGACTTTAATGCCTGAGGCACCAAGGTCCCAGGTTCAATCCCTAGCACCACCATAAACCAGAGCTGAGCAGTACTGTGGTCTCTCTTCCCTCTCTCTGTATCTCTCATTAAAATTAATAAATAAAATATTTTTAAAAAGAAAGAAATTGAGGTTAGGGATCTGGCGGTGGCAAACTGGTTAAATGCAAATATTAGAGTGAGCAAGAATCCAGGTTCAAGCCCCTGGTCCCCACCTATAGGGGGAAAGCCTCACAAATGGTGAAGCAGAACTGCAGGTCTCTTTCTCTGTCTCCTTCCTTCTCTATCTCCCATTCCCCTCTAAATTTCTCTCTTCCCCTATCCAATACTAAATAAATTAATAATAATAATAAAAGTTGAGGCTATAGGGCATACCTGGCCATGAGGACCCGGGTTCAAGTCTTCAGTTCCCATCTGCAGCAGGGAAGCTTTGCCAGTAGTGAAGCAGGCTTACAGTTTTCTCTCTTTCTCCCCTTCTATCATCCTCACCCCTCTCAATTTCTATCTGGTCTATCAAAAAAATTAATGAAGTAAGGCTATGTTTACGTGTTCCAGTCTTGAGGCCCTCAACTGATTCAATAAGGTCCACTCAGATTTAGAGAGTAATCTGCATTACTCAGTTTATTAAATGTCATTCACCTGAAAATGCTTTCACAGCAACATCAAGACTGATGTTTGACAAACAAATGGACACCTGGATGTTGCCACTCAATCAAATAAGACATATAAAATTAACCACTACAGATGCTTGCCCCAAGTTGCTATCTATTTTTTGATGCTGACATGTCTCGTTCAAATTATGTATAAGTTGACATCTATTTACAGATATTAGCTATTTTCTTCAAAGAAGCTCGCTGAAAATTGATAGGACTTAATTCTGCTGTGCATTTCAATACGAATATTAGTTTCTATTAATAAAGTGAAGGTCGTTAGTAATTTGCATTCATTTTTAATGGCAGGAATGAAAGTAAATGAAAATTTTACATAGTCATAGAAACACACATTTGTTTAATTAGTGATTTAGTAATGATTACAAGATAGTAGGATAAGAGGAGTACAATACCATATAATTCCCTCCTCCAGAGTTCCATATCCTGTTCCCTCCATTGGAAGCGTCCCTATTCTTTATCCTTCTGGGGTAAATATCTATCACAAAATATTTTCTCCAGAGGAAACATCTTTTTCTCAAATATACAGGTATGTGATTCTTTTATGGTGAATAAAAAAACATTTAAAAACCTAAGAATTCCCACAAAATAGTCCATATATGTGAATTTTTTTTTTCTTCCTAGAACCACACGTAAGCCACCCTTTCCCCTCTTGCAAATATGGGTATGTTTTCTACTCTGTCATGCACGTGGTCCTATCATTTTTAACAATTGCTTCCAGTCAGCCACAAATGATTAGTCCTAATCAAGACAGGAAGATTAAGATGTCTCTCTGGGACTTTGTAACTCCTCAAGAAACAAAAGATTTCAGTTTGTCTTTAGCATGGAAACTTTATCACCAGGTTAGTTGTGTCGTAGTGCATAATGGCCAAAGAATAAACATGCTAAGTGAAGTGAGAGTCTTGAGTTTTCGCCAAGCCTTAGTCTCACCTGTTCCCAAGGTAATCAAGCACTTTAGCTAAGCACTTTCCTGGATAAACAAGTATGGCTTTTTGTTGTTGTTATTGTTTTTGTTACTTATGATCCAGAGATTCCAAACTACACAAATACACAGCAGTTTTGTGCATTGTTTCAATATTATCAAGAGCTTTTTTTTGGAAAGCTATATTTGGTTACTCATACATACTTCTCAAATAGGTACTTTTGTTCAGAGCCACTCTTCATTTCTGTGAATGCAGTCCCTAGTTATGATGGAACCAAAAAAATAGTACTGTGAAAGTGTCTTTCATTCCCTAGCTCTCCATACAACTGACTACAGTCAATCCTTACAACCACAAGTCAGTCAAGTAGTCATCATCATCCTTATTTTATATCTAAAACAATGAGGCTGGGTTCAGGCAGTGATGCACTGGTTAAGTGCACTTAGTAATAAGAGCAAGGACCTGGGCAAGGGTGCTGGTTCGAGCCCCCATCCCCTGCCTATAGGCAGTACGCTTCACAAGCAATGAAGCAGGTTGACAGTTGAATATCTCTCTCTATATCTATCTATATCTATATCTATATATATATATATATATATATCCCTCCTCTCTCAATTTTTCTCTGTCCTATCCATAAAGTAGTAAAAAAATAATTGCCAGAAACAGTGGATTCATAGTGCCAGAACTGAGCCCCAGCAATAACCCTGAAGGCAAAGGGAAAAAAAAGACATTGAGGATGGTGAATTAAGTAATATTTTTTTTGAACTGGTACAGATGAAGTAAGTCTAACATTCTTATCATAGACCTGGAGGTTTATCTCCTAAAGTTTCTTCTGAACATTACTAAGCTTGTTGGCTGTTTTCAAATTATTGTTCTAAGCTACAAATTTGAAATATGCCTTTAAAATCAAGTTTAGTTGAAACATGTAAGTATGTATTATTGGCAATATTAAAAACGTAATAATGATGCGGAGGGTAGATAGCATAATGGTTATGCAAACAGACTCTCATGCCTGAGACTCCAAAGTCCCAGGTTCAATCCCCAGCACCACCATAAGCCAGAGCTGAACAGTGCTCTGGTTAAAAAAAAGAAAAAAAATGTAATAATGAGAAGCATATAACATGTAATTTTAAATGAAGGTTTTAGGTTGCTTATCAGCATATCACCTCACTCATGTTCTAAATAAGTTGTGATGAATAGCAAAAGCCTTCTAAAGTACTCTGAATCAAAAAGGTCTTAGGAGAATAGAGTCATATTAATAAGTGTTATTATAAATAATTAGAAATACTTGTCACACATCCAGCTTCAAGGGTTTGTCTAAATGACTGACATGTAACCCACCTGGATTAATCTTCCAGCTCCAGTTTAGTTTCTACAAGAAGCTAAGAAGCTAGTAATCCTGGGGAGAGTGAAACCTGTGCAGCAAAGAGAGAGAGAGAGAGAGGGAGGGAGAACAAAGCTTATAACTGTGTAGGAGTTTTTTTTCCCCTAAACACAAGCACTTGAACCAGCCCTTACAAGTTTGCATTTCAGAAATAATTGAGACAGCAGGAGAGTCCTGCTCCACATTATCTCAGGGAGGAACGGGGCTTCTTCAGAGCACTGCTCTGACTGAGCAAAAGGAAAAAAATCACGTGGAGCTAAAGGAAAGACACCCCCTATACACACTCCCCCTCCTTTACCTCCCAAAGAGGGACACAGCCTCTGCCAGGCTCATGCCCTTTCTGATGAAATGGGGATCTTTCTTTCTGAGCAGGCAAGACCTGCAAGTGACAAATGACAGATAACAAATCAGAAAATGTTAGAAGGGTCAAGTAAACACAGGCAACAGGAGGACTTTGACTTAGCTGTGGTCTAATGTAACCGGGGTCTTAGATTTCTGCCATGTCTGTGAAGGGATTGTGTATCATCTACCTTCACTAGCTTACAAAAGGCTTCTGTGTTCCTTTGTGACTAGAATGCACACGTATTGTTCTCAGAGGAGTTTTCAGGTTGTTCAGCAGCTCTGAGATTTACAAGGCCCCTGGGAATGAATATTCTCTGTGCCAACAGGTAGGTTATTTGCCTATCTAAAATTAGCTTCTTTTGAGTAAAAGGCATGGTGGTAGTATGACATCCTTCCAACTAGCTTCTCTATTTCTCCTAGGTTTTTTTTGGGGGGGGATCTTGTCCCCTTTTTGTCACCCCTTAGTGAATTTAATTAGGTGCTATTAGTCCAGTGGAACCCTAGAAAACTTTTTTTCTATGACTGATCATCCGAAGTCTCACAGAAGGTGAACAGTGGTATAGGCTCAACTTCCCACACCTCTTTACTCTTCCCATCCACATCACGGAGTGCTGAGTCATTGCAATTCTACTGCTGAGGCATTTCTACAGCCACTTACCACTTCTTGAAGTCGTGGCAGGGCCAACTAAGGAAAGAGATTTGTTGGGAGAAAAAAGAAAGAAAAAAGAAAGAGAAGAGAAATGATCAATGTGTTCAGAGCAAGTTCCTGTTACTTAGTAAACAGGAAATCGATCAAGAAGATACACTGGGGAGTCAGGCAGGCATTAGTGCAGCAGGTTAAGCATACACAGAGGAAGCGCAATGATCAGCATAAGCATAACAGTTCAAGCCCCTTGGCTCCCCACCTGCAGGGGTGGGGGTCGCTTCACAGGCAATAAAACATCTGTAGGTGGCTGTCTTTCTCTCCCCCTCCTCTCTTGATTTCTCTGTCCTATCCAACAATAGCAATGTTAATGCCCAAGCAATAACCCTGGAGGCAAAAAAAAAAAAAAGTTTTAAAAAAGTCATAAAAAAGAGAAAAAGATACCCTGAACAAGTGTGATGGTGAGGAGGAACAGCATTAAAAAGCTTGGTACTGGGCAGCAAAATAACTCACTGGAGAGGGAGCATAATAGTCACACAAAGACTTTTATGCTTGAGGCTATAAAGGCCCTATGTTCAATCCCCAGCACATGTAATCCTCAGCACCGCTATAACCTATAGTTGAGCAGTACTCTGGTAAAAACAGATAGACCAACATACATACACACACAAAAACTAGCTTATTAATGCATCTTTGTCATTTGCCTGATCCAGGACTCAGCCCAACCCACACTACAATGGAGGAAGCTTTACTGCTGATGTCTTTTCCCTATGTCACTTCCTTTCTCCTTCTTTCCTTCCTTCCTTCCTTCCTTCCTTCCTTCCTTCCTTCCTTCCTTCCTTCCTTCCTAACTTTCTGAAAAATATTTGATAGAAATGGTGAATCTCTGGTGCTAACAACAACAATTATTTTTCAGTATCAAATGCCTGTTAAGTTTTTCTGCATCCAATCATTAACTTAGGTGACAATAGTTCTTTACATGTCATCTCTGCTTCACAGTTGGGAAAACTGAGCCTCACCTGGTATAGGTCCATGTAGATAGGTAGCAAGAAGCATATGGCATTGTGAAAGCTAAGCCCTTGTCCATAAGGTCATTCTACCTCCTTGAATACTGACTAGCTCAGAACTCACATTAGAATTCACTTCAAATCTCATGGTCAACATCTGGGTGAGAACTAAAATGGCGGTGGGAAGGTTGTGAAAAGAAATCAAAAAAGAAATTTTATAGTAAATAGAAATTTACTGGGTGAAAACTCACAAAATAAATTTTGGAGTACAAGTGGCTTAAAGGTAAACATTAAAAAATTGTGACCTTTTAGTTCCACAGTTATGATGAATGGAGTTTTTAATGCATATAAATTTGCTGGAAGCAAGGCTTAGGAGGACGTGATCTCTCTTACTTCCATCCAGGGTTATATTATGAATCAGCTGACAAAACTGGTTCAAACACTGTATTTGGGTTTCCAACTCCTCCAGAGAAATGGTCAGCTGACCTCAGGCAATAAAGCATCACTATCTACTGACAGCACATTCCTGGAAACACTTGCGTGGCAGTCAGCTGCAGTTGCTGCTCAGAAAGAGATAACAGGTTTCCATCAGTCAGTAGGAAGGAATGTCTGGGACTACAAAACTACAACCCACTTATTCAAGTGTGGTTTCCTCTTGTCTGAAGTAGAGGCTCTTGTGGGGAAGCTTCAGTTTGAAATGGCAGAAGACCTTGACATTTATCAGTCACATTCTACTTACTGTTGTCAGGAATTTATACTATTCTATACTAATTCCTCACAATAATCTTCAGGTAATACTGCCACCCCATTTTACAAAGGAAGAAATGGAGATCCAGGGACATTAGGCTGCTCAAACAGTTTTGGTTGTTGGTAATCTGCATTAAACCTAGAGAATGTGGTTCTAAGAGCAGCAATTCGCACTATGTAAAGACTGAGTCTCTAATGTATAATTGCTAGTACCTAGGTTACGTATTATTGGAGTGTCAGACAATAGCACCCAGTGTAGTAAAGTAGCAAATACTTTCAAGAGTTTTCCAAGTTCTAGACATGTTATAAAGATTGAATTGTTTAATAATCCAAGAAGCCAAGTGAGTGGAATAATTTTTATTGTGATTCAAGACATGAAGAATTTTGACTTTCTTCACCCTTGAAGTGAGAGAAATTGACTTTTATAAGGGAGCAGGAAGTAAATGACAGTTTAGGCTGGTATTAATAGCACTAAAATGGATCAAATGAGCTCATTAAAATTAAACAACAGAAGAGTATCTTTCAAAAAAAAAATTTGGAGTGTCCAGTCTCTGGAGCTGTTCCCACTTGGCATGTCTTTTTCTATGTAGAATAGTCAGTTGAGTCTATACTCATTATGATCCTATTCATTTTTTTTCTGAATTCTGGACTATAGACATTAACTTCAGATTCATATGTATTACTACAGATTCTCTTGATTATCTTAGTTCTATGTATGTACTTTAAAGCATGTATACTTATGAGGGCCATTTTCTAAAAGAACATTACTCACTAAGTTTATTCCAATAAGCATTCACATTGACAAATACACATGGAAAACTGCAGGGGACTTTTTGAAGTGGTTACCTAGTTTGGAGTGGAAAGAGATTAATGAAGATATTCCAGATGCTGTTACAACACAGCGCATCACTCAGAGAGCATTAAACCCCATGTAAGTTAGAGTTCCAGACTTCATTCCCTTCCAATTATGTCATACAGAATAGATGTTATACTTCTAGGTCATGTGTTTTTCTGAGATAGCTTTGCATTATTTGCTCAATTATGTAACGTTACCAGTATAAAACTCCATCCGTGGCCATGTACTAATAAGCTCATACATTCTGTCACTTCTGCTTTTATTGTACCAGAGAATGGAAATTACCTGAAGAGAAAGAACCAGTGCCCCCTTTGAAACTCATCCAAAAAAATAAATTTTTACTTGTGTTCTCAGCTCAGCTCGCCTCCCCCCAAACACAGATATTGTGCTTAAAAGAAAAAACTGGGGACCGGGCGGTAGCACAGCAGGTTAAGAGCACATGGCGTGAAGCACAAGGATTGGAGTAAGCATTGCGGTTCAAGCCCGGCTCCCTACCTGCATGGGGGGTCACTTCACAAGCAGTGAAGCTGGTCTGCAGGTGTCTATCTTTCTCTCCACCTCTCTGTCTTCCCCTCCTTTCTCCATTTCTCTCTGTCCTATCTAACAAAGACAGCAATAACAACAACAATGATAACTAACAAGGCCAAAAAAAAAAGGAAAAAATGGCCTCTAGGATTTGTAGTGCAGGCACCAAGCCCCAGCAACAATCCTGGAGGCAAAAAAAAAAAAAAAAAAGCAACAAAAAAACCCTAATATTTTTAATTGCACAGAAATTTAAAATATAAGCAGATCTTGGGCCACAGAAACAAAAAATTTGGCAAAAAAGCAATTTGCTTATCAATTAAAATGAGAAATTCAAAAGTCCAACTGTTTCCAGTTGTCATAATAATGAAGAAAAAATAGCTTCAAATGGTACATTGACCACAAAATTCATCTTCATGAAGCTATCTAATGCAGTGTTTGTAGTAATTAGCATTTTAATTATAATAGAATTCTGCTAGCTGTAATAACTAATAATTTATATATATTTTCCTTTATCACAGGTCACAAGTTAAATGTAATCTTTTATGTAATAGACCTGAATCTCCTTTCTACCACATACTTTACATGAAAACATGTGCTACTGTTAGCATTTGTATAATTAAATTGTTTTTTCATACTATTTTTTATCTTTTGTGAATAAAGTGCATTTTGGGTCATCAGTTATGAAGGAAGACTAGAAAATCCAAACCACTTATTAAAAAAGGAGATGAAAAAAATAGGGCTTTCATGATTGTTATTGTATCTCTTCTACATTTAATTGCTATTTTTAAAATAAATTTTTAATCATTTCCTAAGATTTACTTATTCCCTTTTGTTGCCCTTGTTTTATTGTTGTAGTTATTATTGCTGTTGATACTGATGTCATTATTGTTGGATAGGACAGAGAAAAATGGAGAGAGGAGGGGAAGACAGAGAGGGGAAGAGAAAGACAGACACTTGCAGACCTGCTTCACCGCCTGTAAAGCTACTCCCCTGCAGGTGGGGAGCTGGGGGCTGGAGCCAGGGTCCTTAAGCCAGTCCTTTAGCTTTGCACTGCGTGCGCTTAACCTACTATGGACCGACTCCCTAACTGCTATTTAAATAAACTTCACTAGGTTCCCGTGATTTGCCCTGAACTGGGTTTAGCATTACTAAATAATAAATAATAAATAAATAAATAAGATAAAAATCTGACTCTCAAAAATAGTTGATAAAACCAGATGTGAAACTGAACCTACTAAAAGGCCGATTGGGGTCTTTGTTGGAATATGGAGGAAGGGGAAATTATTTTCAAATAGATAATGCTGACAAGTTTCATGAAGGCAGTAGTACAGTCTGCTTAAAAAATAAAGAGAGGCCTGGCAGTTGTACATTCCTTAGAGAGCACACATTGCCATGAGCAAGGTTCTAGGTTCAAGCTCCCTGGCCACATCTGCAGGAGGGAAGCTTCACCAGGAGTGAAGCAGTGCTGCCGGTGTCTCTATCTTCCTTGCCCCAGCCTCTCAATTTCTGTCTCTCTAAAAAAAAAAAAAAAACTATTTATGAACAGAAGAATAGAAGAGAACTATAATACTCACAGAAGGCAATCTCCTACCTAAGAGAAAACATAAGAAAATACAGACATGGGTGGTAGCGCAGCAAGTTAAGCGCAGGTGGCACGAAGCTCAAGGACTGGTGTTAACGATCCCAGTTGGAGCCCCTGGCTCCCCACCTGCAGGGCAGTCCGTCTTCACAGATGGTGAAGCAGGTCTGCAGGTGTCTGTCTTTCTCTCCCCCTCTCTGTCTTCCCCTCCTCTCTCCATTTCTCTCTGTCCTAACAATGACGACATCAACAACAATAAAAAGGTCAACAAAAGGGAATAAATAAATATTTTTTTAAAAAGAAGAACAAATATAGACATATAGGGAGACTGGGTGGTGACACACCCCCACACAAGGATCTGGGTTGGAGTCCCCGGCTCCCCACCTGCAGTGCAGGGGGACTTTCACTAGGGATGAAGCAGGGCTGAAAGTGTCTTTCTTTCACCCTCTCTACTTCCCCATATTCTCTCAATTTCTCTCTGCCCTGTCAAATAAAATAAAATAAAATATCTAAAAAAGAAAAAGAAAGACATACATAGAAATGCAGTTATAATAATGGGATGGGGTGAAAATTTCTTTGTCTTTAGACCTGGGGATGTGAATCTGCAGAACAAGGTTTAATGGCTTTTTTTTTTTTTAAGAAAGAGACAGGGAGACACACACACACACACACACACACACACACACACAGAGTGAGAGAGAGAGAGAGAGAATAAAAAGAACATAGCACCAAAGTTTTCTTTAGTATGGTGGGAGCTGTGCTTAAACCTGTTTTGTATACAGGCAAAATATGTTTTTGTTTTTTTTTCCCAGTCGGGTTTAATAGAGTTTGAACTGCTGGTTTTTAGATGTTTAACAATTGCAAAAGAAGTCTCAAATTCTTCTCATACCTTCATGCATTATCTCTTGAATTTTACGTAGACTTCATTTGTGCATTTTATATCCAAAGAAAAATTGTACATAAGGAACAGATTTCTGGTAGTATGCCTACTTCCTTAGAACATCAGGTTTCCGTTACTAACATCTTTCATTAATGTTATTAACATATTGCATTAATGTAGAACATTTGCCACAACTGATGGACCAATACTGATGGGTTATTTTTCCTGAAATCCATAGTTTCATTAGCTTCACTCTGTGTTGTACATTCTATGGGTTTTGATAAATGTGCAGTATTAATGTGTGAAACCTTTCTAAAGACTTCATTTATTTCCAACCAGGACATGATGTGCTTCTTTACCCACTTGAAGCAAAGCTTAAGGACTAGTTTTCACTTAGATCTTTAGGAAATGTGATGAACACTGGCTGTGATTTGCATAATTGCTGATCTTGAAACCTTGCAACCATTGTGGAAGGAAGTCTGGACTAATGTGAACCATGGCACATGGGGAATAGTTGTCCCTGGTAGTCCTGGCTAAAAAACAAGGGAACCTTGCTCAATCATTCAACCAAGCTGGTCTGCCAGCTGACTTTTTAAAAAAATTTTTTTATTTAAGAAAGGAGACATTAACAAAACCATAGGATAGGTGGGATACAGCTCCACACAATTCCCACCACCCAATCTCCATATCCTCCATAGTAGTGCCCTACTTTCTATTTAGTCAGATCCTGCTTTTAGTTTCCCTTTCTGATCTTCTTTCTCAGCTTCTGTTGATGAGTGGGATCATCCCATACTCATCTTTATATTTCTGACTTAGCTCACTTAACATAATTCCTTCTAGCTCCATCCAAGATGGGTCAGAGAAGGTGGGTTCTTTGTTCTTTTTTTTTTTTCTTGAAATAGTTTTCTTTCTTTCTTTTTTCTTTTTTATTTAAGAAAGGATTAATTAACAAAACCATAGGGTAGGAGGGGTACAATTCCACACAATTCCCACCACCCAATCTCCATACCCCACCCCCTCCCATGATAGCTTTCCCATTCTCTATCCCTCTGGGAGCATGGACCCAGGGTCATTGAGGGTTGCAGAAGGTAGAAGGTCTGGCTTCTGTAATTGCTTCCCCGCTGAACATGGGCATTGACTAGTTGGTCCATACTCCCAGTCTGCCTCTCTCTTTCCCTAGTAGGATGGGTCTCTGGGGAAGCAGAGCTCCAGGACACATTGGTGGGGTCTTCAGTCCAGGGAAGCCTGGCCGGTATCCTGATGACATCTGGAACCTGGTGACTGAAAAGAGAGTTAACATACGAAGCCAAACAAATTGTTGAGCAATCATGGACCCAAAGCTTGGAATAGTGGAGAGGAAGTGTTAGGGGGGTACTGACTGCAAACTCTAGTGTACTTCTGCTTTCAGGTATATATTTTGCAGTAGTTTATGGATACGTGTGAACATATGCTCTCTCTCTCTCTCACAGAAACTGGTGTATATCTAGGTTTTGGGACTTTGTTAGAAAGTGAACCACCTGAGATGGAATTAGAGTATACTATGAAAGGAAAGGTGTCACCCGAGTAATGAAGCTGAAGGGTTGTCATTCCACACGTGAAGTCTCTGGACACAGTCTGAAGTGAAGCATGTTGAGGTGGCAATCGTTGTGTTGGTTAGGTTGTGATCGGCAGATGCAATATTATTTGATATGGATTGGGAGAGGCATATGGGAAAGTGGGCCCTATCCAAGGGTTCCAGGACTGGGGGAAGTAGAGGCTCTATAGTGGAGATGTGAGGTTCCTGCTGTCTTAGGGTTCAAAAAGACAATCAATGGTTAATGTTATCATCACATTATTTGGTAATTGGGTTAACTTTGAAAAGTCCTTTTGTTATGGTTTGCTGTACAGTACCCAGTATCTTGTATATAGCTGTGCTATTGGTTGCTTGTGATCTACTTGGTCTAGGCTTTTGAGAGAGTCTGCATATCAATTACACAGCCTATATATTGAAAAGATTCAGTTTGTGTTTTGAAAAACTTCTAGACATACAATTAATTTCCCCCTCTCGTATTAATTAGTGATTTATCTGACTACATTTTACTAGGAGTGTACATAAACACCATTCTGTTTTTTTATGTGAGTTGTGGTGAAGAGGAGGAATTTTGAAGAAATGGCCTAGTATTTCATTATGTATATATACTACAGCTTTCTCAGCCACTCATCTGTTGTTGGGCACCTGGGTTGCTTCCAGGTTTTAGCTATTATGAATTGTGCTGCTATGAACATAGGAGTACACACCTCTTTTTGGTTGGGTGTTATGGAGTCCTTGGGGTATAACCCCAGGAGAGGAATTACTGCATCATATGGAAGGTCCATGTCTAGCCTTGTGAGAGTTCTCCAGACTTCTCTCCACAGAGGCTGGACCAATTTACATTCCCACCAGCAATGCAAAAGGGTTCCTCTGTCCCCACAGCCTCTCTAGCATTTGTTGCTGTTGTCCTTTTTGATGTATGCCATTCTCACAGGAGTGCGGAGGTATCTCAATGTTGTCTTAGCCGGCTGACTGCTAACTCATGGACGGAGATAAGTAAAGCAGGCTCAGACCAGGGGAACCACTCAACTGGCTTCAAAATAATATCAACTGAACAGTTATTTCAAATCATTATGTATTTGAGGCAGTCTGTTATCCAGTGAAAACTAATATATTAATACCGTGCCAAGTATCCTATGCATTGTTCATTATCTTTTCCTTAATGAAAAATCTCTGAGTTTTGCTTTGGGCTCAGTGCCTCTCAGAATTTATGTCAACCTTCCCCACACTTCAGTCATCTTGATGTATGATGTGGGACTGTCCTTTGTTCTGACAATAACACATGGATAGAGTAGTGTGGGGGACATTGGAAAGAGCTAATGTAATCAAGAAAGGTCACTTCTCATAGTACTCTGCAATTCTCCTAGTAATAAGGTAGTTCTTTATAATCACCACCACAACCCAAAACTGACTGGCTACAGATAAAGGCAAAACAGCCTCTATCCTACTGCTGTTGTTGCTTTTGGTATATAGTCAAACTTGATCCTAATGAATGTGCCTGGCTTCACATAGATTATTAATAGAAAAAGATCAGATTTATATTCAGAAAATGAGTTGTATTTCAGGTGCTCCTGGAAATTACTGCTCCCTTATAACTGGAAAAGTAAGGGCAAACGCTAGAAGAAGAAGAAGACTGGAAAAGTACTTTCATCTTAGAACCTGTTATTTCACTTTTAAAAATTGGAAAATAATACATGCTTGTAAAGTTCTTGTGAGAATATAGCTGTAGATTAAAATATATACTTTGGATTTTTAGCAGTAATTATAAATTGGTAAGAAATCTTTACAGAAAATAGTCCTTGCACCCGTTGGCCCACTTAAATATTCCTAATAATGTTTAAATAAGTATTCCGCACACAGTTAGGTAATAATTACTAATGACTTGCTATGTGCAAAACAGTGTTGAATGTTCTGGTAAAATGATTATATCATAAGTTATGATATCAGTGATTAACAGTCCACAATTTAAGTAGAAAGAAAATCTTTAAAAAATCAATAATTTTCTTGCAAACAAATTCAGTGATGCAAATGAGAAAAAGTAACTTGAACTTTAATCCGACACAAATCTCTATCTGACTGGCCCTTTTCATTTTTTGGAGTAACTGGCTCAAAGAAACTGAGAAATGCTATTTTCTGATAATTCTCGTGAAAGAAAGATTTCAAATCTTATGTAAAAGTTAAATTGATGGGAGTTGGTCGGTAGCGGGTTAAGTACATGCAGTGGCATAAGCATCCGGGTTTGAGCCCCTGGCTCCCCACCTGCAGGGGAGTTGCTTTATAGGCGGTGAAGCAGGTCTGCAGGTGTCTATCTTTCTTTACCTCTCTCTTTCTTCCTCTCATGTTGGATAGTATGCCAGCTCCTCCTGGCTTCTGCTTAACCATATGCCTATATAGGGATAGATTTAATCCCATTCAAAGCTTTGGTCTATTTACATAAATCACTTTTACATTTACATAAAGCACTCCAGGGCATTGGTGGTTCAGTGATATGATTCTCACCTGCTCTGCCCCCTCCTTGTCACACTCTGATTTTCACCAGTCACTTTTCTCTCCACCCTCTCTATGTCACATCCTGTTTCCACCCTACTTGGCAAGTATATATAAAGACAGCATTGTGAGTTTTAGGGTACTTGAGTTTAGCTTAGCTCGTCTTAGATTGTGCTGCATCCTGCATGAATAAAGAGATACTGCCTACAGCTCAACCATGAGTCTCTGGTCGTCTGTTACCCACCCGTGAAGCCAGCCCGGCGAAAACAACATAGCCCGTCGAAAACAACACTCTCCTCTCTCCATTTCTCTCTGTCCTATCCAACAACAACAACAACAACAACAATAGTAACTACAACAATAAAATAACAAAAGGAAATAAATAATAATAAATAAATAAATAAATAAGATTTTTAAGAAAAGAGTTAAATTGGTAATTTTTTACATTTTAACCTAAGAATACCCTATTGCCTGAGCGAAATCATTTGTTGGTATTATATAGAAAAATATAAGTGGAGATTAAGAAGAGAAAAATAAGGTAATATAAATGGCAAAATAGAAAGAGATCTTTCCAAGTAGAAAAGGACAAATAGTGACAAAAACCTTAGACTTACACACCTGCATTTTGTGAGAGAGAAAGATGAGAGTTGGGTTGAGAATTGCTAACACAGTGTCATAATCATTAGTAATATTTACAAATATGTTTGGCTTCCCAACTACTGAGCATGTACAGTATGGTGTTTTTATTTGTTTTTGGTTTTCATTTTATTTTTTTCTTCTTTTTCTTTCTCCTCCCCCCCCCATTTTTGCTGCCCTTGTTGTTATTGTTATTGTTGGATAGGACAGAAAGAAACCCAGTAAAGAGGGTAAGACAGAGAGGGGAAGAGAAAGACACCTGCAGACCTGCTTCACTGATTGTGAAGCGACTGCCCTGCAGGTGGGGAGCCAGGAACTGGAACTGGAATCCTGAAGCTGGTCCATGCGCTTGTTTGACATGTGCACTTAACCCACTGCACTACCACTCTGCCCCCTTTTTCTTCTTTTTCTTTTTGTTGATGGATGACAAAGTTTTAGTAGATACTTAGTAGTCCTGAGTCTAAGATTCAATTATTAATAGAAGACTGCCAAGTGTTCTCCTTCATAGAAAAGGTGGCTGCTTTCTTAGAATGAACTGTGAGTTCTGGTTAAGAAAAAAAGTGTATATGTATATATAAGACTATAGATAGACTGACCATAGTAGATAAGTAGATGACCCCAAAAAAGACATTTAGAATTCTTGTCACTGAGATTATGGACATTTTACTGAAGCAGAGTCTAACCTTTCCTGACCAATTTATACAATTATTGGAAAGTTTGTCATAATATGCCATGGAGAGATTATAGGTAGAGTTTTGACATAAACTATTTGTGGGGGGAGGATGGGGAAAATATAAAATTTATAAGTAGTCATGAGTGAATATTTACTGCACTAGTTATGTAAAGTGAGCTAAATTAAAATGTCAGAAAAAGTTACGAGAAGAAAATTGTCAACTACTCAGAGGAGAGTAGTAAAGTGTTGTTTTTCTTATTGAGCAAATGTTGAGGCTGGGAATTACTCTCAAATTGCTCTGTTCCGGGGGGCAGGGGGGAGGAAGGAAGAATTCCAGCAAGACCTCAAAGTAGTAGTTGAGTTGTGAGAAAAACAGAAGACAAAGATTGCTGAGAAAAGGTCAATTCTGGAATAATGGAAATAGCTTCCCTGAGAAGGTGGCTGATCTGCCATGATCACAAGCCAAGTGTGAGCTCAACCCCTACTGAAGTAAGAAAAGCCTCAGTGCCATGGTGTCTTTCCTTCTCTCATTTTCTGTTCTTTCTTTTTGCTTTGAATTTCTATTGATGGGTTGATTGATAGAGACAGAAATTTATTTTATTTATTTAGCCTCCAGGGCTATTTCTGGGGCTCGGCGCCTGCACTACAAATCCACTGCTCCTGGAGGTCATTTTTTCCTTTTTTTTTGTTGCCCTTATCATTGCTGCCTTTGTTGTTGAATAGGACAGAAAGAAATCAAGAGAGGAGGGGAAGACAGAGAGGGGAAGAGAGAGAGAGACACCTGTAGACCTGCTTCACTGCTTGTGAAGTGACCCCACGCGCACACACACACACACACACACACACACACCCAGCAGGTGAGGAGCTGGGGCAGTCTTTGTGCTTCGTGCCATGTGCGCTTAACCCGCTGTGATACCACAGGGCCCCGAGACAGAAATTTAGAAGGAGTACAGACAGACAGATGGAGAGATGCCTACAGCACCTCTTCGATGCTCTGGAAGCTTTTCCCCTGTACTTGGGGAACGGGGACTTTAACTCAGGTCCTTGCACATAATAGCGTGTGTGTTCTGCTGGGCACACCACCGCCCAGTCTCTTTCTACTCTTTTCTGTCTGAAAAAATGGACCTGGAGCAGGAAAGCCTCAGCAGTCAAAGAAATAAATAATGCTATTTCGGTGCAGTAGAACATTTGAAGTAGAACTGAGACACCTAATAGGGAATTCATGTTAAGTATGTTTGTGTGACATGCAAATCCAACCACCTCCTTTTTTCCTACAAAATCGTTTACCGAATTCCCCAAGGCAAATTCAATTTCACAAAGCCGTAGCAACTAGTAGGTTTTACTGAAATTTTGATCCTTGTTTCAAGGTAAATGTAGGAGACGATGATTAAGTCTCCATGAGTCCCAGACATAACTAGTAAACAAGCACGTTATCCTGCAAGCATTCACATTGCTCTGTGCTCCTAGGATCACAATGGTTCTTTTTTTAGGCTGCAAAAAGAGTTTGAACACTTCTAAAAAGCTGTCAAAGGTATAGAAGAGGAATTTATAATTGATGCTTCTACTAATCTTAAGTACATTTTGGATAAAACTTAAATCATTGGGTTTTTTTTGTTTGTTTATTTGTTTGTTTGTTTTCCTCTAGGACTCAGTGGCTGCACTATGAATCCACTGATCCTGTGGCCATTTTTTTTCTTTAAATTTGTTTGGCTAGGACAGAGAGAAATTGAGAGGAAAGGGGGAGATAGAAAGGGAGAGGGAGAGGGAGACCTGCAGACCTGCTTCACCACTTGCAAAGTTAGCGACCCCTGTACAGGTGGAAAGACGTCACTGTATTTTATGTCAGTGTTATTATAATACACTAGAGATCTGGCTTTCAATTAAAATAATGTGTAGACATTGATGGGCTTCAAATCACTGACAGTTTAAGGGCAGAGACAGGAGGCCAAGAGAAGCTTCTACTACCAATCCCACTCAATCAGAATGTCTTTGCATATATATATTTGCCATCAGGCTTATTGCTGGAGCTTGATCCCTATATGATGAATCCATTGCTTCCAGTAGCTATTTCCTCCTTTATTTTTATTGTGACAGAAACAGAGAGAATTAAGGCAAGAGAGGGAGAAGGCAGGGGGAGGGAGAGAGAGACAGACTAGACAGATAGAAACCTACAGCCTGCTTTATTCCTTATTTAGATCCACCCTCCTCGCTCCCACAGGTGGGGACCAGGGACTGAAACTCCTGTCCTAGTGTATAGTAGCTGGTGTGCTTTTCCAGTTACACCACTGTCCAGCTCTGCTTTTGTGTATTTTAAATATAAAACTTGCGCGTAAAAACTCTAGTGTTTTTTTTTGCCTCCAGGCTTATTGCTGGGGCTCAGTGCCTGCAACACGAATCCACTGCTCCAGGAGGCCATTTTTTTCCCTTTTGTTACCCTGGTTGTTTTTATCGTTGTTGTGATTATTATTATCATTGCTATTGATTATTTTGAATATTATTGCATGAATTTGTATCTATTATCTTCATTAGGAGAAAAAAAATATAGTAGTAATCCAATCTGACCCTAATTCAAATCTTGTTTGCCTGGTCTTACTTGAAAAGTCCTGGGGCCGGGTGGTGGTGCACTTGATGGAGGGCACATGTTACAGTGTACAAGGACCTAGGTTCAACCCCCAGTCCCCACCTGCAGGGGAATGTTTTGCAAGTGGTGAAGCAGTGTTGCAGATGTCGCTCTGTCTCTCCCTCTCTATCACCCCTTTCCCTCTCGATTTCTGGCTATCTCTATCCAGTAAATAAAGATAATAAAAAATTAAGAAAAATTTTTTAAAAAGGTCTTACTGGCAGTCTCTTTCCATACTTTCTTCCTCCCAGTCAGCTTTACCTGCCATGAAGCTCACATTGTAGTGCCTTCAAGACATATGCAAATGTGCCTGGAAACTCCAAGCCATTTATCCTGACTTCATATCCTCTCCAATTTCTACTATTGATTTTTCATTTCACATTTCAATTTTAAGCTTTTATTCCAAGCTTGGTATTCTCTCATGTGTCTCTGATTTCTTTAAGAGTGATCTATGATCCAACACCATGACTTCAGCTACCCAGCCATCCAAGAGGGTATCAGTAAAGCAGGCTGTCAATTTTCACTTTTCAGCCTGCTATTTGGAGCTTTCTTATAAAGCAAAAAAAAGTGTCTTGAGAGAAATCAGTGCATCAGGTTTACATGTGCTGCTCAAGTATCAAGCACCTGTACTCTAGTTGCTGCTAAATGCCCATCCTTATTTACTACATCTGTTAGAAAATGGCACGCTGCCACATATGACCAAAGTGGTTTAGCGGAACAGATAGAATAGATGGCTAGATCAAGTTTCCAGTCACTTATCCTGTGGTGATTGACATGTTTAATTTCTACCAGGAACCACAAAAACTCAGACCTGTATTTCAAATGGAGAATAGCAGCTGAAAACAAAATTAGTTTTGTCGTTATATCAGGGGCTTAATAATTTTTAGCTGCTGATAAATGAGTATAATTTCTCAACTCCCTATGATAGGTATCTACAAAACACTTTCATGAAAATTGCATTGCTCAAAATTCTGAAGCACTCAGATAACTTGTGGTAGGCTCCCTTTAGCATTTCAGTACCTCACAGGGACTTTAAGTACCATAAGATTAACTGGTCAGCTGACTGTTAAAGCTCAAGTGATAGAATGTTATCTATCACCTAGTGCTACCCTAAACAGGTGGGTATCACCTAAATTCTACCTTGAACCTGTGGGTAGCCTTACCTAGACCAAATTTAAAGTTATAGGGGGGCAAGGTGGTGGCTTGTCCAATAGGCAGGGACCTCAGTTCAAGCCCTCCGTCCCCAACTGCAGAAGAGAAGTCTCACAGAGCAGAGTTGAAGGTGTCTGCTTTATCTCTCTCCATGTCTCTTCTGTCTCACTGTCTACAAGGAGGGATGGCTGGAAGGAAGAAAGGAAAGAAGGGAGGAAGGAAGGGAGGGAGGAAGGAAGGAAAGAAAGAAGGAAGGAAGGAAAGAAGGAAGAAAGGGCCAGCCACTAGGAGTGGTAAAATCCTCCAGACACCAATCCCCATCAATAACCCTGCTGGCAAAGATGACAGACAAAAAGGTAGAGACATATGACAGGTTACTTGGTAAATAGTCAAAGCTACACATGCTAACTTGATTTATGTTGCATCAAAAGCAGAGACTCACTAGCCATCTAACCTTTTCCTTTGTGGTTGATAGGACAAATTGGAACAATTATCATTATTTTCAAGGATATATATATATATATATATCTGCTTGAAAAATTTGGGATGGCTTAGATTATTATTATTATTACTTTATTGTCACCAGGGTTATCACTGGGTCCTGATGTGGGCACTATGAATCCACTGCTTCAGATGGTCTTTCCTTCTCTCTTCACACCCTCCCAAGTGGGAAGCATGGACTTAAACCCAGGTCTTTGCGCATAGTAATATGTGCACTCAGCCAGGTGTGCCATTGACTGGTACTTCTTAACTTGTTATTTTAAATCACTGTATTTGAGGAAATAATGATTTATAAGATAGTTGTAGTCACATGTGTACATTGTATCTTCCCATGATAGGTGTTTGCATACCACACTATCACCAACTGATATCTTTCTCCACTGTAATGTTCTAGGCCCCTAACCTCCTCTCAAGCCCGTCCCCCTCATCATCCCTTTAGAGTCCTTGCATCTACTGCAATAAATAGCATCTAGTTGAATTTCACCCAGTAGTTTCCCTTTATTGCTTAAGTCCAACCTATAAGTGAGGTCACCTGGCATTCGTTCTTCTGGTTTATCTCACTTAAGGAGTCCTTCAAGTTCCATCCAAGATGTAGCAAAAGGAGATTTCATCATTTCTTTCAGCTGAATAGTTATTTTTTTAATTGTTTACTGGACTCAAGACAGCTCATTTGACAGAGCAGTTGCCTTGCCAAACATGTCACCCATGACGGAATCTTGACACTATATGAGAGTGCCATGGCACCTGGGGAAGCTCCATCTCTGTGGTTCATAGATCCATCATCTATGGAAAAAATTGAGGGGCTGGGCGGTAGCACAGTTAAGCCACATGGCCCGAAGCACTAGGACCTGCATAAGGTTCCCGGTTCAAGTCCCCATCTCCCCACCTGCAGGTGGGTAACTTCACAAGTGGTGAAGCAGGTCTGCAGGTGTCTTTCTCTCTCCCTCTCTGACTTCCCCTCCTCTCAACCTCTCACTGTCCTATCCAACAATAATAACAACAACAATAATAATAACAACAAGGACAACAAAATGGAAAAAAATCACCAGTGGATTCTTAGAGCAGGCACCAAGCCCCAACGATAACCTTGGAGGGGAAAAAAAATGAAAAAGTCATCTTGGGGCTAATGATATGCATGTGTAAGGTCTTGGCACAACAAAATATGCTTTTAAAATATATTTAGTGCAAGGCACGTGCACTACCCAGGTGAGCTATCTTGTTAACTCCATCTTGGGTTTTTTTTGTTTGTTTGTTTTACCAGTGGCTAGAGGTTTAGTTTATTTACTCCAGCCATGTGTCTACAAGCCTTAATCAATATGGCCATGTAACCTGCTAAGAGACTATAAGGCCATCCCCCAAGATCTAAATTTTTCAATAATACAACAGGCAAATTATATGAAGATGCAAAAGAAATTCTACCAGAAAGCTTTCTAGGGCTTCTGTAACAACGTACCACAAATTAGGTAACTGAAAACCCACAGAAAGGGGGCCAGGTGGTGGCACACCTGCTTAAGTGCACACATTACAGTGCACAAGGACCCAGGTTTGAGCCCCTGGTCCCCACCTGTAGGGGGAGAACTTCACTAGCGGTGAAGCAGTCTGCAGGTGTCTCTCTGTCTCTCTCCCTCTCTATCTCCCCTACCCCTCTTGATCTCTGGATGTCTCTATCTGTGATAAATAAAGATAATTTAAAAATAAATAAATAAAAAGAAAACAGAAAAATCACAGAAATGTGTCATTTCAAAAAAAAGAATTTTATTCAAAATAATAAGAACAATAAAGTAATTTATCATTCCCCAGTCTTGGAGTCTAGGAGACCAAAATCAAAGTGTTAGCAGCATACTGCTTTCTCTGACATCTGCAGAAGAGAATCTCCCTGGCTTCCTCCTGGTTCTTGATGGTGGTCATCAATACTTGCCATTTTTAGATTTCAGCTGCATCTTTACAATCACTGTCTGTCATCAGGTAGCATGTTCCCTTTGTGAGTGTCTGTATTTTTTTCATTACTGATTAATAATGATCTACAAGACTGTAGGATAAGAAGTGTACAAACCCATACAATTCCTACCACCAGAGTTCCATATCCCACCCCCTCCACTGGAAGCTTTCCTATTCTTTATCCCTCTGGGAGTATGGGCTTAGGATCATTACGAGGTGCAGAAGGTGGGACGTCTGGCTTCTGTAATTGCTTCTCTGCTGGACATGGGTGTAGCAGGTCAACCCATACTCCCAGCCTGTTTCTGGTTCCAGACACATTGGTAACATCATCTGCCCAGGGAAGTCAGTTTGGTGTCATGGTAGCATCTGCAACTTGGTGGCTGAAAAGCATTAAGATATAAAGCAGAACAAATTGTTTAATAATCAGGAAACTGAAGGTAAGGATAGAGCAGTTGAGATTTGGAGTGTCTGTACTAACATGACATTTTCGTCTCTATCTGTGTCCTCTTTTAGGCATACCAATCATAATGGATTAGCAAACCAACCTATGCTACTTTATCTTTTTTTTTCATTAGAAATTTTTTTTAATCTCCATTTATTTATTGGGTAGAGACAGCCAGAAATTGAGAGGGAAGGGAGAGGTAAGAAAGGAGAGAGAGAAACACCTGCAGCCCTGCTTTACCACTTGCAAAGCATTCCCCTTGCATATGGGGACCAGGGGCTTGAACCTGGGTCCTTGTGCACTGTAACATGTACGCTCAACCAGATGTGCCACCACGCAGCCCCACTACTTTATTTTAATCTGACTAATAATACCTATAACAATTCTGTTTTCAGATAAGTTCTCATGTTGAGGTACCTGGCCTTAAGACATCAACCTACCTTTATGTGGGAATGGGTACAGTCTGACCCATTAATACTTTTCCATACGTTCATACTCTTTTCTGAAATTTTCCTAAAGATTCAGTGTTTTGTGGAAAAAAAAGAGAGAGAGATTACTTCAGGGGCTTCAAGCATTCCTCTTCTATTTTGGTAGCCTTCATTTCACTGATTAAAGAAGAGACAGTATTGGGATTCAGTTCATTAGAGTTTATGCCAACTATGGGAATATTTGTAAACACACTAGACCTACTTTATAGACTGAGGCTGAAATCCCTTTTATTGCCCAATTCTGTGTCCTCAGTCATCTGTTCCAATAGTTCAGAGTCATGCTCTGGCTGCCACAGACAGTACATGACTATTACTATTACCTAGCTGGCAATTACTGTGGTGAAGAGCTGTAGGACCGTTGGGGAAATGCCATGATGAAACTTCATATTATATGTTTGTGACAGTTTTAAGTGGATGCATTCTCTCTCCATCTCTCCCTCTCTTCCTCTATCCTCCTTTCCCTCTCTCCCTTCACTGGAGTTTCACCACTTGGAACCAAAATTTTCAGAGTGTGATAGAGAGGGATAGAGAGACAGGGGAAGAATAACACATTACCAAAGCTTCCTCCAATGCAGTGAAGGCTGGCTTCAGTCTCAGTCATGTAAATAACATAGCAGGTGCACTATCCAGGTGAGTTCCTTTGCCAGTCTGCCTTCTCTCTTGATACAAGATTTCTAAATAATCCAGTCTGAGAACTAGATGAAACAAGTCTGAGAAGTGAATAAGAAGCAGTGACATTAGAGAAGCAATTACTGAAGCCAGACATTCTACATCCTGCACCCCACAATGATACTGGGTCCATACTCCCAGAGAGATATAGAATAGGAATGGAGGGAGTTGGGCAGTAGCGCAGTGGGTTAAGTGCACGTGGTGCAGGGACAAGCATAAGGATCCCAGTTCGAGCTCCTGGCTCCCCACCTGCAGGGGAGTCACTTCACAGGCAGTGAAGCAGGTCTGCAGGTGTCTATCTTTCTCTCCCCCTCTCTGTCTTCTCCTCCTCTCTCCATTTCTCTCTGTCCTATCTAACAATGACTACAACAACAATAAAAGCAAGGGCAACAAAAGGGAAAATAAATAAAAGAAAAAGAAAAAAAAGAATAGGAATGGAGGGGATAGGATATGGAACTCTAGTAGTGGGAATTGTGTGGAATTATAGCCCTCTTATCCTACAGTCTTGTCAGTCATTATTAAGTCAGTATAGTAAAAAATTTTAAAAAAGAAACAATGACATTTTATGATCGTAACAATAATTCAAATTAGGTGTGAGGGGTAGAGTCAAGATGGTGACTTGGGAACAATAGATGGCATGAGCTCCAAAAAGAAACAGTTTATAACCTGGGATTCTCTGGATAGGGTAGGATACTGGCCATCTGTAGGAGGGTGAACAAGGGGTGGTCAGGGTGACACCAAAAAAGAGTCCTATAACTCACTCTTGGGCTGACAAACAGAAGCCAAAAGGACAGAAAGGATAATCTTTGGCTTGATTATTTCTGAACTTACCCCAGAACCAGCCCCCTGGGGCTGGACAGCCTCCCCTAGCAGGCTTCCTACTAAGCTATTTTCTTTACCAAGATTCCTGGCTCACTAGGGGTGTCATTTCAAGGCCTTTTCTTTTTGTTTTCCTTATCTCTCTTTTTTTAAGTGGTTGGAGCTCTATTTGAATGACAAAATACCTGACAAGTCAGAGTCTCAGCCCTACCTGGGAAAGACTACCTGGAGGGGTTTTCTTTGCTCAGGCTGCCTGCAGCCAATCTGGAGTGGTCCAAGCAGCAGACTGACTATTAGGGTTTTTACTCTATTTTATTTCATTATTACTATTATTATATACACATGTCCCTTTTCCTGCTTCATTCTTCAAGTTGACCAAAATTAACTGTTAGTGTTTTTTCCATTGATAGGTGACTGGATGTACTATCCATTGTGAGAGGAATTTGTTTCTCTTTCCTTCTTCCCTCCACTCTCCTTTTTCTCTCCTCCTAGCTAATTCAAATAATAATAATAATAAACTCTTTCCTTTCACTGCTTTGTTTTCTTTTCTTTTCTTCCTCCTTTTGCTTTCTGAATTCACTGAGTATTTGTGAATTACTTGGGGGAAGAAATCTGACTCACAGTGTACTCTGTGTGTGTGTGTGTGTGTGTGTGTGTGTGTGTGTGTGTCTCTTTTCAACTTCCCTTTCTCCTCTTGCTATCCCTAGAATTTATAGTGAACAGTAGGTTTTCATAATTGTCTATTCTTTCTTTCCATTTTCTCCTTTCTCTTTCTTATTCTTTTGGTTTTGGTTGCTATTTTTTCTTGAACTGGAGGTGTTGTTTGGCTAACTGGTATTGGTTTAACTGCATTAATCCTTGTTTCAGTTGCTAGTGTTGTAATTTCTGAAGTTGATAACTGCATTTGTGAAAGGTCTTTAGTATAGCATGGCTTGTACTCAAAACCCAACAGCTGAAGAATGACAGAACAGAAAAATAAAAAACACATCAATAAAAAAAATGGTTAAATCAAGAGCAAATAAAACTGCTACCACAATGATCTGGACAGGAGCCCAGAAGAAATTCCAAAATCAATCAGAAGTAACCATAGATAAGAAAAGTATGCAAGCAATAATAAACCTAATAATCACAGAAATGAAGACAGCTATGGAGGAAAGGGCTATTAGAATTAGGGGAACAACAGATGAGACCCTCAAGGAAAATACTAGCTACCTTGAAGTAATTAGAGAACTGAAAGCTGAAATAGCTGAACTAAAAGGCCAGTTAGCAGAACAAGCTAATACTATAACTGAACTGAAGAAAGAAGCTGAGGGAAGGGAAGGCAGATTAACAGAAGTAGTAAACAAAAGATGAGCTAGAAAAAGCTAAGAAAGAGGGAAAAGAGCTAAACAAAAAAGGGATTAAGAGACACTGGAAACAACAACAGAGACATAGGAGATGATCTCAGAAGAAGTAACATTTGTATAATTGGCCTATAAGAGGAAGAAAGACAGGAAGGAGAAGTAAACATTCTAGAAGAAATAATAGAATAAAACATCCCAGACCTAAACAACAGAAAGGACATTAAGATTAAAGATGCCCAGAGAGTCCCAAACAGAATCAACCCAGACCTGATGACACCAAGACACATCATAGTTACAATGAAAAGAGATGTAAGGATCAAGAAAGGATCCTAAAGGCTGCAAGAGAAAAACAAAAAGTCACATACAGGAGAAAACCCATAAGACTATTAGCATACTTCTCCACTCAAACTCTAAAAGCCAGAAGAGAATGGCAAGATATCTATTGAGCCCTCAATGAAAAAGGGTTTCAACCAAGGATAATATATCCTGCTAGACTTTCACTCAAACTACATGGAGGGATCAAAACCTTCTCAGACAAGCAACAGTTAAAGGAGGTTCTAAAAGACCTCTTATAAACAAGAACATCACAATAATACTTGCCATATATCAGAGCAAATAAAAAAATTGTTGAATAATGGCATTGCAATACATTAAATACATAATATCAATAAATGTCAATGGCTTAAACTTGCCCATTAAAAAGCACAGAGTGGGAGGATGGATCACAAAACACAGCTGTGTACTGGACAATCTACTTTCTGTATTACTGAGTTCTTTGAGGTTCAGATTCTTCACCTTCCTTGCCATTGTCAATCATTTATTTTCAAGATTTATTAAGAAAAAGAAAGGAACACCTAAGGAAGATGGGTCCTAATATTGGAGCAGCTTGGTACATTCCTACTTATGACCACAGAATGTGAGCTCAGATCTACAGGGATGCAGAGGTCACTTAGGCTCCTAAGTTGAATATGGGCCCCAGATCACATCAAATTGATGTGGTTTACAGTCAACAATATTTATACACCTTTCCCATATTTGGGAGCTACTCTCTTCCCTGATCCAGCTTTCTGGTCCTTTTTCCATGACATCATCTCACCAGACAACAACTTGGATCCACCTGTATGTTAGATTTCAGGCTTGGGGAAAAAAAAACAAAAACTGGTAAAGCCACAGGCTCATTTGGAATATAACTAAAATATGCCTACTAGCTATCTACAAAATGGAGGACCCCCAAACTATTCATTTACACTATTCAAGCCTTTAGGTTCAATATTAGTTAATAATTTGTTTGGCTTTATATGTTAACTCTTTTTTTAGTCACCAGGTTCCAGATGCTAGCATGATGCTGACCAGACTTCCCTAGACAGACAAACCCACCAATGTGTCCTGGAGTTCCAATTCCCCAGAATCCCACCCCACTAAGGAAAGAGAGAGGCAGGCTGGGAGTATGGATCAACCTATCAATGCCCATGTTCAGCGGGGAAGCAATTCCAGAAGCCATACCTTCCACCTTCTGCATCCCACAATAACCTTGGGTCCATACTCCCAGAGGGTTAAAGAATAGGAAAGCTATCAGAGGAGAGGATAGGATATGGAGTTCTGGTGGTGGGAATTGTGTGAAGTTGTACCCCTCTTATCCTATGGTTTTGTCAGTGTTTCCTTTTTATAAATAAAAAATAACAACAAAAATTAGGTATACAAAGATCTGACATAATTATATAGACCTTTTATTAATCTAAATCTGTAGAGTTCCTACTTAGATATTTTAATCTATCCCCATTGTCCCCAATCACAGAAACATTTTTATTAAGATATTGGATATAACTTCTATTACAGTAGTCATGCTGACCTGATTCTGGTCATGGTGATTGTGTCTCCTCTTTCTACAATAATCAGTGGAGAGGATGTATGTGAGGGAGAGACAGAGAACTAGCTGCCATGATTATGGAGGCTAGAAAGTCTGAAACCTATAGAACAGTTCACTAGACTGGCTATTTTACAGCAGAAATAGTAGCCCATAGCTGGAATTTCTTCTTCCTTAGAGGCAGTTCAGTTTTTATTTTAACTAAAACTTTCAATGACTAGAATGAGGTTCACTTGGCTTATGAAAAGTAATGTTCTTTACTTAAAGACAAATAAGATGTTAGTATCATCTGAAAAATATCTTAAGAGTAACATCAAAATCAGTGTTTAAAGCTGAACTTGGATTGGATTTGGTGTATTGTAACAAAGTAAAAGTGTCAAGGTGGGAAAGGGGTGTCAAGGTCTGGTGTACATGGTAGAGGGGAGCCTAGCTGGAGAGCTAGTGTTTTGCAGGAAACTGGGAAATTTTACACATGTACCAACAACTGTATTTACTGTCAACTGTAAACCATAACACCGCAATAAAAATTAAAACATTAAATAATTACAAAAAAATCAGTGTTTAAGTAAATCAGTGTTTTACTAAATATGCTCATAAACTTGATGAAGAAAACTAAGCATCACTGTTCTCTTTCTGAAATCAGCATGGTGAAATGTCAACCAGTTTAATGGCAGCAGGCCTTACTTAATGCTGGGCAAAAAACAGACAACCTAATCAGAGCGTTATTCTAATCTGAAGCATTGCTCACTTATATTGAGATATTTCTCAGTGCAGTGCTAAAGTATCCCTCTGTCCCCTATAGACACAGTTAAAGTTTGGGTAAATGACAGTTAAGAAATGTACTTCAGCATTCCTATCTCTCCACCTTTTTGAATTTTTCTTTCTATAATACAGTAAGGATTTTCTGGAATGTTGACATCATTTCATTTAAGCCAGTCTTGAGTTAGAAGGACTCCCAGATCTTGAGTTGCACATTGAATTACAAAATCTTTGGTAAATGGACACACATTGATAAATTTGATCTAATGTAAAATTTTGGTGGTTCTCTAATTTATTTCAGTAATCCAGAATTATACGTATCCTTCACATAATGTCAGGTTGACATAATTTTAGAAATATGTGCGGTGTGTGCCCTGGGATTTTGGTACAGTATATAAGGCATTGAGCTATTAAGTATGATATATTTAATCCAGTTCTTGGCATCAAGTGTACTAGAGTGATGTTCTGCTTCTCTCTCCCCTCTCCCTCCCTTAAATACATTTTTAAAACATACATACTGTAAAGTTATCAAACCTCCATGTTGAGTTTTGGTTTGTGTTTGAATGTAGACTCTATACTAAATCAAGAAAGAGTGAGGTTGAGAGGCAGCTTCTGAAGAAAGTTGATTTTGCTTACAAGGTAACTACTTAACATGAGAACACATAAGATATGTAAACAAAGTTAGCTCAGTCTTAAAAGACAGGGATGGGGGACTGCTTTTGACAGATGTGGAAGGAATGGTTGGTTTTGAGGGTGAGAAAATACAGATCCCTCTGAACCCAATTCTTCCTAGGGAAAAAAATTGCACTGTATTACATCAGGAAATTGATGACAACTATGCAACATTCATCATATTTTTAATTCAGTAGACTATATAACAGTGTATGCTTGATTTATTGTTACCTCATCCTGCTAAGAGGTTATTGCAGGGCACTCACAAAGACTCCAATATCTTAAGCTAAGAATTTAAAAAAATGATTTCAACTTTGTCTTAAAAATATATACTTCTTTCATTTTATCTCATATTTCCTCTCTCCCCTCCCTCTTTCCCTTCCTTATTGCATTTCTTTTTTTCTCTTCTTTCCTTTGTTCACATCTTCTTTCTGTTTTCTTCATCTTCCCATTTCTCTTCTCATTTTTTTGCTGATTCATATCCTGGTGTAATTATAAAAGTTTTTATGTCCAGTTTATAGGCTTTGTATTCCTCTGTCTCTAAAAAGATGATGGAATACACCTAAAAGAGACTTCCTAGTTTCTTCCCACAAGAAGATCACTAGTTTCATTTGTTCTATTCTCCCCTTTGTGTTCCTGTCTATTAAACAATTTGTCCTGCTTTATACCTTATAGCCACCAAGTTGCAGATGCTACTATGGCTATCCTGACTTCCCTAGGCAGACTACCTCACCAATGTGTCCTGGAACCTCATCTCTCCACTAGGGAAATATAGAAACAGGCTGGGGGTATGGGTCAACCTTCCAATGTCCATGTTCAGTTGGAGAAGTGATTGTAGAAGCCAGACCTTCCACCTTCTGCACTGGTCCATATTCCCAGAGGGATAAAGAATAGGGAACCTTACAGTGGAGGGTATGTGATATGGAACTCTGGTGGTAGGAACTATGTGGAATTGTACCCCTGTTCTCTTACAATCTTCTCGGTCATTATTGAATAACTAAAATTTTTTTTTTTAAAGTCTGTTTAGTTCCACCTATGAGTGGAACTATAGTAAGGTCATCTGTATTTGTTCTAGTCCTTCTTGAATACCTCACTTAGCATGATTTCTTCAAGTTCCATCCAAGATGTTTTGAAACATTTCATCATTGCTTACAGCTGAGTAATAGATTATTGTATGTATATACCTCAACTTTAAAAAAAGGTTATGATCTTTATTTATTTATTGGATGAAGACAGGCAGAAATTGAGAGGAAAGAGAGGGAGAGAAACAGAGATACCTGCAGCACTGCTTCACCACTCGCAAAACTTTCCCCTTGCACACGGGGACAGGAGGTTTGAACCCGAGTCCTTGTGCATTGTAACATGGCTCAAACACCCCCTCCCTCACAAACACACAACTTTTTTTTAATGATTCATCTGTCATTAAACATTTGGGTTCTTTCCCAAACAGTCTCCTCAAAGTACACGGATAGGTGGTGCTTTGGGCAGTAAATCTGCAGGAAGAGCTTTAAGATCAAATGGCATGTTCACTTCAAATATTGTGACACAATACTAGACTGTTTTCCAATAGGGCTAAAACAGTTTATGTTCTCAACAATGGTGTAAAAGGATTCCCTCTTCCACACAGCCTCGAAAGGGAAAATACAAAGTGACACCTAGACTTGTTGTCTGTCTTCTAAAGGACTCTAAAGGAGGTGGAAGAATGAGAGTGTCTTGAAAGGATATGGAAACCCAATACACAATGATGAGGGAAGACTTCCTGGTGGTGAGAATAGTACACCTATCCCAGGAAGATAAGAAATTGTACTCACAGCAACTGTCTTGTAAATTATTATTTCTCCCCAATAAAGTGATCTTAAAGAAAGGTATTTATAAGCTCATTTAAAAAAATCCTTCTCTTTATGACAGGTGATACCATGTAATCATCTAAGTAAAATAAAACTTTGTCATCTATGCCATCGATAATATTTTTGTATTTTTTCTAATGATGCTAAACCATTAATGGCTTTAACTCAAACCTGAAACCATTACTAATTCAAGCCTGGTGTGACAAACCCCAGCTATAACATCATTAAGTTTTAAGTTCTTGCTTCAAATATTTTGTCAGTGTTGAAAACAGAAACAGCTCTAATTATATTCTAGTTGTATTCAGAAAATTAAGTGGTTGAAGCATCATTTGGAGGGCTTAATAATGTCCTAGTTATGGTTTTATAGGAATGATTTCAGCTCTGTAGAGGACTGACACATAGGAACATTATTTTGCTTTAGGCTAGCACCAGGAGTTCAAGAACATGCCTAAGGCTCTGATTCATCCTTATAAAGTTGTAAATCAGATATTGTCATGGAAACGGCCTCAAAATGGAGAAGAAAAGGAAAATGGCAGTGAATCACTGCTTTTTAAATTTTTATTTATTTGTTGTTGAAGGAACTTATCAATAGTTTCCAATAATATAAATGTTTTAGAAGTACTACTTCGTACCTTGTAAAAATGTTATTATATCACACCCACCACCAAAGTACCAATAACCCCCCCCAGCAAAGTCCATTGGACCTCCTTTTATTCTTGCAACCCAGCCCACTATCCTCACCCCTCTCTCCCATTGGTACCTCAGTGCTGTAGCTACACATCTAATGATCTGTCTTCATTTGACTTTACTTGTTTTCCTCTTTACTTGTTTTCCTTCTTAATCTCTATGTGTGAGATAATTCAGCATTTTCTATTTGTGGGACTCCTTCCAGTATTACTTTTAGGAAGAGTATAGTGGTTATGAATTTAACTCTTATGCATAGAATTATAGAAGATTATACTCAGTGAAGCAAGTAAGGAGGTAAAGGACAACTACAGAATGCTTTCATTCATATGTGGAATATAGACAGTTGAATACACAAATGTGGAATAAAACCCCAAAATATCAGCCTAGTTTCCTTTTTTTAAATTTCTTTATTGCAGAATTAATGATTTACATTCAACAGTAAATACAATAGTTTGTACATGCATAGCATTTCTCAGTTTTCCATATAACAATACAACTCCCTCTAGGTCCTCCGCCATCCTTCTTGGACCTGTATTCTCCTCCCCCCCACACCCACCCCAGAGTCTTTTACTTTGGTGCAATACACCAATTCCAATTCAGGTTCTACTTGTGTTTTCTCTTCTGATCTTGTTTTTCAACTTCTGCCTGAGAGTGAGATCATCCCATATTCATCCTTCTGTTTCTGACATATTTCACTTAACATAAATTTTTCAAGATCCATCCAAGATCGGCTGAAAATGATGAAGTCAACATTTTTGATAGCTGAGTTGTATTTCACTGTGTATATAAACCACAACTTGCTCAGCCACTCTTCTGTTTTTGGATACTTGGGTTGCTTCCAGGTTTTGTCAGCCTATTTTCAAGATTGTGGGAGAACTAGAGTGGTTATCTATGGCAGTTGGGATGAGGACATTCTTTGGTGATGGGAGTAATGAAAACAATATATAAATAAAATTTTAAATAATAAAAATAATTTAAGAAAGAATTTAACTGTTGTTTGTCTAGAAAATATGTCTCTTCATCCATCCTTCAAACCTGAGTGATGGCCTGGTTGAATATTATTATATTATATTACATATGCAATATATATTATATTATTATAAGATATTCTTGAGTGAATGTCCTTTCCATTCAAAACTTCAAATATATCCTGTCAGTCCATTCTGGCCAGTGGAATGTCTGCTGAGAAGTCAGATGATAGTTTTTGAAGATAACTTCTTTGCTTTACTTTTACTGTCTTTACCCTCTTTACTTTGATCTCTGACATTTAATTCTTATATTACATTATGATTCTTAAATGTTCAGTTGGATTTTTCTTATTTGGAATTTATTGACTATCTTCTCCAATTTGGGGGGGAAATTCTCAGTTAACATGTCTTCAAATAAGAATTCTGTCCCTAACTAAAAGTAGGACCTGACCAAATTGTAAGTAGGGCACCAAAGTAAAAACCCTGTGGTGAGGGGTAGACATGCAACTTCCTGGGACAGTGGGGGGTGGGAGTGGGTGGGAGGAATGGGTCACAGTCTTTTGGTGGTGGGAATGGTGTTTATGTACACTCCTAGTAAAATGTAGTCATATGAATCACTAGTTAATTAATACGAGAGGGGGAAAATTAATTGTATGTCTCGAAGTTTTTCAAAACACAAACTGAATCTTTTCAGTATATAGGCTGTGTAATTGATATGCAGACTCTCTCAAAAGCCTAGACCAAGTAGATCACAAGCAACCAATAGCACAGCTATATACAAGATACTGGGTACTGTACAGCAAACCATAACAAAAGGACTTTTCAAAGTTAACCCAATTACCAAATAATGTGATGATAACATTAACTATCAATTGTCTTTTGGAACCCTAAGACAGCAGGAACCTCACATCTCCACTATAGAGCCTCTACTTCCCCCAGTCCTGGAACCCTTGGATAGGGCCTACTTTCCCGTATGCCTCTCCCAATCCATATCAAATAATATTGCATCTGCCAATCACAACCTAACCAACACGACGATTACCACCTCAACATGCTTCACTTCAGACTGTGTCCAGAGACTTCACGTGTGGAATGACAACCCTTCAGCTTCATTACTCGGGTGACACCTTTCCTTTCATAGTATACTCTAATTCCATCTCAGGTGGTTCACTTTCTAACAAAGTGTCATAACCTAGATATACACCAGTTTCTGTGAGAGAGAGCATAAGTTCACACGTATCCATAAACTACTGCAAAATATATACCTGAAAGCAGAAGTACACTAGAGTTTGCAGTCAGTACCCCCCTAACACTTCCTCTCCACTATTCCAAGCTTTGGGTCCATGATTGCTCAACAATTTGTTTGGCTTCGTATGTTAACTCTCTTTTCAGTCACCAGGTTCCAGATGTTATCAGGACGCCGGCCAGGCTTCCCTGGACTGAAGACCCCACCAATGTGTCCTGGAGCTCTGCTTCCCCAGAGACACACCCTACTAGGGAAAGAGAGAGGCAGACTGGGAGTATGGACAAACCAGTCAATGCCCATGTTCAGCGGGGAAGCAATTACAGAAGCCAGACCTTCTACCTTCTGCAACCCACAATGACCCTGGGTCCATGCTCCCAGAGGGATAGAGAATAGGAAAGCTATCAGGGGAGAGGGTGGGATATGGAGATTGGGTGGTGGGAATTGTGTGGAATTGTACCCCTCCTACCCTATGGTTTTGTTAATTAATCCTTTCTCAAATAAAAAAGAAAAAAAAAGAATTCTGTCCCTTTTTCTCTCTTCTTCTGGTACCCTTATGATGCTTTTTGTAGAGCAGCAGTATGTTACAATCATTTGTTTCAGTCCTTTTTTCTTTTTGCTGTTTTTTTGATGACTTTTTTTCCTCCCTTATCCTCCAGCTGATTATTTTGATCCTTGGCTTCTGCCCTTCTGTTGGGTGGCCCCCTTTACTGTGTGTGAGATATTGCTGTTCCTGCTTTGTTCAATGACTATATTATTTAGTTCTTTCTGTTATGACTTCTCTCATTCATTAACTTGTTTGACATTTTCTTCTATTTCAATTTTCTTTTTTTTTTCTTTTTCTGCCTCCAGCATTATTGCTGGGGCTTGGTGCCTGCACTATGAATCCACTACTCCTGGAGGCTATTTTTTCACTTTTGTTGCCCTTGTTGTTTACCGTTGTTGTTGTTATTGTTGTTGTTGTTATTATTGCTGTCATTGTTGCTGGATAGGACAGAGAGAAATGGAGAGAGGAGGGGAAGACAGAGAGGGAGAGAAAAAGATAGACACCTGCAAACCTGCTTCACCACCTGTGAAGAGACCCCCCTGCAGGTGAGCAGCCAAGGGCTCTAACTGGATTCCTTATGCAGAGTGCACTTTGCATCATGTGTGCTTAACCAGCTGAGCTACCGCATGGCCCTCTCAATTTTCATTTTTGTGAGCATCTTGGAGACAATGGTTTGATGTCCTCTCTAGGAGGCTTGCACAGCTCTGTTTAGCCTAGGTTTTTCTTCCACAGCCTATCTTCATCCAACAGTACAGGTAATTTCCTGTTTTCTTATTACTCTTGATGTTTTGTGTGGACCAGGAAAAGGATCTGCTTTTGAACATGGTTATTAACTATTTGTTCACTGACTCTTCCTCTGTAAGTGTTGCTTCTAACACTGTGTCTCTGAAGTCTTCCACATCTCAGAACAACTCATGTAACAGAACCTAACTTTAACATTAATTGCCTAACTTTGAATAGACACTCCCCCAAATAAGACATACAAATGACCAGCACACATACGTGAAAAAATACTCAATTACACTTACTAGGAAATGTATATCAAAAACTCAATGAGATAATCACTTCACACCTGTGAGGATGGTCTCTTATCAAAACAACAACAACAACAAAATCGTGCTTTCTTGAGTATGCAAAGATTAAGGAATTTTCATACGCTGTTGATAGTAAATTGGTTTAACCATTATAAAAAAAATAGAAGACTTCTTAAAATTTGAAAATGGACGGGGTCAGGCGGTAGCGCAGCAGGTTAAGCACACGCGGCGCAAAGCACAAGGACAGACATAAGGATCCCGGTTTGAGCCCCCAGCTTCCCACCTTCAGGGGAGTCGCTTCACAGGTGGTGAAGCAGGTCTGCAGGTGTCTATCTTTCTCTCACCCTCTCTGTCTTCCCCTCCTCTCTCAATATCAAACAATGAACGACATCAACAACAATAATAACCACAACAAGGGCAACAAAAGGTGGAAAAATGGCCTCCAGGAGCAGTGGATTCATGATGTAGGCACAGAACCCCAGCAATAACCCTGGAGGCAAAAAAAAATGAAAATGGAAATAACATATCACCCAGAAAAACTGCTCCTAGGTACTTACAAATAAAATACACAAACACCAGATTGAAAAGGTGTGTTTCTCCTGTGGGAGCTGGGTGGTGTTGGACTTGGTAGAACATACATATTATTGTGCACAAGGACCAAGATGCAAACCCCTGGACTCTAGCTGCAAGAGGAAAATTCAAGCTTTGATAAAGCTGTAGAGCAATGATGGATGCGTTCTCTCTCCTCTCCTCTCCTCTTCTCTCTCTCTCTCTCTCTCTCTCTCTCTCTCTCTCTCCCCACCTCTACCATAAGGGAAAAGGCTACAAGGAGTGGTGGAGTCCTCATGCAGGCAGAAAGTCCTAGCAATTTTCATGGCAGCATTATTTACAATAGACAAGACATGAAAGCAACCTTGAGAAGCAAAGATACAGATCAAGCACCTAGAGCTTGAACTTTTAAAGCTGCTGCCTGAGAAATGAGTTCACAAAATACCTAACTCTGGGGGACTGGGTGGTGGCACACCCAGTTAAGTACACACGTCACCAAGTCCTAGGACCCAGGTTCAAAGCCCCACTCCCACTTGCAGGAGTTCCCAGGTCTCTCTCCTTCCCCTTCTTTGTCTCCCTGTTCTCTCTCAATTTTTCTCTGTCCTATATAATAAAAATTTAGAAACATACAAACAAACAAAAACAGCTACCTAGCTGAAAATCAAGGGAGTTTGCATTTCTGAGTCCCACAAGACCAAAACAAAGCAGCTGTTAAAGGATGCTGTGAGTGTCTGCTGTAGCTAGCCTCCTCTGCAGAGGAAATGGGCAAACCCTCCCAGTTTTTTTTTCCCTTGGCAGGGTTTTAACTGCATATTTTCCCAACTGCTGTCGGAGGTTCAGATTTTTAATCATTGCCTGTGCTGACTGTAGTCTTCTCAGGAGCCTGATTGAGCTAGTGTGCTCATCCTTCACTGTCTCTCCACAGACTTGCTCCAACAATAAAACCAAGTGTGCAGTTTCTCCCTGGAAGAAACTTATTCACACCTGGAGCACCTGAACTGTTAAGACTCTCATCCAAGATACTTCTGCTCCTAAATGACCTTTGCTAGGCACTAACAGATTTTGACATTTATGAGTCCTCAGGGATGACACAAAATAGAGTTATCTCATTTGGGACACAAACAATTCCAGTGATGAGTCCCTCTGGCTCAACACAGTAAGCAAAAGCAACCAGCCTCTAGTTTCTTTCTGATGGGTTCTAGACTATAGAGTATACTAACATTCTGACTGTCACAGATGCTGCCTGAATGTTGACTTCCAATCAGCCTACATTAGGAAGCTCAAAGAACAAGCAAATAGTCATCCCAGTGTTTAGACTGCAATACAAACATCCCCCAGGTCTTTGGGAAACTGACAGAGCTTGACACACCCTCAAGTATTGTGACTAACAAAGAACAAATACCAAGGTGGCTTAGCAATCACAAAAGAAAGTTTGAGAGGCAACCAGAACCCTGGATCCAAGTGATTAATAAGACTCACTTACACAAGTCAATCTGTCTGTTAAGATAGAAATGCCTGTTTTAGATAGTGGTGTGAAAACCAACCCTAAAAATTAAGGAAAACAAGAGAAACAGTATACCTCTCAATCAAAGAACACAATAAGTATTTTTTAATTGACCTTTATGTAGTAGTGATTTACCCAATAAACTTCTGCACAGAAAACCAACAAGGCAACATGAGTTTTTCAAGGTCCATGTTGAGTGAAATAAGTCAGAAACAGAAGGATGAATATGGGATGATCTCACTCTCAGGCAGAAGTTGAAAAACAAGATCAGAAAAGAAAAGACAAGTAGAACCTGAAATGGAATTGGCGTATTGCACCCAAGTAAAAGACTCTGGGGTGGGTGGGTGGGGAGAATACAGGTCCATGAAGGATGATAAATGACATAGTGGGGGTTGTATTGTTAAATGGGAAACTGGGGAATGTTGTGCATGTACAAACTATTGTATTTACTGTTGAATGTAAAGCATTAATTCCCCAATAAAGAAATAAATTTAAAAAAAAAGAAAAAAAAAGAAAGAAAGAAAACCAAGAAGTAATTGAAAAGCTAACCTACGGGAATATTTCCCAAAACAGACTGAAGGGGGACTTCTGGAGGCATGGCTATAGAGTAGAAGCCATCTCAGACCACTCTTCTGTGAAACTGGGGGGAAAAAAAGAAAAATAACTGAAACCCCAACAAAATGCAACCAGGATTTCTTCAGAAACTCACTAAGCCACAGCCACCAAATTGCAAATGCTACTATGATTAATTCCATCCTTCTTCTTCTAGCGTTTGCCCTTCTTCCGTAGCCAGTCAGCAGCATCAGGTTGAGCCTGATGTAAAGTTTCGAGACCTCCTTTGAATCTGGAGAGGTGGCAGTCATTGACTATGTGGGTCATAGTCTGTCTGTAGCCGCAGGGGCAGTTCTGGTCGTCTCTGGCTCCCCAGCGATGGAACATAGCGGCGCACCGGCCATGGCCTGTTCGATAGCGATTGAGGAGGGCCCAATCATAACGTGCTAGGTCAAAGCCAGGTTGACACTTACAGGGGTCTGTGATGAGGTGTTTGTTCTTTACCTCAGCTGACTGCCAACTCTGTTTTCAAGAGTCTGGAACAGAGAAGTTCAGTGTAGGCGTAGGGGACCAGATTGGATGACGAGATGTCAAGCGTTGGACAGGGTGGGCGAAGATATCCGCGTATATTGGCAGGTCCGGTTGAGCATAGACGCGGGAAATGAACTTAGATGATGCCGCATCCCGACGAATATCTGGCGGGGCGATGTTGCTAAGAACTGGCAGCCATGGAACCGTGGTGGAACGGATGGTTCCAGAAATTATCCTCATGGAGGAATATAATTTGGAATCGACCAAGTGGACATGGGGGTTACGGAACCATCCTGGGGCACAGTATTCTGCAGTGGAATAGCATAAAGCCAGAGATGATGATCGTAGTGTGGAAGCGCTCATGCCCCATGAGGAGCTGGCCAGTCTTGCAATGATGTTATTCCTTGCGCCCACCTTTGCTGCAGTTTTATTTATTTATTTATTTATTTATTTATTTATTTATTCCCTTTTGTTGCCCTTGTTGTTTTATCGTTGTAGTTATTATTGTTGTTGTCATTTTTGGATAGGACAGAGAGAAATGGAGAGAGGAGGGGAAGACAGAGAGGAGGAGAGAAAGATAGACACCTGCAGACCTGCTTCACCACCTGTGAAGCGACTCCTCTGCAGGTGGGGAGCCGGGGTTCGAACTGGGATCCTTATGCTGGTCCTTGTGCTTTGCGCCACCTGCACTTAACCCGCTGTGCTACAGCCCGACTCCATTTGCTGCAGTTTTTATGAGATGTTCGTGAAATGACAGGGTGCAATCGAGAGTAACGCCAAGATAGACTGGCTGGGCTTCATGCCGGATTCTCGTATCGCCAAGCTGCACATTAAGCTCACGCGAGGCCGAGGCATGGTGTAGATGGAAAACAGATGATACCGTTTTTGCCGTGCTAGGGATTAGTCACCATTTTTTACAGTAGTCAGATATCAGAGACATGTCTTTCGTGAGTGTTTCCTCGAGGATGTCGAACTTGGATGCCTGAGTTGCACAGCAGATGTCATCGGCATAGATGAACTTCCTTGAAGAAGTTTCTGGGAGGTCATTGATGTAAATATTGAATAGCGTAGGAGCCAGAACAGAGCCCTGGGGGAGGCCACTTGAGACAAGTCTCCATCTGCTAGACTTGTCACCCAGATGCACCATCCTAATATCCCTGGACAGAAGACCTCACCAGTGTACCCCAGGATCTCACCTCTCCAGAGCCCTACCCGATGAGGGAAATATAGAAATATGCAGGACTGTTATGGACTTGGTATGGACTGACCTGCCAGTGCTCATGTCCAGCAGAGAAGCAATTACAGAAGCCAGAATTCCCACCATCTGCACCCCCAAAAGAATTCTGTTCTATATCCTCAGAGAATGGGAGAAATGTTAGGGCAAGATGACCAGAGGCTGTGAACTCCAATTCCATCAAGACTCAGAGAGAGAAGAGGAAAAAAGGAAGGACATTTGGGAGTTGTAACAGGTATAAGTATGACCTAGAAAGGAAAAGAAGGCAGGACCATAGAAAAAAGGTGGATAAATATATATTGTTTTAGAAATAATAGTCAACCCAAATTTGTGACCTTGGGAGAGCAACCATAGTTCCCAATAAAGGAGATGGGGACACAGAACTGTGGTGGTGGGAACAGTGTGAAATTACACCTCTGTTATCTCATAATTTTAAATCAATATTAAATCACTAATTATTTGTTTAAATGATAACCTATGGGATGGCAGATAATAACCTACAAACTAAGTATCCAATTAAAGGTTAATATATAAAATATGAAATGAATATAAGAAATTTAATAGCAAAGAAATTTTAAAATTGGCAAAAACAATGCCAATATTCCCCCAGTATGTACAGAGCCAACATAAGAAGCTACTCAACACCAGTAATCATCATGGAAATGCAAATCAGACCCTCAATGAATTTTACTTTATGTTCATTAGGATGTTTATCAAAAAAAGATAAGATAAATGATGGTGAAAATGTAGAGAAAATGGGTCCCTTACCCTCTTAGTGGAAATGATCTGGCAGAACCACTACAAAAACATGATAAAGCCTAATTCTCTCATGTACCACTGAAGTAGGTCAGATCTATTACTCTAGGTATATGCCCCAAAGAAACCAAATCACTGTCACAAAGAACTGTCTGCATTCCCACATTCATTGTAACATTTTCACAATAATAAAAATATGCAAAGAGCATAAGCATCTGCTAACAAATGCGTGGGTACGGAGAATTATTCACACAGAATGGGATATTACTCAGCTTTGAAGAGCATAGAAATACTTGATTTGTGATAACATATCAGTAAGGAAAGCTTTATGCTCACTGAAAGAAGTTAGACTAAGAAACAAGTACTGCATGGCATCAATTACCTCTAGAAGTCTTTAAAACGCTACATTTGTAGAAACACGGTAGAATAATGGTTGTTGCAATCTGAAATGGGATAGAAAAATAGGGAAATTTGACTTATAAAAGGCACTTTATTTAAAAAAAAATCAATTTTAAGGTAGATTTGGTCTAAGGACCTAATATGTATCATTGATAACTGTAATTGATAATGTCATATTGTTTAATTGAAACTGTTGAGAGTAAGTGTTCTCACACACACAAAAAAAAAGATTTAAATTAGACATTTATGGAGTGGATACTCACTTTGTGAGGGTGTTTTTCTTTTTTTATATATTTTTTATATTTATTTATTTATTTATTCCCTTTTGTTCTCCTTGTTGTTTTATTGTTGTAGTTATTATTGATGTCATCGTTGTTGGATAGGACAGAGAGAAATGGAGAGAGGAGGGGAAGACAGAGAGGGGGAGTGAAAGACAGACACCTGCAGACCTGCTTCACCACCTGTGAAGCGACTCCCCTGCAGGTGGGGAGCCAGGGGCTCAAACCGGGATCCTTCCTCCAGTCCTTGTGCTTTGCGCCACCTGCGCTTAACCCGCTGCACTACCGCCCGACTCCCTGTGAGGGTGTTTTTCTATGCTCTGTTCTGCATTCTTGACTCATGATAGTATTGTGTCATCAAAATTTCTGGCATAGATTATGTGATCTCTGAGCCTCTTTCTATAGTGATCCCAATTCTATCTGTGCCTTTATAGCACAGACCTATAGACTAGAGAAATTTTCTCTGAAGGGCACCAAGCTCATTCTCAAGATCTATACTGAGATAGAACACAGAATAGTTAGCCTAGACAAGTTTTTGTAAGTTTTTTCAAATATTGAAAATAGAAATATAGCCCATAGACCTTTCATTCACTCACCATATAACTCACATACAACATTCTTTCTGGCAGAACTTTCTAACAATATTTGGGAAACTTTGAGGAAGTAAGACATCTCTGGGGAGGAAGGAAAGGACTAATTTGTAGTGTTTGTAGCTTTTTGAGTACAAATCCCTCCTCTTAAATCATGGAAGCAACTCAGATGTTCAGTGACAGATGAGTAGCTAAGAAAATTGTAGTATATATACACAACAAAATACTACTGAAATCTTAAAAATAAAGTCATCTCCTTTGTGTCATCTTGGATAGAACGTGAAGACACCATGTTAAATGAAACAAACCAAAAAGAGAAGGACAAATACAGAATTATCTCACTTATAGGCAGGGCATGATAAATAGGGACAGAGAGGGAGAACACAAAGTGAAACTTAGATTGGGCATGGTGTATTGCAACAGAAAAAGAAATGTCTCTGGGGAAGGAAAAGAAGCACAGCATTGAAGAGAAGCAATTTGGTTCTCATATGTGATTATATAAAGGGGACTAGGTTGTAGATGAGAGTGTTCTGCAGAGAGCTTTCACAGGGTTCCATCGCTGGGGAGCCAGAGACGACCCGAACTGCCCCTGCGGCTCCAGACAGACTATGACCCACATAGTCAACGACTGCCACCTCTCCAGATTCAAAGGAGGTCTCGAAACTTTACATCAGGCTCAACCTGATGCTGTTGACTGGCTACGGAAGAAGGGCAAACGCTAGAAGAAGAACAGGGAAATGAGAAATTTTACCCACATGTCAATAACTGACTATAAACCTTTAACACCCCTCTCCAGACTGCCAACAAAAGTGATTTAAAAAAAAATGATGGTCATTGTCAAGATACCAACTTCCTACCACTGAATATGAGAGCACAATGTGCAGTATTGGCTCTTGAGACCTTCAGCAGTCATCTCCAATACTTCTCTGAACCTCTGGTTTCTAAGGGAGATGTTTAATTAGCTCCAGGTTTGTTTCACCCTAGAAACAAAATGAGGAAAGTGCACACCCACTGAGAATAGACCCAGGATCATTATGGGGTGTAGAAGATGGAAGGTCTGGCTTCTATAATTGCTTTTCTGCTGAACATAGGTGTTGGCAGGTCAATCCATACTCCCAGCCTGTCCATATCTTTTCGTAGTTGGGTAGGGCTCTGTGGAGGTGGGGTTTTATGATATATTGGTGAGGTCTACCCAATAAAGTCAGGTTGGTGTCATGGTAGTATCTTCATCTTGGTGGCTGAAAAAGAATAAAGATATAAAGCAGAAAAAATTGTTTAATAATCAGGAACTTAAAGGCAGAACTATAGCAAATGAGATTTAGGGTCTCCATTTTGGAAAACGCTAGGTGGTCTATTTTAGGTATATTCCAGGGGGACCATGATTTTATTAATTTTTGCCTGAGTCCTACAGCTAACATGCAGATAGGCCAAAGGTATTGTCTGGGGAGATGGTGTCAGAGTAGGAAATAGGACAAGAAAGCTGGATCAGGGCAGAGAGTAGCTCCCAAATATGAGAAAAGTGTATAAATATGATTAACTGAATAATCCCATCGATTTGATTTGGAGCCTGTGTAACCTCTACATCTCTGTGGAAGAGAATTTTGGCCCAACCTCCCTTTAGAGAATGGGGGAGTCCCTAACATTGTTGATCCATGTTGAGGACAAGGTCCTGTAAGGTTTCTTGCTGCCTTAAAGTTTAAGAAGGCAATAGATAGTTATTATTATAACCAAGTTATTTTACAGATAGTGCTCTGAGAGGCCAGCTGGCGATACACCTGGTTAAGTGCACACACTACAGTGTATAGGGATCAAGGTTCAAGCCCTTGGTCCTCACCTGCAGGGGGTAAAGCTTGGGGGGGAAAGCTTCATGACTGGTGAAGCAGGGCTGCATCTCTTTGTCTCTCTCCCTCCCTATCTCTCCATCTCCTCTCAATTTCTCTCTGTCTATATTCAATGATAAATAATTTTCAAAAGATAGTGATATGTGGAATTAATAAATGAAAAGTAACTGAGTATTTTGAAGCCTTTAAAGATTCTAGAGTACCTAGAGAAGTTCAAGTCTGTTTTAATTTTTAAAAATTCTTTTATTTATGTATTTATTTATTATTTATTGAATAAAGACACCAAAAAATTAAGAAGGAAGGAAGTGATGAGAAGGAAGGGAAGAGAGAGGGGATGAATGACTGAGGGAGGGAGAAATACCGGGAATACTGCTTCACCACTACAGGTGAAGACCAGGGGCTTGAACCTGAGTCATTGCATGTTGTCATATGCACTCAACCAGGTGAGCCATCACCTAGCCCTTCAACTCTTTCTTAAAGGTAATCTACCTGGGTTGTGCATGATAGTAGAAAAGGACCCAAGTTGGGGGTGAGAGTATTTTGCAGACACCTATTTTGGGGATGCAAGAAATTGTACCTGTGTGTCAACAACTAACTAACCCCAATGATTTAAAAAATATTTTACCCTGTGAAAGTGAGGTGACTTCAATGACAGAAAAGAGGATTTATGGAATCCCGGTTCCTATCCCTAACACGATATATGTCAAAGTGCTCTGTTCTCATACATATAAATAAGCAAACAAAAGAATTTATGAACTGCTCCCAGATGTAGTATGATAAAATACCTTAATCATTATTCTTGATTCCTTGTGATCAGTATTCAAACATATGTATACATAATTCCATTTGCTTTGTTAAATAAATAGATAAACTCTTTTTTCCAGTCCAGATGCCTTTTAAACACACCCCTTAAGCTATAGTGTAACCAATACTGAATACAAATAAGTTTATCCTGGGTTTCAATAAAGTTACCTTTGCTTTATTTATGATAAAGTATATTATTCTCATTTAAGACATAGTAGAAGCCCAGAGGAGTAGAAGAGATTAATCATAATAATTTTCATTATTCTTTTCACTATTATTAAGAAAAATGACAAACATTTTGGCTAATTTTTTCAGATAAAAAGGAGGTGGCCACCAGGAGTAGTGGATTCATCCTGTAGGCACCAAGATGCAGGATAACCTAGTAACAATAAAAAAATAAATAAATATTACATAGTGATAGTTGACATCCTCTTTGTCACCCGTATCTTTCTTTTTTTAAATTTCTCTTTATAAAATGGAAACACTGACAAAACTGTAGGATAAGAGGGGTACAATTCCCACCACCAAAACTCCATATTCCATTCCCCTCCCCTGAGCTCTCCTAGTCTTTATCCCTCTGGGAGTATGGACCCAGGGTCACTATGGGATGCAGAAGGTGGAAGGTCTGGCATCTGTAATTTCTTCCCTGCTGAACATGGGCGTTGGCAGTTTGGTTCATACTGCCAACTTGTCTCTCTTGTTCGCTAGTGGGGCAGAGCTCTGGGGAAGTGGGGCTCTAGGACACACTGGTGGGGTCATCTGCCCAGGGAAGAACAGTTAGCATCATGGTAGTATCTGTAACCTGGTGGCTGAAAAGAGTTAAAGCCAAACAAATTGTTGACTAATCATGAACCTAAAGACTGGAATATTGCAGATAAAGATTTGGAGTCTCTGTTTTGAAGATAGCTAGTAGGCTTATTTTAGTTATATTCCAAAGGGCCCATGACTATATTAGTTTTTTTTTATTTGTAAAAAGGAAACATTGACTAAACCATAGGATATGAGGGGTACAACTTCACACAATTCCCACCACCAGAACTCTGTATCTCATCCCCTCCCCTGATAGTTTTCCTATTCTTTAACCCTCTGGGAGTATGGACCCAAGATCATTGTGGCATGCAGAAGGTTGAAGAAGGTCTGGCTTCTGTAATTGCTTCCCGGATGAACATGGGCATTGACAGGTCGATCCATACTCCCAGCCTGTCTCTCTCTTTCTCTAGTGGGGAAGGGCTCTGGGGAAGGTGAGCTCCAGGACACATTGGTGGGGTTGTCTGTCCAGGGAAGTCTGGTCAGCATCATGCTAGCATCTAGAACCTGGTGGTTAAAAAGAGAGTTAACATACAAAGCCAAACAAATTGTTGACCAATCATGGTCCTAAGGGCTGGAATAGTGCAGATGAAGAGTTGGGGGGAGGGGGGGGGAGTCCTCCATTTTGTAGATAGCTAGTAGGCATATTTTAGTTAAATTCCAAAGGGCCTGTAGCTATACTAGTTTTTTTTTTCTTTTTTCCTTTTTTGTTTTTCCCCTGAGCCTGAATTCTGATATACCAGTGGATCCAAGTTATTGTCTGCAGAGATGATGTCATGGCTGGGAAAAGGACCAGAAAGCTGGATCAGGGAAGATAGTAGCTCCCTAATATGGGAAAGGGGTATAAATATTGTTGACTGTAAACCCCATCGATTTGATGTGATCTGGGGCTCATAATTAGCTTAGGAGCCTGTGTGACCTCTGCATCTTTCTAGATGTGAGCTCACATTCTGTGGTCATGAGAAGAAACATTCTATGTTGCCCCACTATCGACCCATCTTTCTCAGATGTAGCATAGAGTATGTTGTCCAGCCTCCCTTCAGAGCATGGAACATTCTCTACCATTGTTGATCCAAGTTGAGGGCAAGGTCCTATGGAGGCCCACAAAGGGGTCTATTTTGTTGTTCCTGATAGAGACTATAATTATTTATTTATTTATTTATTTATTTATTTATTTTTCTGAGCTTGACATCTGATATACAGGTGAACCCAAGTTATTGTTTGGGGAGATTATGTCATGGATGGAAAAAGGGCTAGAAAGCTGGATCAGGAAGACAGTAGCTACCAAATATGGGAAAAGTGTATAAATATTGTTGAATGTAACCCCCATCAATTTGATCTGGGGCCCATATTCAGCTTAGGATAACCTCTGCATCCCTGTAGATCTGAACTTGCATTCTGTGGAGTAGGAATGTTCCAAGCTGCTCCAGTTTCAGGACCCATCTTCCTCAGGTGGTAGATAGAATATGTTGTCCAGCCTCTCTTTGAAGAATGGAACATTCTCTACCATTGTGGATTCACATTGAGGACAAGGTCCTATGGGGGCCCACAAAGGGGTCCATAGTGTTGTTTCTGATGCAGATGACCAGTGACAATGGAGAGAGGGATTTATTCAAGGTCTAGGCCCATCATGTCTTTGTAGGAATCTCAGGACTCCTCGACTAGGGCCCCAGATAAAGGGGTGTCACCCATATCTTGATATGACTATATAGGGATCTATGAATTTCCTCAAGGGAGTTAGAAGTTTATCCGAAACTAATCTAAAAGTTAATTTTAAAAACTTTAGTCCAATCAACCAAACTAATAAAGAGCACCTAAAAGAGTGGATGGCAATACTATGTGGCATGACAATTTCATTGGTTCATTACAACTTAATTTTTTTTTCCCGAGCACTACTCAGCTCTGGCTTATAGTGATGGGGGAAATTGAACCTGGGACTTTAGATCCTCAGACATGAGAGTCTCTTTGCATAACCATTATGCTGTCTCACCAGCATAATTTTTTTTTAATTCAGTAATTTTTTTTAAAAGTAGCTTTACAACTTAAAATCAAGAAACTTTATTCTGGACTCAATGATATCTTTCTTTTATTATATTCTCTAACAAAAACAACAATAATTGATCAAAGAACTTTCCTGCTGTAGAAAAACTATCAAAACAATTAAAAAGTTCATTTTCTTTTATAAAAATGAATGACTATAAAATGGACACCAAGTTAAACTGAGGCTGGCTTTCTACCAGATAGCACTTTTGGAGAGAATATTAGATATAAAATGAGGAGTTGAACTAAAATATTTATAATCAAGATGTCTATGATAAATTCTGTCTCAATATAAAAAAATTGCTCAATAGGCAATACAATAGATAAAAGTATCCAGCCAAGTGTACTATAAAGTTACTTGATTGTTTATATATCTTGTCAATTTATATACTTCAAGGTGTCTTGGAATGTCTAGTTCTGTTATTCATTTATTTATTTATTTATTTAACATTTTTAAAATTTATTTGTAAAAATGGAAATATTGACAAGACCATAGGATAAGAGGGGTATGATTCCACACAGTTCTGCTATCTTAAGATCACAAAACTCCTTACTCCTGCTTCATAGAACCACTTTGATAGTGTCTCAGAACGCTGGTGTGCATTGCTCAGAATTACAGAATCATATACAGTTATGGTTTATCACTAAAGAAGAATATAAGATTCTAATACAAGATTCTAACATAAGAAGTGCAATTTTTCTACCATTTTACCTATCGTAACTAAGTTATGAGCCTTTAAGGAAGATAGGTCATAGGCGTTTTACCACATCCTTCCAGAAAACAAATGAATTCAAACTAGTAGCATTTTCTGGAGAAGAAAATATTTTTTTTAATTGTAGGATTAGGAATTTTCAGTGAGATAAATATACACTCCTCTTTATACCTAATCTCAGAGAGGGATGCTTTTTCCTCTGCATTGCAATGTAGTGGATGAGGCTAGGAGGTAAGCACAAAGTACCAAACATACATAAATTTAAAAAATAAATTATTACATATGAAAATTGCTGGAAAATGCCTACCTCTGTCCTCTTTGTTTGGAGGAAATTCTGACCAAGCAACTGAGGAAGGTGATCACTAGATAAAAGATGCTTTTAAAATACACTTTGAAATACAGTGAATGAGAATTAAATCACCAGGCACCTCCAAACTATAGGGCAAATGAAACTACAAATTACATTTATAGGAAACATTTCATCCAGAGGAATCCCAGAGCACTTTATATAACTTGGTTAGAAATTATACATCGAAGAATCAGGCTCACCTACAACTGAAATACTACTGCCTCTGGGGCTTGTCCCACAGCTGTTTTGCAAAAGACAGTCAGCATTGGGGCAGCAACAAGAGCCTAGTCCTTGCCAAAGCTCACCAGCTTCTGAGCCTGTGCTGCAAAGCAGTGTGATACAAAGTCGGCGAAGCAGAATGTCTAGGAGATTATGCTAGGGTTATCCATCCAGAAAATTATGGTCTTTCTCAGGATATAGTGATTAGAACATGAGCTTTGGAATCATACTATCCTTGGGAGAAATACTATGACCATTTACTGACTGTATGTTCATGGGCAAGTTATCTAACTGCTGGAAGTCAGTTTCTATGTGTCCATTTCTCTTATAGTGAATGAGATGATATAAGATTTCAGCCCAGTGTTCAGGGGGACATAGGATATGTTCTGTAAATACTTTTCTTCTTTTGCTTACTGATTAGAGAAATGGTATTTTCATTTTAAACATTATTATATACCTTAATTTGTTTTCTTGCTGTAGGCATCTTCTTCACCACTACGTTAGTTTCAATCACATTGTATAATGTTTATTATTTGTGTATCAATGTAATATTCTTTTATACTATATGAATATACACATATGATAGTGATAAGCATGTATAATTATATACAAATATATGATGATATCTGTGCATATCCTTATGTATATATATCATTTATATGTGTGTACATATACATATATAAAGAGAGAAGTGGTTTTCATTTATATTCTTTATACTTTATACTTGTTTAGGGGGAGGTGTAGAAAAAGAATGAAATTTTGTATATATGTGAAGGACTGATTTTACACAGAAGCAAAAGTCCCTTGTGTTGTCAAGTGAGGTGGCTGAGTCTAGGCATGAAAATGCCCAAAGATGTAAAGGTGCTCATACATGGGTACATTTGACAATGACAGTCTTGGAATTTTTTTTTACCAACTTATCAAATTTATCAATTTTTTCCATTAATACAGAAGCAAATCACAAGCTGAGTTAAGGTAGAGGTGGAAGTTTTTGACTGTTTAAGACAGTAGAAGGTATATAAAATAATCTTTTAGCCTACAGTGAGAATAAGTGGCCATGGTTGACATGAATGGATCTGTTAAGTATTAATAGCATGCTTTCAGTATGTGATCATGGATTTTATGTGAGACCATTCAGCATGTTTGCATTTTTCTTTTGCTACATTCAACTGCATGAAGTAGGCAGAGAATTCTCTTTTTCCAAGATTCAAAAGTAATTTATTCAGGGTTAGTACTGCCAATAAAATATGATCACAAAAGAAGGGCAAGGGATTAGAGAGTATGTTCAGTGAGGGAAATATAATGATTGGCACAGAATTTAAGTTGTAAAAGGAAGGGAAAGAGCACCAAGGGTATGAGGGATAATGTCAAGGGGGCCTTGGGGACTAGGAAATTGAGTGATCAAGAGTCAAGATACTAGAGGGTCAAAGTTCTTGTATGGAATTAAAGTTATGATGGTTGCAGTTTTTAGCAATGAGAAGGTCTAGGAGCAGACTCTCAGAACAACTGAGAAGATTAAATGATTGAAGAAGATCAAATTGCTTGATTTTACTATGTTGACAGGATCATCATTTGTACACTAAAATCATTAAAATTTATAGCAGTAATAATGTGAAAGAAATTTTTATTGAGGAATTTGCCTGGGGATTCACTCATCCTTTCACATATTCTGGAATGAAGGATCAGTGACTCAAGAGTTGGTAAAAGACAGCAACTGTAAGGCTGAAGTCAGTAACTGAATCTAATTCCACAAGATTTAAAACTGTTGAGATCTGAGGGTCCTTCTCTTCCTCTGGTGGAAATAAAGAGATCTAGAAGAAAATAAAAAGAAAAACATTATCCTACTGCTGAAAGATTATATATTTTAGAATGTGTATTTACAGTTTTTTTTTTTGAGTTAACATGACTAAATGCTGTGAAAGTTTCAGGTACAAACATTCACACCTTGACAACTGTATTTGCTACTCCTCTACACATTTCACTGCCCTTCATGTCCCCTTCATCTCTAATAACCACCATTCTATTGTCAGAAACTAAGCTAATGTGTTTTATTTATTTATTTATTTATTTATTGCTTGACTGCTGTTGTGTTGCAATGAATATAGAGGAACAGGTATCTTTTTAAATTTTTTTTATTTATAAAAAGGAAACATTGACTAAACCATAGCAAAAGAGGGGTACAACTTCACACAATTCCCACCACCAGAACTCTGTATCCCATCCCCTCTCCTGATAGCTTTCCTGTTCTTTAACTCTCTGGGAGTATAGATCCAAGGTCATTGGGATGCAGAAGGTGGAAGGTCTGGCTTCTGTAATTGCTTCCCCGATGAACATGGGCATTGACAGGTCGATCCATATTCCAAGCCAGTCTCTCTCTTTCCCTAGTGGGGAAGGGCTCTGGGGAAGGTGAGCTCCAGAACACATTGGTGAGATTGTCTGTCCAGGGAAGTCTGGTCAGCATCATGCTAGCATCTGGAACCTGGTGGTTGAAAAGAGAGTTAACATACAAAGCCAAACAAACTGTTGACCAATAATGGACCTAAGGGCTGGAATAGTGCAGATGAAGAGTTGGGGGGGGGGGGTCCTCCATTTTGTAGATAGCTAGTAGGCATATTTTAGTTAAATTCCAAAGGGCCTATGGCTATACTATCCCCCCTCCCCCCAGCCTTAAATCTCATATGCCAGTGGATCCAAGTTATTGTCTGGGGAGATGATGCCATGGTTGGAAAAAGGACCAGAAAGCTGGATCAGGGAAGAGCTACTAGTGGCTCCCTAATATGGGAAAGAGGTATATTGTTGACTGTAAACCCCATTGATTTGATGTGATCTGGGGCCCATAATCAGTTGGAACAGGTATCTTGTCAAATATGTACTTCCACATTTAAATAAACACTCAGACATGGGATTTGTGAATCATGTGGTAGTTTTATTTTTAATTTTGAGGAGCCTATATGCTGTTTTCTGTAAGGCCTCACCATTTTACATTCTCACAGATTCCTTTCCCCCTACCCTGCTTCATGTTCTATTTTGGAATTAGCCAGTCTCCCCAATGTGATATAAAGCCTCATTGTGGTTTTGATGTGTATTTCCCTAATAAAAAGAGCTGTATATTTTCTTTCAACAGTGTCTTCTTGTTACTAGTATAGGTCACCCATGTTTTACAGTTTATTCCTAGATATTCTTTTTGATGCATTTGTAAGGAAATTGTTTACTTCATTTTTGTTTCTCCTGTTTCCTTGTCTTTCACTATCTTAACTTACTTCTCTAAGCATAATCACCTCCAGCTCCATCGATTTTGTCCCAAAGGAGACAAAAATCACCCTTTTTTTTCTTTTCTCTTTTTGCCTCCAAGGTTACCACTGGGGCTTGTTGCCTGCACTACAAATCCACTGCTCCTGGAGACCATTTTTCCCCATTTTGTTGCCTTTGTTGTTATTGTTTCCATTGATTTTGTTGTTGGATAGGACAGAGAGAAATCCAAAGAGGAGGGGAAGACAGAGAGGGGGAGAGAAAGATAGACACCTTTCAGACCTGCTTCACCACTTGTGAAGCAACTCCCCTGCAGGTGGGGAGCCGGCTCAAACGGGATCCTTTCGCCAGTTGTTGCACTTCACACAATGTGCACTACAGCCCGACTCCCAAATAAATCAGTTTTAATCCTTTTTGTTGCTCTTGTTTTTATTGTTGTAGTTATTGTTGTTATTGTTGTCATCATTGTTGGATAGGACAGAGAGAAATGGAGAAAGGAGGGGAAGACAGAGATGGGGAGAAAAAAATAGACACCTGCAGACCTCCTTCACCGCTTGTGATGCGACTGCCCTGCAGGTGGGGACCCAGGGGCTAGAATCGGGATCCTCACGCGGGTCCTTGCTTTGTGCCACCTGTTCTTAACCCGCTGCTACCGCCTGACTCCCCCCCCCCTTTTTCTAACCAGCTTTTTTAACCAGCGCATTGATCAGCTCTGGTTTATGATGGTGTGGGGGATTGAACCAGAAGTTTCAGAGCGTCAGGAATGTGGTTCTTTTGATGAACCATTATGCTATCTACTCCCACCATATTTATCTTTAATCCAACTCAGCTTTGTTGATGTATGAAATAGCAATTTAAATATATATTTCCAAAATTCTAAGTTACTTGGTTCAAAGTTAGTTTTGAAATATTCATGTATAAAGTGTTTTTAAAATATTTATTTATTCCCTTTTGTTGCCCTTGTTGTTTTATTGTAGTATTCTTGTTGTCATTGTTGGATAGGACAGAGAGAAATAGAGAGAAGAGGGGAAGACGGAGGAGGGAGAGAAAGATAGACAACTGCAGACCTGCTTCAACGCTTATGAAGTGACTCCCCTGCAGGTGGGGAGCTGGGGGCTCCAACGGGATCCTTAAAAATTTGTCCTTGCACTTTGGATCCTTAAAAATTTGTCCTTGCACTTTGCTCCATGTGCACTTAACCCACTGTGCTACCGCTCCACTCCCTTATATATAAAGATTTTAAGCCTTGTTTTCGTCATATGGTCATCATTAAAACAGAAGTAAAATATTTTCCATCAGTCTGCTCCACCATTGCATGTGATCATTCTATGGTAAACATAGCAGAATTCTTTTTTCTTTTCTTTAAGTTATTTATGAAATAAAAAATGCCAACTATATAGGAAAAGAGGTGTGCAACTCCACACAGTTTCCACCACCAGTTTCCACATCCCATCCCTTTCTTGAAAGCTTTCCTATTCTTTATCCCTCTGGGAGCATGGTCACACCAGGGTCATTATTGTGTGCAGAAGGTGAAGGTCTGGCTTCTGTAATTGCTTCCCTGATGAACATGGTGTTGGTAGGTTGATCCATACTCCAGCCTGTCCCAGTCTTTCCCTAGTGGGTCAGGGCTCTGTAGAGGTGGGGGTCTAGGGTCCTCTGTCCAGGGAAGTCAGATTGGCATTATAGTAGAATCTGCAGCTTGGTTTCTGAAAAAGCATTAAAATATAAAGCAAAAAACAAATTATTTAATAGCCAGGAACCTAAAGGCAAGAATATAGCAAATAAGTTTTGGGATCTCAACTTTGTAAAAAGCTAGTAAATCTATTTTAGGTATAACCAAGGCACCTATGACTTTACTAATTTCTGCCCAAGCACAATAGCTAACATGCAGGTGGACCAAAGATATTGTCTGGAGAGATGGTATTAGTTTTGGGAAAAGGTCTAGAAAGTTGGGTCAGGGCAAAGAGTAGCTCCCAAATATGGAAAATGTACATAAGTATCATTCTATAGTATCTTATTTATTTTTTAGGTCTTTTTATTTGCTTGCTGTTTTGGGTTACTGCAAACTATTGTGCAATTTTGCTTTAAGATATATATATTTATATTTATATTTCCCCCTAACTTATGGGTACATGTGCACATGTTTTCTGTCTCATGGGCCCTGATCTATATATAGGTTCTGTGGCTTTGTTAGGAGGCGCACCACCCAAGATGGAATTGAGGAGTCCTATGAGCTAGGTATGGTCTCCCCAGAGTACTGGAGCTGAAGGGTTGACATTCCACTCCTGGCGTCTCTGCACACAATCCAAAGTGAAGAGTGTTAAGGTGGTACTGGTTGCATTGAGTCAGTTAAGCTCAGCCAATATAGCCAATATAAAATGGTATGGATCCAGTGAAGCGTGCAGGAAGACAAGCCATGTCCTGACATTTCCAGGACTGGTAGAAATACGGGTTTTATAAAGAATGGGGAGGATTCCTGCTGTCTTGGAATTTAAGAAGGCAATAGATAGTTATTACTGTAACCAAGTTATTAGGGAATTTGGTTTACTTTGAAAATCCTATGATTAGGATTTGCTGTATCATACAAGACCTTATCATGATTAATGACATTTAATGCTATTGACAAATAGCTGTATCTTATATAGTAACACAAGCAATTGCTTCTAGCTCCCTAGTCTAAGACTATAGGTGATTTAACATTTCAATTAACAACCATCATTAGAAATGTATTAAAGGGGAGTTGGGTGGTAGCACAGTGGGTTAAGCGCACGTGGTGCAAAGCTCAAAGACCAGCATAAGAATCCTGGTTCAAGGCCCCGGCTCCCCACCTGCAGGGGAGTCGCTTCACAAGCGCTAAAGCAGGTCTGCAGATGTCTATTTTTCTCTCCCCCTCTCTGTCTTCCCCTCCTCTCTCCATTTCTCTCTGTCCTATGCAACAATGAACAACATCAACAGTAACAATAATAAACACAACAAGGCTATAACAAGGGCAACAAAAGGGAGAAAAAATGGCCTCCAGGAGCCATGGATTCATGGTGCAGGCACTGAGCCCCAGCAATAACCCGGGAGGCAAAAAAAAAAGTATTAAAAATTAAGCCTACTGTTAAAATTCAATCAGACTACTGATTTTAAACCTTAAATGCTTAGATTGAAGGGATATATACTGGGGTCTATGCATAAAAATTTGATCTATTTTTGTCTGTACATATAGATTAGTGATTTATATTATTATAAGTTAATAGGAATGTATATTAACACTTTCCCTGCCACCAAAGGTCTGTATCCCCAGTCCCATTCCCTATAGTGAAGCTAAAAATCTACCCTCTCCCCCCAAGAGTTTTTTTCTTTGGTAAAATACTCCAAACTCAGTCAAATTCTATTTTGTTTGTCCCTGTCTGTTTTTCTTTCTCAATTTCTGTTTATGAGTGGAATCATCCCATAACAGAGTTATTTTTAAGTTCTCTTAAAAGCTGCTTCCCAGGAACTTTAGGAATTTCACTGCAATGAAACAAAAAAATTTATGCTCTTCAATATCTATCGCTAAATGTGTAATTGGTCCTTATTTCAATTCACAGTTCTTTCTTATTTTTTTATGGTTTTATAGAAACCATTTTTATGGTTTCTATTCTTAACTTCAGTAAATATTAGTTATATTTATTTCATTTTTCATATTATATACTTCCAATTTAAGGATAATGTAATTTCAAGATCTAAACATGCAGAACTTTAAAAAAAGTTTTGTTTTATTTTGAATTTTGTTTTTTTGTGTGTGTTTTTTAACTTTTAGAAGTCCTAGTTTTATGCACTAGTCTCTGTTCTAGCTTCTATTTTGCAGTACTAGGGCCTTTCTTGGTTGGTTTTATAAACAAGCTCCTCTGTGACTCAGAACAATAACAGTTCCTTAGTCCGTGACAACATAAGTTCATATTTGTTACCTGAGTTCCCAGCTCAGTACTTGTTCTTGTACCTTGATACTTTATTTTCTTTCTTACAAACTCTGATTCACAAAATGTTTAAAATTATTATTTTATTGTGTTCAGAATCTCAACACAGTTTTAAGATGAAATGTTTACAGTTCCACAGAGAATCATATTGCCTAAGAAGAAATTTTATATTGTGACCAGACATCAGAAATGAAAATTAGTTTTGTTTGACTTAAATAGAAATGTGAGCATCCAGTGGCCCAAAAATGTATTTCCTAACTCTTGTTCATCTTTAGATTTAACTATTTTCTTTCATTTTAGAATAATATATTCACTTCATTTTTATTAATAAAATATCTTACTGAGGTAAGATATTTGACCATACAAAGGCTTTCTGTGTTTAGGTTTTGAATGTCACTGCAAAATAAGGAATGATAAAATATAATGACTAGTTTAAAACACTGGTTTGCCAAACTGGCTTGATGCTGGAAATATTTTTTAGAGTGTAGTGAAAACAATTTGGGATTGTGATTTAGTAAATCTAGGGTGCAGCCATGTATAAATGGAATTAAGTCTTAATCCTACTTCAAACAACATGTCCTGAAACTGTTATGGCCTCAGTGTTTATGTTCTCCATTGAGTCTAAATTGATGCTAACCAGCATATAAGTAGCCCTAGGATTTAATCATAGAGGAAATACTCTAGTCAACTCTCATATATGCCACAAAATTTTCATTTAGTGTGTGCAAACTAGTGTTTTCTCCTGTCACCCTATGTGATAAAGTGCAAGTTGGCACCATTTCATTTCTAAAAAGTGCACAAATTTAAGTCTTTCACCCTGCAAATAATTATAACTTAATATACTACTTGTTTGCCTTATCTATTGCAGCTTATTTTATTTTATTATTTTTATTTTATTTGTAATACAGTATGGCAAAATTATAAGATGGCAGGTATAATTTTGCACCATTCCCACCACCATTGTTCTTTATCCCCATTTCCTCTAGTGGAAGTTGCAGACATGGATTAACTATTATTTCTGCAACTATCTGTCTATATTTATATATATTTGCCCATTTTTTTCCTGTCTTCTCTTCCTTCACAAGTCACACCCACATCAGTTACTACTTCCAAATGTCCTTCTCTCTTTCCGCTTTTCTCTCCAGGTCCTTATGGAATTGGTGTTCAGAGCTCTCTTTTCACATTCCCTCTATTACTTCTCCCCTGCTGGAAGCATGGGCCAAAACTCTTTTTGGGATTGTAGAAGGTGGGAGTTCTGTCTTCTGTAGTTGCTTCTCTACTGGTCCTGGGAAATGGCAGTTCAATTCAAACCTCCCAGCTCTGGAGAGATGAGGTTCCTGGACACACTGGTGAGGTCATCCACCCAGGGAAGTCAAGATGGGATCATAATAGCATCTGCAACTTGGTAGCTGAAATCAGGAAGATAGAAAGCAGGACCAAATGATTCAACAAGAACCAAAAAGTAAGAATAGAGCAGATGAGAATGGAATTGGAAAGAAGTGAGGAAGTCTATTTTACAGCTATGACTATCATAGTTTTTTGCTTGAGTTTGATAGCTAACATGGAGTTGGACAAAAATATTGTCTGAGAAGATGGTGTCAAAGTTGACAATAGGGCTAGAAAGTTGAATTAGGGTAAAGAGTGGCTTCCAAACTTGAAGAAAATCGATGAGTACAATTAACTGTTTACCCTATCCACCTGACCCAAACCTCATATATATTTACTATAGGAGCCTGTGCAACCTCTGAGTCCCTGTCAATCTGAGCTCAAAGTTCATGGTCACAGCTGGAAATATTTCAGGCTACAGTCATTTCTGGACCAGTCTTTCTTAAATGTCAGAGGGTGGGATGACCCAGTCTCTCTTCAGAGAAGGGAGAGTCTATACTGTTGTTACTTTTTTTTAATATTTATTTATTACCTTTTGTTGCTCTTGTTGTTTTATTGTTGTTGTTGTTGGATAGGACAGAGAGAAATAGAGAGAGGAGGGCAATAAAGAGAGGGGGAGAAAAAGATAGACACCTGCAGACCTGCTTCACCTCCTGTGAAGTGACTCCCCTGCAGGTGGGAAGCCAGGGGCTCCAACCTGGATTCTTATGCTGGTCCTTGCACTTTGCGCCATGTGCGCTTAACCCACTAAGCTGCTGCCCGGCTCCCCTGTTGCTACTTTTTTAGGAAGGACAAGTTCCTGGAGTGATCCACAAGAGAGCTTACATTGCAGCTAATTTTAAAGGGAGGTTTAAGTTCAATGTGGAAATTCCAAGTTCTGCTTTGTATTTCTTTCATACATCTTAATATTGTTTAATATTCCAAAATAAATTGCTTAATATTCCAAACTACTATATGGCACTTGAATTTTTTAAATTTTCCATTTAATATTTTTTTTAATTATAAATTTATTAGAATCAAAATCTATATGTTTACTTTACCATTATGTCTAGTAAAGCACTTAATACATGGTAATTAATAACTAGATACACCCTTTATTTGTAATTGATATGATGGTCTTCATCTGATATGCACTTTCCACATAATTACTAACTTTCTACTTTCTCCAAGTAAGATTTATCATTTTTCCTCATTGTGTACTTTTTCATACCACTTAATAATTGATTATTGAGAAATATTGTGCCAAGTATGTCTCATCTGTCATATTCTCAGAAGTACTAAGATTGTCCTTGAGGAGTTCCATAGTAACAGAGATGCACTCACAAGCAATATTTGACCAGAGGAGTAAAGTCTACACACTGTTAAACTGAAAATCTAATCTGATGACAAATACTAATGTTTTCTTTTTCTTCTTTATTGGGTGATTAATGTTTTACATTTATTGGGTGATTAATGTTTTACATTTGATAGTAAATACAACAGTTTGTACATATATAGCATTTCTCAGTTTTCCACATTACAATACAACCCCCACTAGGTCCTCTGTCATCCTTTTCTAGGACCTATATAAAACACACTAATATTTTCAAATAAGTGTCCCAAACTAAGTAGCTTTTCTATTCATGATATAGTAGCTGGTATTGTATCTTTCCACTGCCCAATAGAAACAAATGAACACAAATAAGAAATAGTAAGAAATGATGAAAGAGTGAGAGAGAGAGAGAGAGAGGGAATGTGTATATGTGTCTAATGTTAGTAGAGAACTACTAAGCAAGGGAATGAAGTAAGAGAAAAATCATAAATTTAGCTAGAATGACTAAAGGAATAATAGGGCTTCTAGAGAGGAAAAATTACAGAGAAAACCAAGCCATAAAGAAGGGAAGATAAGGGGCTGGGAGACATTATAATGGTTATGCAAAAAGACTTTCATGTCTGAGGCTCTAAGGTCCCAGGTTCAATCCACCACCATAAACCAGAGCTGAGCAGTACTCTGGTTTAAAAAGGGGAGAGAAGTATAAAAGTTGATGAGTGGGAGTCAGGCGGTAGCACAGCGAGTTAAGCGCACATAACTTGGAGCTCAAGGACCCACCTAAGACTCCCGGTTCCAGCACAGGTGGTGAAGCAGGTCTGCAGGTGTCTGTCTTTCTCTCCCCCTCTCTGTCTTCCCCTTATCCCTCCATTTCTCTCTGTCCTATCCAACAACAACAATAATAACTACAACAATGAAACAATAAGGGCAACAAAAGGGAATAAATAAATATTTTTTTTGAAAAGTTGATGAGTAATTTCCTTTGAGTTAGTGATACCTAAACTGCATAACATGGAGAAACAGTTCCCAAAACTAAAAATAGAAATAACTCAAGGTTAAGCAGTTGAGATTTCGGTACTAGTCTTTTTTAATTGAGTTTATTAGTGAGAGAGAAATAAGGAGAGAAGGAGGAAATAGAGAAAGGGAGTGAAAGAGACATGTGCAGCACTGCTTCACCACTTGTGAAGCTTCTCTCCTGCAGGTGGAGGAAGGTGGCTTGAACCCAGGCCTTGAACATTGTAACATGCATGCTCACGCCAGTAAGCTATTGCCTGTAAGGACAGGCAGAGGAATGTTCAAATCTTGTCAATTTACAGCATCCTGCCACACATTTCTTACATTCTCTTGAAAACCTGAAATATTATATCCTAGGATGAGGAGCAAAATTCGGCGAGGCCAGACTTATCAAAGATTTAAAAAATAATGTAAAAAATGAGCTATCTACCTAAACTCTAAATTTCTTTTTTTTAAAAGCATTTAAGTGCTTTTTTTGGGAGGAGAAGGAAAATAGAAAGAGCTTTTACAATTTCTCATCCAAGAAGTCCAGATTTTAATCAGAATTATAAAGCAAGCCCTAATTAAAAAAAATGAAAGGGAACTATTGACTGAATGCTAAGAAAAATAGAGATACAAATGATGCAGATATGTATATCCTCATAAAAATACTTTTTAGGGGGACCAGGCAGTAGCGCAGCGGGGTAAGTGTACATGGCTCAAAGCGGGAGGACCAGTATAAGGATCCTGACTTGAGGCTCCGGTTCCCCACCTGAAGGAGGTCCCTTCACAGGCAGTGAAGCAGGTCTGCAGTTGTCTATCTTTTTCTCCCCCTCACTCGATTTCTCTCTGTCCCCTCCTCTCTCGATTTCTCTCTGTCCTATCCAACAACAATGACAGCAGCAACAACAATAATAACAACAACGATAAACAACAAGGGCAACAAAAGGGAAAAAATGGCCTCCAAGAGCAGTGGATTCGTAGTGCAAGCACTGAGCCCCAGCAATAACCCTGGAGGTGGGGGGAATATATATATATATTAAGTTAAAGCAATTAAAATGTTCCAGAAAATAAAGCTATGCATTTGTAGCTTCAGAAAATACCCAAAGTATAGGGGGCAGGGTGGTAGCACACCAGGTTAAACACAGACAATAGGAAGTACAAGGACTGTAAGAATCCCGGTTTGAGCCCCCTTATCCCCCCCCCCCCCCGCCAGCGGGGGGGGGGGGGGGGAGGGGTGCTGGTGGTGAAGCAGGTCTGCAGGTGTCTATCTTACTCTTCCCGTTTCCATCTTCCCTTCCTCTCTCAAATTCTCTCTGTCCTATCCTATTAAAAAAAAATTCAAAAATGGCCTCTAGGAGCACTAGATTTGTAGTGCCCATACCAAGACGCACTTGAGGAAAAAAAAAAAAAAGAAAGAAAGAAAGAAAGAAGAAAATACCTAAAGTATATAAAAAGCAAGTCAGAAAAAAAAGGCACAATTTAAGGCAAAACATAAAGGCTTCATTATTTAAAAAAAATATATATATATATATAGTTTTGTGGTGCCAGACACTTACACACGCTGGTAATGCCAGGTAAACTTTTTCATTGCTTTTATTTCAGTTAGAGAGAGAAAATTCAGTGTTGTTTCACCATCTCTGGAGCTGGCTTTACCTGGATAATTTTAAAAATAAAAAATGAGTACATACACATAAGATATGAAAAAAAAAGCTGGGTGATCAACTTGACTAAATTGGTAACAATTACACTTACAGAATAGTGTGTTATGCAATTGAAGAATAGATACTTTTTTTTTTAACACACATGGAATATCTATACAAAATTACCTTACAAGGGCGTCAAGGCATGTAGAAACACATTTCAAAAGACTAAAATAATTCCAGATGCCTTCGAACTATATTGGAATTTAGCTAGGAATAAATAGAAAAGGGACCTAGAACACAGAACTTTGTTAAAAGAAAAGGGTGACATCTGTGACCTTGGGAGAACTACTGCAGTTTCCAATAGAGGGAATGGGGACACAGAACTCGGGTGGTGAGAACAGTGCACAATTATACCCTTGTTATCTCATAATTTTGTAAATCAATATTAAGTCACTAATAAAGAAAGTTTTACCCCAAGGATCCATTTCATGAATAAAGCATATCTATTAGATGAAACAGAGAGAGAGAGAGAGAGAGAGAGAAGGGAGGGAAGAAGGGTTAATGAAACCATATCTTGTAAACTTACAATCTTGTAACCTATTATTAATCACAAATAAAAAAAAGAGTGACAATATTTTTTTTTAAAAATCCTCAAGTATTGAGAAGTCTGACAAAAAAAAAACAACATAGCTTCTAAATTAAGTGTCACTAAAGGGAAAAAGATTCACCCTTTGTAAATAGATACTGGATTCATTCCACTTTTTAAATGTTTTTTTATATTATCATTATTTATTGGATAGAGACAACCAGAAATTTGGAGGGTAGTGAGAGATAGAAGGAGAGAGAGAAAGAAAGACACCTGCATACCTGCTTCCTCACTCGCAAAGCTTTTCCCCTAGGGAGTCGGGCGGTAGCGCAGCGGGTTAAGTGCAGATGGTACAAAGCGCAAGGGCGGGCATAAGGATCCCAGTTAGAGCCCCCAGCTCCCCCCCTGCAGGGGTGTGGTTTCATAGGCGGTGAAGCAGGTCTGCAGGTGTCTGTCTTTCTCTCCCCCTCTCTGTCTTCCCCTTCTCTCTCCATTTCTCTCTGTCCTATCCAACAACAATGACATCAATAACACAACAATAATAACTACAGTAATCAAACAATAAGGGCAACAAAAGGGAATAAATAAATTTTTAAAAAAAAAGCTTTTCCCCTGCAGAGGACCAGGGCCTTGAACCTGGGTCTTGCTCACTGTAACATGTGCACTCAACCAGGTGTGCCACTACCCATCCCCTGGTTTCATTCCATTTAAATTGGTTTTATTTTTTGTATCCACACTGAAAGACCTGAGCTCCCTTTAGGATTCTGTTTCGTTTCCACTCCTCTATGTGCTATGGAGCAGAGTAGACAATGTATGCTGAATTAAATGGAGAGGACTGATAGATCTTCCCAAATGACCTTGCCCTACTTGAATTTTTTTCCTGGAAATGTATCCTGCCTACTGTCATCTCATATCTCTAGTGATAGAAAATAAACTGCAGTGTCACATCCTACTATTCAAATTCTGTTAAGTTTTATTTGTTAATGCTAATCAATTATGCTATAGTTGCCAAATCCTGTGGAAAGTAAAATTTGATCCAGCTGTGACTTTCAGGTGCCACATTTTCTCTCCTTAGTATCTTTCTTCTCCTTCTTCTTTTAAAAAAATATTTATTTATTTTTCCCTTTTGTTACCCTTGTTTTATTATTGTTGTAGTTATTACTGTTGTTGTTATTGATGTCGTTGTTGGATAGGACAGAGAAAAATGGAGAGAGAAGGGGAAGACAGAGAGGGGGAGAGAAAGACAGACACCTGCAGACCTGCTTCACTGCCTGTGAAGTGACTCCCCTGCAGGTGGGGAGCTGGGGGCTCAAACTGGGATCCTTACACTGGTCCTTGTGCTTCGTGCCACCTGCGCTTAACCCACTGATCTACCACCTGACTCCCCTCCATTTTTTAAAAAAAGATTTTATTTATTGATTGATGAGAAAGATAAGAGGAGAGAGAGAAAGAACCAGACATCACTCTGGTACATGTGTTGCCAGGGCTTGAACTCAGTACCTCATGCTTGAGAGTCAAGGGCTTTATCTGCTATGCCGCCTCCCAGACCACAGTATCTTTATTCTTTTAAGGGCTTTGCTTTACTCTGTTTCTCACATTCCCTTGTTCATTTCCTCTCTGTGTTGTTGTCTGCCTTTTTTTATTTCATTTCCTCCAATGTAGTCCCTCTTTAGGGCTTGGGAGGCTGTCACTGGTTCAGAATCCAGATTGATAATAATGTCTTGTTCTTACACTGTAACTGCTCTATCAAGAGGACAGGCATAGCAGGCTACTACACATTAAACACTGACGACAGGGAAGCTTTGCTGCATGCTGATTAATGTCATGATGCCGTACCTAAAATAAGGATGTGTCTGTTCCTTTTTTCCTCACATTAAAGTAACTAGCCATGCATGAGCACATTTTTCTTGTAGTAGTCACGACAATGTAGTGGTCACTGTATAATTTGGTTTTGAATAATATTACTTATTTGTTAAATTTTATTTATTATTGGATAGACACAGAGAAATTGAGAGGGAAGAGGGAGATAGAACAGAGGAGAGAGACAGAGAGACATCTGCAGTCCTGCTTCACCACTTGTGAAACTGCCTGCAGATGGGAGCAGAGGCTTGAACCTGGGTCCTTGTACACTTTAATGTGAATGCTTAACTAGGTGTGCCACAGCCTGGATCCATTTTGAATAATGTCTTCAAGATAATGCTTATCTTAAATAAACAGGAGGTCATAATATCATTTTCCCCTATAGATAAGGGCAAGAGGCCACACTCTTGATTTTTCCTTATAGGTAAAGAAAGTGGGCCAGAAATAGCAATTACCTATCTCAACAACATGTGAAAATCATTAATGATGATGGCACAGCTAGAATTATAGGTAGAGTATGTTTCATTAAATCAACTTCAGATTATAGGTCCTCATTCTATATATACATATATACATAGTTAATTTGTATACTAATTAGAAAAAAGTAATAATTTATAATGATCTGTCTTTAATATTGAATTTTATAAAAAAAAAACTCTGGTGTGAATTTTTATTATGTTAATGAAACCATCCCAATTCACTAGATAATTCCTAAACTGGATATTTTTGAGTGAAATACTTGCTGTGAGGCCCTCAATAGGAAAAGTTATATTTGCAGAAAGTAGCAAGAGAGTATGACTAGGAAAATATTATGCTCATAATTTATGAACAAAACTCAGTAGTAATTTGGGAATTAACAGGTGGTCCGAATACATGTGTTAACTTAAGGAAAATTTACTTCTGCCTATGAATGAGGTAGATTTTTGCACAAGATCAGAATGTTGCATAATTTTGCAGTATGTAAACAATGTTTTTACTGTCAATCTATTGAACTAAAAAAAATAATAATACTGTGAGTACTTTGAACACTTCTTTAGTGTTCAAAGCAATGTTATAAAGTGACCCAGAATAGCAAACAGCTCTTAGTAAAAAATCCAGACAATCTTGAAGCTGAATGGCATATATATATATAATTATTTTTTTTATTAAGACGATAAGGACAAAGCAACAAGGTTTGAAGTTGAGAAAGATTAGCTCTTGAGGGTACTTCCAGATCTTTCCATTTGTGAAAATAATTCATCAGTAATGACCCAAATCAGTTCCAGTTGAGTACATAGGATTTAAAAGTTCCTTCACTTGGATTTCAAAGGTCTTGTCAAGGTTTGGCAGTATATAATGTGTGTATCTGGAGATAACTGGAGAGAATGCAAAGCCCTCAGCAGCTGTTTATCTCTAGGTTCCCAGAATTTCACAGTTAGGGATTTAAAGGAAACCCACTGCCCTAATGGAAACAAAAGGTCACTCATCTTGCTTAGCACAGGAAGTCCTTAAGGTTAATCTCTTTAATAACATACGAAAACAGTAGTATAGTGAGCTAAAAGCACTGCAGAAGTCCCCCTTAAGTCTTCTGCCTTAAATTGTATTGACTTCCAAGTCTTCATGACTTGCTTGAGTTCAATTGAAAAGAAACTCCTCAAAATACTTTACACATACTGCTCTGGATTATTATTCAGATTATTATCCGGATGTGTATTACTATTCAGATATTAATCAGATTCAGGTAAATATGACTCGTGGGTCATTATCTAACACTACATGTCCTGTAATGAAGAGGAAATAAAAGTTTTTAAACTCAAAGAAGTATAAAGTTAGCATGTTATAGTCACAGTCCTAATAAGAGACTAAATAATTTGTTTGCAGGTCAAATGTTGGCAGAATTGAGCTTGCTAGGAAGGAAGCAAAAGTGTGCAAATGGCATTTAAACTCGCCTAGGTTGTTGCAACTGGCAGCATTTCATCTCTCTCTTTTTAAAAATTATTTATTTATTTCCTTCTTGTTGCTCTTGGGCTTTTTTTTTATATTGTTGTAGCTATTATTGTTGTTGATGTCGTCGTTGTTGGATAGAACAGAGAGAAATGGAGAGAGATGGGGAAGACAGGGGGAGAGAAAGATAAACACCCCCAGACATGCTTCACTGCTTGTGAAGTGACTCCCCTGCAGGTGGGGAGCAGGGGCTGGAACCAGGATCCTCACGCTGGTCCTTGTGTTTTGCGCCACGTGCGCTTAACCCGCTACCGCCCAACCCACTCATCTCATTTTTTGTTGTGGACTAGTATATTGTATATAAATAATATCCTATTTTTTACCATTATTACTAATGGATATATATTTCCAGCTCTTAGCTATTATATGTAGTGCTGCAATGAGCTTGACATTACAAATAACTCTTGGGAGTGGAAACACACCCATTTATGCTCACCTATTATAATGCTGAAGGACCAAGGTTCGAGTCCCCGCTCCCCACCTGCAGGAGGTCCGCTGTGCTGCCATGAAGCAGGTCTGCAGGTGTCTTTCTCTTTCTCTATCTCCTGTCCTCTCTCAATTTCTCTGTCCTATATAATTAAAACAAAGAAACAAACAAAAATTAAGGAGAAACTAAACAAAAACAAAAACAAAAAAAAAGGAAAAAAATGGCCGCCGGGAGTGGTGTATTTGTAGGGCCTGCACCAAGCCCCAGTGATAATCCTGGAGGCATTAAAACAAACAAACAAACAAACAAACAAAAACCCACAACTCCTTGGGTTAGTATTTGCTTTATTTAAGATATATGCAACAGTGTAATAATTGGATCATATAGCATTTTGATTTTTTAAAAGATTTGTTGGGAGTCAGGTGGTAGCGCAGCAGGTTAAGCGTAGGTGGCGCAAAGTGCAAAAACTGGCGTAAGGATCCCGGTTCGAGCCCCTGGCTCCCCATCTACAGGGGAGTCGCTTCACAGGTGGTAAAGCAGGTCTGCAAGTGTCTATCTCTCTCCCTCTCTGTCTTCCCCTCCTCTCTCCATTTCTCTCTGTCCTATCCTACAACGACGACATCAATAACATCAAGAATAATAACTACAACAATAAAAAGAATCAAGGGCAACAAGAGGAAATAAATAAATAAAAAGATTTGTTGTACAAAGGAGGATAAGAACACAGCTCAGTTCTGGCATAATGTGATATTGGGAATTAACTCCACAGCTTCTGGAGTCTCAGGTATCCAGTTTTTCTCCTCTGACGGCCTTTGTTATCTCCATGGTCCTAGATTCTGTTTTTAATTTTTTGAGAAATCTCCATATTGCTTTCCATAATGGCTGCAGACATTTACAGTTCTACCAATAGTATACAGTTTTCCCATTTCTTCACATCATCTCTATAATTTGTTTATTTATTTTTGAATACTACTTCTTAGAGGCATATGGTGATATTTCACTGGTGTTTTGATTTGCATTTTCCCCAGTAATGAGAAACAATAAACATCATTTCACCTGTTTATTAGACATCTGTATGTTTTCTTGAAGAAGTGTCTATTCACCTCTTCAAAGTCAATGGGAAGATCCTCTACCCAATTTCTTTTTATTAAGTGATTCCATTATTTCTTGTACATATCAACCTATCATACATAAAATATATAAATATCTTCTCCCAGTTAGCAGATGTCTTTTAGTATTTATTGTACTTTCTTCTCTCTATGGATTTCTTTTTAGTCTGATGTCATCTTTATTTTCTCTCTGCATTTGTTTCTCTCATGGTCTCCAAACATGTCTCCATGGAAAATATCACCTCTTTCCTTCTCTCTATATATTTTGTTGTATTATAATTTTTATTATCTTTATTTGTTGAATAGAGACAGACAGAAATTGAGAGGAGTGAAAAGACAGAGAGGGAGAGAGACACTGCTTCACCACTTGTGAAGCTTTCTCTGTGCAGGTGGGGACCAGGGGCTTGAACCCAGGTCCTTTAGCACTGTAGCATGTGTACTCAACCAAATGCGTCATCACCCAGCCCCTCCTTCTATATATTTTTTAAATTTAAGGTTCCTAATCCATATTTAATTAATTTTGTATATGCGTTCAGATAGAAGGCTAGCTAAATCCTTTTCTATTCTCTTGGCTCACTGTTACAAAGTAAATGTCCATATGGTGTGAGTTTATTTGTGGGCTCTATGGCATTGATGTGCTCTTTTTAATATTCATACCATACTGTTTTAATTGCTATTGTTTTGTAGTGTTTGCAAGTAAGGAGAATAATACCTTCATTTTTTTTCTCTAAGCTCTTTAAAAAAATATTTATTTATTTATTCCCTTTTGTTGTTTTATTGTTGTAGTTATTATTGTTGTTGTTGTTATTGATGTCATCGTTGTTGGATAGGACAGAGAGAAATGGAGAAAAGGGAAGACAAAGAGGGGGAGAGAAAGATAGACACCCGCCTGCAGAGGTGCTTCACTGCCTGTGAAGTGACTCCCCTGCAGGTGGGTAGCCGGGGGCTCAAACCGGGATCCTTATGCCGGTCCTTGTGCTTTACACCACGTGCACTTAACCTGCTGTATATGATATAGGTAACGTAGTGATTTTAACTATTTTTATTTTTCCAATCCATGAGCAAAAAAACTTTCTATTTTAATGCTTCCTACTTAATTCAATAATGTCACATAGTTTCCAATAAATAGATCTTCCACTTTGTTTATATTAATTATAAATATTCTGATGTGAATATAAATGCAATTGTTTTCTTTTTTTCTGCTAGTTCATTTTTGCATATAGAAAGATGGCATAGTTCTGTAATCCATAACCATATTATGTTATTACTAAGTTTTCTACTGTGGGGCTGGAGATTTTTATGTATGAGCAAATTAAGATAATTTTAATTCTTCCTTTCTAATTTAGAATCTTCTATCATCTAATTTTTTTTTTTTTTTTGCTATTTCTGACACTATTGGTCAGTAGTAATGAACATGGACATCTTTGCCTTGTTCTTATTGTAGAGGAAAAAATTTCAGTGTTTTGTTATTTAGTGTAATGTCTGATATTTGCTTTAGTAAGGTATACTTCTTCCATATATTTATATTTATTTATTAATTTATTTGCCTTCAGGATTATCTCTAGGGCTTGGTACCAGCACTATGAATCTACTGCTCCTGATGGATATTTTATTTTCCCATTTTATTCGATAGGCCAGAGAGAAATGGAGAGGGGAGTGGTAGATAGAGAAGGAGAGAAGCATCCCCCTGTAGGTGGGGAGCCAAGGCTTGAACCAGAGTCCTTGAGCTGGTCTTGGCTTTTTGTACTATGTGCACTTAACTGGGTGTGCTGCCATTGCCCCCCTTGGTTTTAGTTTTTTAATCATAAAAGGATCTTTGTCAAATATTTTTATTGTGTCTAGAGTGAATTTTATGACGTTTGTCTTCTATTTGTTGATGTGGAATTTATGAATACGTTCATGTGAGTCAGTTTTTAAAAATTTTTTTATTATCTTTACTTATTGGATAGAGACAGCCAGAAATCAAGCGGGAGGGGGTGATAGAGAGGAAGAGAGACAGAGAGACACTCACAGCCCTGCTTCACCACTCGTAAAGTTTTCCCCCTAAAGGTTAGCACTATGAGCTCGAATCCAGGTCCTTGCACATTGTAATACATGCACTCAACCAGGTGCGACACCACCTGGCCCCGTGTGAGTCAGTTTGTTAATGTTGCATCTCCAGAATAAACTACACTAGATGAGGGGAATATGATTAACACTACTGCTGAATTAAGTTTACTAATATTTTAATTGTTTACTAATATTTTGTTGATAAACTTTGCATCTATATTCAATAGAAAATCAGACTAGAGTTTTATGTGATTTTTAATTTTTTTATTCTTTTTAAAAAAATATTTATTTATTCCCTTTTGTTGCCCTTGTTGTAGTTATTATTGTTGTTATTGATATCGTTGTTGGATAGGACAGAGAGAAATGGCGAGAGAAGGGGAAGACAGAGAGGGGGAGAGGAAGATAGACACCTGCAGACCTGCTTCACTGATTGTGAAGTGACTCCCCTGCAAGTGGGGAGCTGGGGGCTCAAACAGGGATCCTTACATCGGTCCTTGTGCTTTGCGCCATGTGCGCTTAACCCACTACACTACCACCAGACTCCTGATTTTTTTTTTCTTAAAATTGACAATGCTGATTTGATAAAATTTGGGTATTTTGTTCCTTTCATTATTTTGGAGTTAAATGAAAAAAATGGGCATTAATTCCTTGAAAGTTTCATCAATTAATTAGTGAAGCCACCTAGTTGTGGGCTTTCGCATTTGGGAAGCCCTTTGCTGATTGTTTCAATGTTCTTACTCATGATCTATCTGTACAGATTTTTGCTTTCTTATTTACTCAGTGGAATGTTGCTTGTTCCTGGAAACTTATTTATTTTATCTAAATTACTTGATTTGTTCCCTGTAATTGCTCATGATAATTTCTTTTTTCATATGTATTTCTGTAGTACCTATTGTAACTTGTCTTCATATCTGATTTTTTAAAAAAATATTTATTTTATTTATTCCCTTTTGTTGCCCTTGTTGTTTTATTGTTGTAGTTATTATTGTTGTTGTCATTGTTGGATAGGACAGAGAGAAATGGAGAGAGGAGGGGAAGACAGAGAGGAGGAGAGAAAGATAGACACCTGCAGATCTGCTTCACCACCTGTGAAGCGACTCCCCTGCAGGTGGGGAGCCGGGGTTCGAACCGGGATCCTTATGCCGGTCCTTGTGCTTTGCGCCACCTGCGCTACAGCCCGACTCCCTATATCTGATTTTTGTGTTTTAATTTTCTTGTTCTTTGGATTGGGTTAGCATTTGTCTACTTTCTTAACCTTTTCAAAGAACTGGTTCTTGGCTTAGTGATCTCCTAAACTGTCCTTTTGATCTCTATTTTACTCATTTTGACATAACTTTTTTTTCACTGCTTAATTTAGTTTTCCTTTTTTCCTATTTCTAGATACTTTATGTATAAACTTGGATTTACTTATTTTGTATCTTTTATTTGTTTTTGCTACTGGGAGTATTTCTGGGGCTCAGTACTTACATTATAATACCACAGTTCCTGTTGGCATTTTTTTTTTCATTCTTTCTGATAGAAATAGAGGATGGTGGCGCAGTGGTAAAGCTTTGGACTCTCAAGCGTGAGGATGAGGTCCCAAGTTCAATCCCCAGCAGCACATGTGCCAGAGTGATGTCTGGTTCTTTCTCTCTCTACCTTTCTTTCTCATAAATCAATAAAATCTTTAAAATAAAAATAGAGGAAGAGAGACACCAGCATAACTGGCCTACTTCTCCTGAAGCTTTTTTACTGCATGTGGGGACTTGAAAACTTACATATAAAAGTTATTTCCTTTATTTATTAACTTTATTTACTGGATAGGAACAAACAGAAATTGAGATGGTCGAGGGAGATAGAGAGGGAGAGACACCGCTGCTTTACCACTTGCAAAGCTTTACTTGCACTCAGTGAGGTGCTCTACCATCTGTCCCCCAGAAACCTGCATTTTTTTTTTGGCCTCCAGGGTTATTGCTGGGGCTTGGTGCTCCTGGAGACTATATTTTCCCCTTTTGTTGCCATTGTTTTATAGTTTTGTTGTGGTTATTATTGTTGTTGTTGTTGAAGTTGTTGGATAGGACAGAGAGAAATGGAGAGAGGAGGGGAAGACAGAGAGAGGAAGAGAAAGATAGACACCTACAGACCTGCTTCACTGCTTGTGAAGCAACACCCCCCCCCCCCCCCCCCGGCCCAGGTGGGGAGCCAGGGGCTGGAACCAGGATTCTAACGACTGTCCTTGTGCTTTGGGCCTGGTGCACTTAACCCGGCTTTGACCTAGCACGTTATGATTGGGCCCTCCTCAATCACTATCCAACAGGCCATGGCCGGTGCGCCGCTATGTTCCATCGCTGGGGAGCCAGAGACGACCCGAACTGCCCCTGCGGCTACAGACAGACTATGACTCACATAGTCAACAACTGCCACCTCTCCAGATTCAAAGGAGGTCTCGAAACTTTACATCAGGCTCAACCGGACGCTGTTGACTGGCTATGGAAGAAGGGCAAACGCTAGAAGAAGAATTTAAGCCGCTGCACTACCTGCCCAACCCCCAACTTGCTTTTTTTTTTTTTAACTAAGTTTTCTGTTTCTTGAGACAGTTTTTTATTCCTGCAATATCTATTGTTAATAGTAAATTTGCTACATAATTCCTCTAATTTCTGATGCCATACTTTCATTTGCCTCCAACTTTTTTATTCTTTATTTTCTTATTGTCTCAAGAATTGTTCACCAGCATGTTGTTTATACTATATATTTTCTCTTCACTGTGTTCTTTTGGTTGATTTCTCACTTTATAATGTAATCTGAGAAGATATTTGATAAGATTTTTAAAAAGATATTTATTTCCTTTTGTTACCCTTGTTTTATTGTTATAGATATTATTGTTATTGTTATTGATGTCATTATTGGATAGGGCAGAGAGAAATGGAGAGAGGAGGGGAAGACAGAGAGGGGAGAGAAAGATAGACACTTGCAGACCTGCTTCACCGCTTGTGAAGCAGCTCCCCTGCAGGTGGGGGGCCAGGGGCTCAAACCGAGATCCTTACATTAAGATTTTAATTTTCATAAATTTCTTGAGGTTTGCATCCCAATATAGGATCTATCATTTAAGAATGTCCTGTAAGTACTTGAAAAGAATGTGTACTCTGTTGTTTTGGGGTAAAGTGTGCTGTAAATATCTGCTAAGTCCATCTAATCTAGTTTTTTTCATTTAAGACTTGTTTGGTCATTTTTGTTGTGATGATCCTACCATTGTTGTACATAGAATGTTAATATTTCCTGCTATTACTGTGTTGCTGTCAGTGTCTCCCTTTAAGTCTAAGATTTGTCTTACTTATTTTTAGTGCTATGTTGGATGTATATACACAACAGTTATATATTAAGCTGTTACTCTGATGTTTTTATTATGTAATAGCCATCTCAGTCTTTTTAACTTTTTGCTCAATATGTGTATGAAGAATAGAAATTCCCACCTTTTAAAATTTCCCATTGACATGGAGTACCTTTTTCCATACTTATGTTTTTGTTTTATTACTTAAGTGAGTCTTTTTTTAAATTTTCATCTACTATTCTGTGCTTTTTGGTTGCATTTAATACATTTATATTTAGGGTGTTATTGATAAATATAAGGGCATGCTAATGGCATTTTGTTTTATTTTGTAGTTCTATTTATTGCCTTGTCAATTTTTCGTGAAATGTCTTTTTTAAAAAAATTACACAGATGAGCTCCTTTCAATAGTTCTTTAAAGGTAGATGCAGTGGGTGTGAATGCCATCTATTTTTTTTAAGGGAAAAGTCTTTTTAAAAATACATTTTCATATATATATATATATATATATATATATATATGATAGAGATGGCCAGCAATCAAAAGGGAAGGGAGTTATAGAGAAGGAAAGAGAGAGAGAGAACTGCAACACTGCTTCACCCCTTGCAAAGCTTTATCCCTGCAGGTGGGAACCAGTGACTCAAACCCGGGTCCTTGCACATGGTAAGTATGCTCAACCAGGTGCACCACTACATGGCCCCCAAAGGAAAAATCTTTACTTCTCCCTCATATCCATGCAGGATAGTACTTTTGGCTGGCAATATTTAAGCATGTCATTCCACTCTTTCCTACTTTGTGGTATTTCTGTTGAGAAGTCTAACAGTAGACTGGTAGGAATATCTAAATATGTTACCGGTTTTAGTCCTTTCGCCACCTTGATATTCTTTTGTCTGAACTCTTGGTTAGTCACTTATGTGTGGTCAAGTGTATTTCAGTCCAGTTCAACCTGTTCAACTGTCTTCTAGCCCTGGCCAAGCTTCAGCCTTGGTTGCTAAGAGATGAGAAGGAACAATCTTCTGCTTTACACCATTTCTCCTTACTGTTCTCAGCACTGGGACAGGGGAGGAAATTAAAGGAACAAATTTCTTTTTACTGCGCATGTGCTATTGTAGTATATTATGTTTGATATTTCATCTGTGTGAAGTCTCTGAATGTGACTCATGCTCTTCAGGTGATTCACTGGTTCTGTCTGGTACACAATGACTGGGCATCCTCATTTCTGATCCAGTGGTGTCTACTATAGTGCTTTGTTGCCAGGATCCTGTCAAAATGACTCTAAGTCAGCTGCTAGGACAGGGATCTGCTTTTCTTGTGAGAATGTGACTTTATCTTTGTTCCTCCCAAAGGTGGGGTTGGCTTGTGAGATGATTCACTGCAGAGGCCTCTAGACTGTTTTGTTTTCATTTACTCACAACTCATTCATGGACAGCAGAGCTGTGAATCCACTGCCTAGGTAGACATCCAGCCAAATACAATGGCAGTTCTTTTATTTCTGTTATTGGCTCTGCCTCCAGGAAGTATCTTTTCTTTTTTTAAATCTATTTTATTCTCTTTTGTTGCCCTTGTTTTATTGTTGTTATTACTGATGTCGTTGTTGGACAGGACAGACAGAAATGGAGAGAAGAGGGGAAGACAGAGAGGGGGAAAGATAAGACACCTACAGGCTCCCCACCTGCTTCACCTGCGAAGCGACTCCCCTGCAGATGGGGAGCAGGGGGCTACAACCAGGATCCTTACGGGGGTCCTTGTGCTTCACGCCACATGCACTTAACCCACTGTCTATCGCCAGACTCCCGAGGTATCATTTCTTAGATCAGGAGAGGTGGATTCAATCTATGACATTCTCTCCAGTTATTCTCTCCTCTCATTTGTTCTATCTGAACTTCTGTTTATAGTCCAGGGATTGTGGCAGCTTTGCCACCAATTTAATAGATTCCACAAGCTTACTATGTGGGTTTGTAGAGAATGTAAGCACTTAGTAATCCTGTGTTGTTTTATTTTTTCTTTCTTCAGTTTTGTAATTTTGCCCTTTTCTAGGGAAAATGGGAAAGTCCCTTTTAGCACTAATTACATGGGTATGGGGGAATCTAGTCACCTACTGTTTAAACCTTTTTTCTCTATCATAAAACAAAACTATCATTTGTAGCTTTTGACAATCTTAGGTTGGGCTTGTAGTCCTATCAGCCACACATCTCTTATCTCTATTTTTATTGCATTGTTTGGAGTAGCAATGAATAGGAAGACTGTTAATGGCAATAAAAGGTTTTGTTATGTTTAAAATTCAATAGTGCAATTTTTTTGTAGGATGTCTAACTCATTACCCTTCTAATTTCCAAATTTCCTGAGTTTAGCCAGAAAAATCTTTTCCCATTGTTGTTTACTCCTTCACGCCAGATATGCTCTAATTTCTGTTTATTCTGTAGGTTCTGCATTCAGTGGTACCAGAAATGTTATAAATCCTTTATCAGTATTTAACTAATTTTTTACTGTATCCTTAATTGCTGCCTTCACATTACAGATGAGGCCATGAATTCGAACGTTAGGATATTTGTCTAAGGTCACACAGCTTGGTAGTGGCAGAGGTAGGAACTGGTCAGGGGAGGGGCCTGGGGGTTGGCTAGGAGGTAGCACAGAGGAGGTGCTGGACTTGGAAACAATAAATTGGCCATAAGGATTCTGACTCAGAACCTGTACTATACTTGGGAATACAAGAAACTGGTCATACGGATTCTAGCTCAGACATACACTACACTGTCTTTGTCATAGAAATTTTTAAGTAGTAATTTCTTAGACATTTCTCATAATATCTTATTGAAGAACTAAGTATTCGCTTAGCCTCTCAAGTTACTCATGTCATTTCCTCTTTCTCCATTTCTCCCATCCTAGAACTAACCAGACCTGACTTTACTTAGCTTTTCAGAGATTACAAAATGGATGAGTTCAGGGTGATAGGCCATCGACGGTTCTATTTCTGAATAAGATGGCCTAAAGTAGTTAGGTCCTGGTGATGGCAAACAAACAAATAAAAAAATAAACCAAGTCCAAAAGTACAAAAAAAGTAGTAGTGGATATATGAATGACAAAAGCAGCAAAAATACAGTTCAAATTTCCCTTGAAAATGAAAGAAATATATAACATGAAGAGGAATAAAAATGAAATTTCTGTGTATGATGTGGAGATCCCTCTACAGCTCTCTAACTCCTCCAAGTATTTTCATGGTCTCTGTCATCTCTGACCTGCAATTAAAAAAAAATTATATTTATTTTCCTTTTTGTTGTTCTTGTTTTTTTATTGTTGTTATTGTTGTCGTTGTTGGATAGGACAGAGAGAAATGGAGAGAGGAGAAGACAGAGAGGAGGAGAGAAAAACACCTGCAGACTTGCTTCACTGCTTGTGAAGCAACTCCCCTGCAGGTGGGGAGCCGGGGGCTTGAACTGGGATCCTTAGTTGGTCTATGCGCTTAGTGCCACCTGCGCTCAACCCTCTGAGCTACCACCTGACTCCTGCAATTTTTTTTTTAAATCGTTATTGGATAGAGACAGCGAGAAATTGAGAGGGACGGGGAGAGGGTTAGGGAGAGACACACCTGCAGCACTGCTTCACCATTTTCAAAGCTTTCCCACTGCAGCTGGGGACTGTAGGCTGAAACCAGGTGCACCGCCCAGCCCCTGCAACTGATTCTTAATGCCATGGTTCCCAGCTTAGAGTGGCTTGCACAGGCCTTCACCTTCAGGCATCAAAATCCCCTACCTAGTATCCACTGTGTTTCTCAGGCCTCACTAAATTTCTTTATTCTTTTGCCTCTAGGGTTATCGCTGGGGCTTGGTGCCAGTACTACGAATCCACTGCTTCTGGAGACTATTTTTTCCCATTTTATTGCCTTTGTTATTACTGTTATAGCTGTTGTTGTTGTTGGATAGGACAGAAAGAAATCGAGAGAGGAAGGGAAGATAGAGGGGGAAAGATAGACATCAGCAGACCTGCTTTACTGCTTGCAAAGTGACACCCCTGAAGGTGGGGGTGCTGGGGGCTCGAACCGGGATCCTTACCTGGTCCTTGCGCTTTGAATGGGTACTTTTTTTTTCCAAGTTTTTTTAAAAATAATTATTTTCTCTTTTGTTGCTCTTGCTGTAGTTATTGATGTCTCTGTTGTTAGATAAGACAGAGAAATGGAGAAGGGGAAGAAAGGGCAGAGAAAGACACCTACAGACCTGCTTCACCGCTTGTGAAGCGACTGCCCTGTAGTAGGTGGGGGAGCTGCCAGTCCTTGTGCTTTGTGCCACGGTGCTCTTAACTCTTTGCACTACCACCCGACTCCCTTTGCATGTGTACTTAACCCACTGCTACCTACCACCCAGCCCCCTAGGCCTCGCTACTTCTATCCTTTGTTTGAATAACATTGTTATAGAGCTTGTGCTGTTCCTAACTGAACTGCTTAACTTCCTGAGGTCTTTGTTGATTCAAGGTCTCTTTTTAAAAGTGACAAAAATGTGATTCAGCCTGATCACTTGGACATTTTCCCTATGAAAGTATCAGATCCTACTTTCCTTTCATGGGCTTCAAGAAGTCATGGACACTGAGAAGACTAAGCATTTTAACATCAAGTTTCAAGGGCCTTTACGAAGTCACTAATTTTCATGTTGTTGGGTAGTATGCCACCTCCCCCTGGCTTCTGCTTAACCATATGCCTATATAGGGATTTACTGATCCAAAGCTTTGGTCTATTTACATAAATCACTTTTACATAAAGCACTCCAGGGCATTGGTGGTTCAGTGATAGGATTCTTGCCTGTTCCGCCCCCTCCTTGTCACACTCTGATTTTCACCAGTCACTTTTCTCTCCACCCTCTCTATATCACATCCTGTTTCCACCCTACTTGGAGAGTATAAAAACAGCTGCTCTTCTGATTAAAGACACCTGGAAATTGCTTTCCGGCTCCGAGAGTTCCAGAGTGTATCTCCTGCGGAAGTTAGTGCGGCACGAGTTCCTGATCCCTCTCCCACGCAGCAGCCTAGATCAGCTCCAGTTGAGTTCTCTCCAAGCCAGAGAGCACTAGCTCAGGAAGAAGTACCCTCACGCTATCCCGGCATCTGGCGCCCGGAACAGGGACACGTAAGCAGCAGATTTACAAGAAGACATCTTAGATAAGTACACACCTTTTGGGTATCTGCAATATTGTGTTAAGGCACTGTGATTTTTTTTCTTTCTTATTGTTTTCCTGAGATCTCTCCACCATGGAAAATCTTTTCCAAATCCTGCATTCTTTTTCCAGTATACAATTTTTATATATCTGGGACATTTTTCTCGGGGCTTCACCTTATATCCTGTTGATCATCATAGCAGCTTTTAAGGGATATATAGGGCAACCTCTCAAAAGGCTTAAGGACCTAGAGGCTGAGGTCCAAGAGATAAAGGAAGTAATCATAGAACTTAACCAGCACCTTAAAAACAAAAAGAAGCAAAGGCCTGTCGTGATCTTGACCCACCCTAATTCCTCTGCATCTTGCCCTGAGGCCCCTATTTTGGCATCTTGCCCTGAGGCCCCTATTTTGGCAGACACGTGTCCGAATTCTCCTTTGGACTCCACAGCCACTTCTTCGGCCACCCCCATTTTGGCAGACACGTGTCCGGAACCTCCTGCTGCCTCCACGGCTGCTTCTTCACCCACCCCTGTTTTGATAGACACATGTCCGAATTCTCCTGTAGCCTCCAAAACCACTTCTTCGGCCACTTGTCCAGAAGCTTCCACTTCGGTGACTCCTCCTACCGCTACACACTTATCAGAGCAAGTCCACACATTTCCGGTCAATGTTGCCCCCAATAGACAAAAACCTCAGGCCTGGTATCCATATTCCGCCACAGACCTGAAGGAACTACGCCAGGCTATCAAAGATGACGGTGTTCATGCCCCATGGACCAGGTCCATTTTACAAGGCCTGCTTCAGAACCTTAATACCCCCCAAGATTGGAGAGATGTGACTCGTGCTACGCTCCCAGGCCCCCTCTTCCTGCAATGGGAGGCATTCTTTCGCAACGAATGTTTACAACAATCACGGAAAAATATTCAAAATCAGCCAGAGGGGAATTTTGATGCATTGTTTGGAACAGGCCAATTAGAAACAGGGATTCAACAGGCGGAAGCCAAGTTTCCAGCGGGGTATTTTGATCAAGTACGCCTGTGTGCATTAAAAGCATGGGAGCGATTAACACCACCCATGGGAGCAGCCTCAGCCCCCATTCTCTCCCTGCAACAAGAACCTGATGAATCCCTCGCTAAATTCATTGCCAGGGTCCAGTCGAGTTTGGAAAGGAAGATTTATAATCCTGACGCTCATTTTCTCCTCCTGCGATCCATAGTCTGGGATGGAATGCTTCTGCATTTTCGACAGGCCTGTATCACTCTTTTTTTTTTTTTTTTAAATTTTATTTATTTATTTTATTTATTTCCTTTTGTTGCCCTTGTTGTTTTATTGTTGTAGTTATTATTGTTGTTGTTGTTGGATAGGACAGAGAGAAATGGAGAGAGGAGGGGAAGATAGAGAGGGGGAGAGAAAGACGGACACCTGCAGATCTGCTTCACCACCTGTGAAGCGACTCCCCTGCAGGTGGGGAGCCGGGGGCTCAAACCGGGATCCTTACGCCGGTCCTTGTGCTTTGCGCCATGTGCGCTTAACCCGCTGCACTACAGCCCGACTCCCGCCTGTATCACTCTTAAAAATGAACACCCAGATACTTGGATTCTAGCTACACAGGATCTCAGATCAAGCTCTTTTCAAGGACCTATGTTACAGGCCTATGCAGCTACCTTACATAAGCAAAAAGGGGCTTGCTTTCAGTGCAGTCGTCAAGGGCATTGGCGTAACCAATGTCCAGAAAATAGACCGCGACCCCGCCTCCAGTCAGGGAGACCCCACCTCCAGACAGGGAATCAGAGACCACGAATGCCTTGTCCCAGATGCCAGAAAGGATTTCACTGGAGGAGAGATTGTTGGTCAAGGTTCCATAGGAACGGCACGCCTCTGCCAAATGTAAACAGGGATTTAAACTAGGTATGGGGCTTCCTTTATCCCCGCCCCCAAGAGGGAAGGAAGCAGGTCGCCCGCTTGGTGCTGTGCCCTTCTTCCACAAACAGAAGCCCAGCTTGGGACCCAATCCGTCGCTATACCCACCACACCAAGTAACAATAACAGAGGGTGAGCAGAAGGAGGAACCCGCGGTAGGTGGGAACTTCCAGCATAGAAATAACCGGCTGGAACAAGAGAACAGCTCGAATTCGGAGCCTGAGATTTTATGGACCACCCCTGTTTTAGAAAGGGGTCACCCAACTATGACAGTAAAGATTGGTAATATTCCTTTTAAGTGTTTGATTGACACGGGAGCAGATAAGACAATATTAAGACAAGCAGAGGTTCCCCAGAGTTGGGAACTCCTCCCAGGACCACGCTTACATGGTGTTGGAGGATTGACTCAGGCATTCCGCACACGAGATTCCCTTGTGTGGGAAGATCCAGAAGGGACTACTGGACGCTTTCAGCCTTTAATAGCTGATATAAGCACCAATTTATTGGGAAGAGACTTGCTGGAATCTTTAGATGTAGTGATATCCTCAGACACCTCTGCAGGACACCACACTCACTCCTGTGAGAGTGCTAGACCCAACCAGCACCCCCAATACTAACTGCCACTGTTCGTTACAGAACTCCCCGCTTAGATTGGCTTTCTAATGAGCCTGTCTGGGTGGAACAGTGGCCTTTGCCTAGGGAGAAGCTAGAAATTTTAAAAAAACTCGTCCAAGAGCAGTTATCTTTGGGACACATTCATCATTCTCGGAGCCCATGGAATACTCCAGTGTTTTTGATTAAAAAGCGCTCAGGAAAATGGCACCTCCTCCAAGATCTTCGTGCAGTTAATAAAACCATGCAGGTTTGGGGCTCCCCCCAAAGGGGTTTGCCTCTTGCTTCCGCAATTCCCACAGGAATTCCAATCATAGCTATTGATATACAGGACTGTTTTTTCTCTATTCCCTTACACCCACAAGATTGTAAACGTTTTGCTTTCTCTGTTCCTTCTATTAATAATGCCAGCCCTGCCGATAGATTTGAATGGGTGGTACTGCCCCAGGGCATGGCTAATAGTCCTACTATTTGTCAAGAGGTTGTTAAATCTGCCCTTTTTCCATATATTCATAAGGGCCTTAAGGTTTTTCATTATATGGATGACGTGTTAATATGGGGACAATTAGATACAGATCTCTCCGCCCTACGTGATTTTCTAATCCCTGCCTTAAAGAGAAGTGGACTTAATGTAGCTCCTGAGAAGATACAGCTAATCCCTCCAATATCTTTCTTAGGCTCAGAGATTTCCCTAACGCAGATTCGTCCTTTAAAACCTTGTGTTACTTTTCCTTCTAATCTCACTCTTGCTTCTTTACAAAGTTTTCTTGGAAATTTGAATTGGCTTAGGCAGTATCTTTATCTGCCTACGAGCTGCCTGCAACCACTGTTCGATCTGTTAAAAGGAAACAAACAGCCCTCCTCAAAGCGTATGTTAACCCCCGAAGCCTCCTTGGCTCTGGAAAAAGTTAACCAGGCTCTCCAGGACATACACCTCGTTCAGTTCTCCCCCTCCTCTCCAGTAAATCTTCTAATCTTTAACTCCACCCCCATGGTAGTGGGGGCATTGTGGCAGAAGCATGGCGTTCTCGAATGGCTTCATACGCCAGTAGGCGGAGCTCCAAGACTCCTTACCGAGATTGATGCCTTAGCATTTATGGTTCGCCAAGGAAGAAACAGATCGGTTCAGGTCTAAGGAAGGGAACCAGATTCAATCATTCTTCCCTTTTCTCTCACAGATACAGAATGGCTCATACGCCACCATTCTCGTTTTGCCATAAGTTTAATGGGCTTTCCAGGACAATTAGATAATCATTTTCCCTCTAATAATTTGGAGATAATCAATTTCCCTCTAATACCTCTGTTGCCTCTACTAGTACCTAAACTTTTCTCTCGAGATCCCATCCCCTCTGCTCCTACAGTGTTCACTGATGGTGGAAAAAAGGGAGCTGCTGCCCTTATATATTATCCAGACCAGCAATACCCCAAACCTCTCTTTACTGAATTTCCTGATAATTCCCCTCAGTACAAAGAACTTTATGCTGTTTTCCTTGCATTAAAAGCTGTACCAGAATCCTTCAACCTTTTTTCTGACAGTGTGTATACTGTTAACTTACTTCCATGGCTTGCTCGATCTTATGTAAGAATTGATGACAACCCACTTTCTCCTCTTTTAATTCAAATTGCCTCTATGCTCTGTTCTCGAACCCATCCACTGTATGTTCAGCACCTACGTTCCCACAGCCCTCTTCCTGGTCCCCTGTCCGAAGGGAATGCTGCAGCTGACCGCCTTGCCTCCACAGGAATTCTCCTAGCCTCTGTCTCTAATCCTGCTGACTTTCATTCCCTAACCCATGTTAATCTTAAAGGTCTTCGAGCTCGATTTCCTGATATTCCTCTGCCACAGTTAAAACGTATTCTTGCTACATGTTCCTCCTGTGCAGGTCTAATCAAAACAGCTGCTATTCAGACTCTGGGGGTTAATCCTCGAGGTTTAAAAGCCAATGCTCTTTGGCAAATTGATGTTACCCACATACCTAACTTTGGCAAACAAAAATATGTGTTCGTCTCAATTGATACCTTCTCTAAGTTTATGTGGGCTACAGCTCAGACTGGAGAAAACTCAAAAAAGCTTATAAGCCATATGCTCTCCTGTTTTGTTGTAATGGGCTTACCTCTTCAACTTAAAACGGATAATGGACCTGCTTTTACCAACAAACAATTTAAAGATTTTTGTTCCCTCTGGAACATTACTCATACTACAGGCATTCCGTATAATCCACAGGGACAAGGCATTGTTGAGAGGGCCCATCAAACTCTTAAGGCTCAATTAAATAAAGAAAAATGGGAAATGTAGCCCCCTAATATCCAGCTGGCAAAAGCCTTAACTACATTAAATCTCTTTAATATTTACAAAAACTCAGACCAACCTCCTATAATTCTTCATTGGCAAACACCACCCACACTCCCAGCTATTAAAGTCAAATGGAAAGACCCACTTGATAAAATTTGGAAAGGACCTGACCCCCTGTTGACTATGGGGAGGGGTTTCGCATGTATTTTTCCACAAAATTACTCCAAGCCTGTTTGGGTTCCTGCCCGCCACGTTCGGCAATACCCACATGATGGCGCTGATATCCCTGAAGAACAAGAAACACTGCAAGAAGACTGGCTGCAAGAGGACTGGCTACAGGATGCACCCCCAGGATCCATAATACAGCATGGCAGAATCAAAAAAAAAAATTGATTCACAGAACTCTTCCCCCCCCCCCCCGAATGAATGTCTTATGCTATGACTGGCCAGTTGTGTTTTGTGAGTGAAAAAAAAAAAATTGAGTGAGTTGAGTGACCAAAATTTTTGTATGACCCATTGTGCTCAGAGTACTCTGAAAGTTAACTGACTTTATATAAAACGGCTGGATGCAGCCATGGTTTCTGGAGACGTCCAGAAACAGTCCAAAAATTGTTCATTCCCCCTTTTGATTTCTTTTTTAAGTCTTGATATCAATATGAAATGTTTAGTCTTAAACTGTGTGAGTAAAGATGGTTCAACTATGACAGTAGATCTAAATTCACATTTGAAATGATATATCTTATTTACAAGTTTTTCTCCTCCTGTGTATTATAAACTATATGTTTAATATGCGTGTTTCAAGTTTGGTAAACATTAACTTAACAGTTAAATTGTAACTTCGAAGCTACATTTTTACGAGAAGAGGTAAAATCAATTCATTTAAGTAACTGAGTGTTTAAGGTAAAACTCTAAATATTCAATGTGACAATTCATCATCTCCTAAGTTAAAATACAAATTCTCTATACAGGACATTTTTGGAGGGCCCCCAAAAATGTCCTGTAAGCTATCTTGTGGAAATTAATCCACAACAAATTTGGCATCAATCCGATATTGTAAATGTACCACAAAAAAAAAATTGTCACTAAGATGTGTTAACTCTAGTAACCTGAGTTTGCTTAAAAACCCAATGTAAAAATAGTTAAGAATCAATATATGTGACTTAAATTCGGTATGAAAACTTTGCTATATAAAGACTGCTACATGAGGTCACGTAAGATGACCTTTACACGAAATTATAAAGATACCTAAACCAATTATAATCATTGAGTTATCAATTGTAGTAAACTTCTAATTTGTTACAAAGTTTTTTCATAAGTAATTGACTACAGCTATGACAAGCCTTCGCATAAAGAAGCATCTGCTCATATAGAATCCCCAGAAATCCATCTTGGACCCCTGACCTCTGACATCACCCACAATTACAGCCATCCCCCGAAACCCATGATGTGACCTGACACGATCTGGAGAACCTGATTCACAGACTCCAAAGGACAAGACTTTCCTACTGCCTTTCTCTCAACCATCGGTGTCTGCTCTTCCTGCTTCTGTTTCGCCCACCATGTTTTGGCGGTTCCAGGTCACTCTCTACAGAGAAGAAAAGTTCCAGTGGCCGTCCTCCTCCATCAAGATAGACGTGTGACATTTATTTCCTGGCCTTTGACAATGGACTGATGCTTCTATAGAACTTGCTGGACACTCCTTTTATACTGCTGGACTTCTTGAAGAATGACTGTAGCAGTTCATAGAACTTACCGCCAGCTGACTCGGGATTTTGCAATGCCAGATCACCCCTCTAGCCCCTCGGCTTATCAGGCCCCCACTCCTCCACCCATCAGGCTCACTCTGTCTCTTGCTACTCTTACTTATCCCTCCCTGTCTTGTGCTAGTTCTTTTTGAAGACACTTACACACTATCATTCTGCTTTCTTCCCAACAGGTTTCCGTTCACCCCTACACTGCTATTCCCCTGACAGAGATGAAGCCTTTTACAGACATTGACCCAGTTATATATGGCCATTAAGTAAGAGGAAGATGTTGGGGAATTGTGAGGATATGGTTGAGCTTGGAAGGGCTTGAGCCTGAGGGGTGTGTCAATCCTGTTAGTCTCTCTCTCCACGGAGAGGTTGAGCAAGGAGGGACAGTAGAACCCCAAAAAAGGTGTGCCTCTTATCACCTCCCTGCCTCACAAAGTGCCCCACACTCCTGATGCTATGGCAAATAGTTAAAAAGAAAGGGGGAGATGTTGGGTAGTATGCCACCTCCCCCTGGCTTCTGCTTAACCATATGCCTATATAGGGATTTTCTGATCCAAAGCTTTGGTCTATTTACATAAATCACTTTTACATAAAGCACTCCAGGGCATTGGTGGTTCAGTGATAGGATTCTTGCCTGTTCCGCCCCCTCCTTGTCACACTCTGATTTTCACCAGTCACTTTTCTCTCCACCCTCTCTATATCACATCCTGTTTCCACCCTACTTGGAGAGTATAAAAACAGCTGCTCTTCTGATTAAAGACACCTGGAAATTGCTTTCCGGCTCCGAGAGTTCCAGAGTGTATCTCCTGCGGAAGTTAGTGCGGCACGAGTTCCTGATCCCTCTCCCACGCAGCAGCCTAGATCGGCTCCAGTTGAGTTCTCTCCAAGCCAGAGAGCACTAGCTCAGGAAGAAGTACCCTCACGCTATCCCGGCACATGTTACTGGTATTCTTCTCTCTCATTTAAGAGTATTTGCTTGTAGGTATGATTATTACTATGCATATAACCTGTCATGTACCAGAATGCTATCGTTCTCGATAGAAAAGCAGTTATCAACACTTTTCATCTGCATTATTCTCTCCCCATTAGTGATGAGTCATTTGTTAATGACTAGAAAATTCAAGAATTTAGTGAACAAATGTTATTGCTGATTAGGAATTCTCACTTATATAGCATGACATCAAGGCCTTCTTCAGTTTTTCCTAGATATTGTGTTAGTTACTTGAATCTTAATGTAACTTTGATTTTCAGTTCTAAGACAAGTTACTATATGAGTACTAGAAAATTCTGTAGCTTTGGTATGCCAGCAAATCATTTAGGATGGAAAATTTGTACTACTCCATTGGACAAAATCTGTCCAGTTAGCTCTTACATGAAGTTACTTTTACTTAACATAAAGACAAAAATTACAATATAGAAATGCTCAGAAATAATCCATATTCATTTGTAAAAATAAAATACCAAGTCTGATTTTGTTAACATCCATTTTATAAAATACCTTAAAAGAACAGATAACATACTTGAGTTTATATAATAACCAGAATTGAAAAAGAATGAATATAAATTAATTAAACACATAACTACTTTGCCACATTAGACAGGTTTAAAAAAGGCATTAAAATAAAATAGTAATTGAGAAGAAAACCCTTCACTCTTTCTTTTCTGGAAACTTTTCCTAGAAGCACTAAAATTACAGGTCAGTAGGCAGTACCTGTATTGTTGAAAACATACTGCAGCTTGTTTCAAATATGTTCCATTAAGGAAAATAAAAAGTAAAAATTGAACTAGGTTAGATAGTTCAGTGCAAATTAAAGCTTCAAGTTGAAAATAAGAGAGGAAAAATAATGTCCAAACTGTAGGAAATGTTTCTGGAACCAAGAATTTAAAAAAGTTCACATTATGAAGAATTTTTGCAAGTGTTCTTATGTGTGAAATATTAATAAGTGGGTCCTGGGCCTTTGAAGTTTACTTGGGCTCTACTACTGAGACTATTTGTAATGTGGGAAGGGACAGCAGGTAGGGAAGGGTTAAATAGGATCTTTGTGGAAGGGTGATCAGATTAACCACAAGTACTATTCCGATTCAATTCTAGAAAAATTGGCCAGGATATTATATAAAGTAAAAGGAAAAAGACTATGGAGATTAATTTATTAGCCATCAGTGAGGATAAGTACTTCTATCCCCAAAATATGATAGGAGCTAGGAACAATATAGGTTAACACTGGCTGTGATCTGAATAGATTTGAATTCTGTGGTATGCCAGGTTAAAAATAATCATATCACCAAGTCTCAAGAAATGGAAGGAATGTTTCTTTATGGATCACAGTGGAATCATGTCTGGGTATTTCTAATAATTAATAGGTATTATTTTTTAATATAAATATATATATATTTCAATTTATTTCCTCAAAAATGTCTGTGTTTGTTAGGTCATAGGTAGCAATGGGTCTTTCATGAGTGTTTGATAGAAAATTTCCCTCTTTCCATTCCATTCTATACAAATCTTAGATTCAGTCTTTTATAACAAAAGTAATGACTGCTGTTAAGTATAATGTGCAGCATTTGGAGGAGGCTAGCAAATATTCTTTGCAAAGTAAGATTTTTAAGTTTACTGTTATCTTTTTTAATTCTCAGCAAAAATTTTCGTGAGAATATATTATGTTACAGGATTCGTATTTCACATCATTCCCTAATTTTAGAGCAACGTTATCACAAATGAAGGGGCAACTTTTGGTTTTTGGACTGAACATATGATCATCAAATCATACAAAAACAAAATATACAGTGCTATTCCAATGTGACATAAACAAGGGTAAATCATGAGATAGCATGCATTCATGAAGCAATGGAGAATTAGATGATGCATTTTTAAAACTAAAAAAAAAAAAGAAAAAAGAACAAAACTGCATAGCTACTCATAAGACTCTCTAAGGCAACTTTAAAAAATCCACTCTAGGGACACCAACCAGCTTAGAATCACCTTGAAAAACTATCAATGACATAGGAACACAAACTCTTCAAGTCCTGTGACTCATGTACTCCTATTATGTCAGGAAAGGAAATGCCACTATGCAAAACAAACAAACAAAAAAACATGTCTATGTGCTTTTCAGGTCAGCCTGGCCATAAGCTGAGTCTTGGCTCTGTTAGATGTCTGGTCATGTCCTTTGAATTCCTGAAGAGAGACATCTTTTTACATGCACTATACTTGAAATTATGAATGAAGTGCCAGCAATGTGTACAAACCCATAGGCCTACATATAGAAAACTTCTATGGTTGAAGAATTTTACAGACTAGCTTATGTCTCATTTTCCCACTAATTTCTCATTAGGAGGTATGAAAAAAAATGCCCCAAAATTCTGACTTTCTTGTGGAAATCTTTCAGGATTTGGCAAGAAAATGCTGGGTAAAAAAAAAAAAAAAAAAATATATATATATATATATATATATATTGGAGATAATTAGCAATAGTTTGTGCTTTGAAACACAGTGCCTAGCAATGATGAGCACATAATAGATGCTCAGTAAATATTGTAAATTAATATCGGTAACAGTTTCTGAAGAATCAGTCTCCATTTTGAAGAAAAAAAAACTGGGCAAACTATATAATTTATTTTATTTGACTGGGTGGAGCAATGAAAGAGTAGATCCACAAATCACATATGAACTCTGATTTGACTGCAGAAAGAAAATTACTAAGAACTTTGCAGAAAACACTGCCACAGTAGCATTAGCACTTAACAGTGCATCAAAGATTTAATGTTTCCACTGCAATATGAGCTGGTTCCTAAGCCTGTTAGGTACCAGAGTATAATAATTCAAATAGGAAATAAACTCTGTTCCACTTTTGGAAGGGTATGACCATAATTTTATCCAAAAGTAATTTATTTCTGGGAGATGGTTCTCTTATTCAACAACATGCCTCAAAGTAATGCAGGCAATAAATATCAGAAACCTTATTATGTAACTTTAATACAGTATTGTTGTGTGCAAGTATATTTCTCCCATATCTGCAGTAGTTGCTTTCTAATATTTTAAGGTTTTACAGAGACGTGACACCCCTGGGATGAGAATATGGAAAATTAAAGCTCACAAAACTTACACTAAAAAAAAGAAAGCTCCTCTGTATTATATGAAAACTCCTTATGAGAGACAGTTCGTTAGCCAAAAAAAAAAAAAAAAAAAAAAAAAAGTTTTATACATTCAGATTTTCCTCCATCTCTCCACAGCAATGGTTTCTAAAGAAGAAAGACTCAGTAGTGAAGGCCACACTTTTCTTTTCTTTTTGTTTCCATTAGTCTGATATGTTTAAAGCATTTTAAAAACTAAGAGAAATGGGATAGGACCTGGCCACTGTTGGGGATGTCATAGGTGAGATCAAAATGAACATACGTCATAGTTACTGATGTGGACAGCAAGGAAGTTGGTGGGAAATGTTACAGCAGACCTGACCACTCTACAAAGGGTCCATCAAGAACACAGTACAGGGATCAAAAAAAAAAAAAAAAAAAAAAACTTGAAACAAAACCTGCCACTTGTAAACAAGGAAAAGCATTTCACAGATTTAAAGTTCAAGGGAAGTAAACGTCTTTAAATTATTTTTGTCAGTTCAACCCTGATTTAAAAGTATGGCTAGCAAAAATAAGAAAGCCCAGCTGCCAACATCCTGAGCAAGCGCTTGTCTTCAGGGAAGCAGCACTCAGGCCCTTCTCAACATGCCACAAGAGGCGAGGTGGAGACATCTTCTCTCTTAAATTCCGTCTCACTCTTCTCCTTTCCACACTTCTGGCATATTCAGCATTTTCTCTTCCATTTTGGTGATGATAGTTCGGCTGGCTGCTATAGATTTAGACGTGGAGAGACTGGAGGGGGGAAGGCAAATTCTCGGAGGATGCTACGGGCCACTTCAACATTATTCTGGGCTATCTCTAAGGCTCTCTTTACTTCTTCAAAGGCATAACCCTCTCCCATGAGTTTTGCAATTTTCGCATCAACATTTTCCAATGCTGCCTCAGGCCCTTGGGGCTTTCTGTGGTGAATTTCTGGTGCAGTCCTGCGAGGTCGTGGTTTAGGAGGTCTTGCTGGTGCTTGTGAACCATCTGTGTAGATTTTTAGAGAAAGAATATTTAAGCAATATGATAAAAAATACCATATCTCATTACCTTTATAAATAACATTTCCTTTTTACTTACTAGTATAGGGTACAATTGTATTGTTTACATTCTGAATATCAGAAACCTGAGATAAGGAATGTTGGAAATTTGAGAATTAACAGAGATTCATCTCCAGTCCCATATATTTATGAAACAAGCTGTATAAAGCAAACAGAAAACAAACCAAAAGAACTGTATAAAAAAGAATGGCTTCCACTTTGTCAATAAAGTCCTTCCTTCCTTTCCTGCTACATCTTGTAAATAATCTGGCAGAACATTCTCCATCCCATCTTCTTCCCTACTCCTGTCAAAGCAATACAGATCTAGAAAAATACTTGGTAATGTGTCTTTGTTTTTGATTTTCAAGTCAACTGTGCTGTAAAATAATACCTTACTGATGCTAGGGTGGGGGCCCAAAAATTAGTAGATGATTCAAATTTACTTTTAGTAGGCTGAACAGACTCAGTGCTTCCCTCAAACAATTCATCCACATCCTAATGTGAAGAGTTTTGCTTAAGAAGAAGTAAAATCAGCAGAAACATTAGCAGCAGAGAATTGGCTTCCTGGTCAGCCCCCCTTATCACAACAGTTTCTTAAAAGTGAAACCATTAGTATCAGTTCCCATGAATGGAGATTAATCTTAACTAAGGGCAAATTACTGGTCACTCATGTAGATTCCCAATATATTTGGTGGTTTATCAATTTTATACTTAATAATTGTGGATTTTTAAGACTATGTAGATATCAGCATTAATCTTTCAGTGTAGGCCACTAGCAAATACCAAACTTAAATTCAAATAGAACATTTCTGTAAATAAGGAGGTAAAGACAGACTCAAAATGCTGATAGACTATTATTCCTATCTCTGTTGCCAACTTTCCCAGGGATTTCAGGAAATAATAATAAAAGCATAATTTATTTTTAGAGAAACAAAAGTGTTAAACCTTATTAAATATCCACTGGTCAGTGTGAGAGGATGTGTTAAATCTCTCAAATTAAAATTAATTTTAAAAAAGCAACAGCCACACATAAACACTAGCATACATTAGCATAACTGGCTGTGAAGTCTTAATATTTATTTAGAACTTTAACTACATTGTGAAGAAACCACCATTAAAACAAACAAAATTCCAGCCTACTAAGTAGGAAAAGATATTTGCAAACCATTTGTGAAAGAAGGGGCTAATATTCAAAATCTATAGCTCATTACAACTTGATATCAAGAGACATATACTTTAAGAAATGGATCAAAAAAAAGAGAAAGAAATGGATCAACAGTACATATGAGATTCTACTTTATCAAATTAGCAAAAAAGACAAGCAGACTGTCAACAGATAAATGATAATCTTCATTGTCTGCTACTAGGGAAATGCAGATAATAACTAAAATTTGGCCGCACATCTATCAGAATGGTTACTATCAAAAAGTTAAATAAGTGGTGGCAAGAATGTGGACAAAAGGAATCTTGTCATAGTTGTGAACCTTGAGTAAATTACTAAATTTTCTGGCGACTTAGCTTCCTCTATAAATTGAAATAAATAATACCTATCAGACTAGCTGTGAGGAATAAAATGTCTCTATGTAATATAACTATATATATATACCCAAAATATGTCTTATTTTGATGCTTAATGCTGAATGACTATGTAGATAAAATATACTTAGATTAAATCACATCTATGTCTATCTAAAATGCTTAGATATTTAAATCATAGTGCTTAACTTATAAAATGATTATTATGTGCAATCTCTGATGCTACTGAAAGCTCAGTATAGTACTTCAATGTAGTATATGCACTTCAAGTTTCTTTAATTCCAATATCCACAACTAAAGATAAAAAAGCACAAATAATATACACTGAACTGATACAGGCAAACAATCTTAATTACACCATCATTACATCTTTGTTTTTCTACTCCTGAGTTGCATCAATTCATCTTGAAATTTATGTTTTAAACTTGAAGTGCCAGCAGTACTGATGCAATTTTAAAGGATATATTTGAATGCATTATTTTCACTAATCAGTGAGTAATTTTCATGTACACTATGGCAGATTATCATGATAATTATGCCTGAAGTTCTAACATATTTTTCTAAATACATCCAGAAAGTGGCTATAGAAGAAATAGCATTTGAATTATATGGAGGGGAAAAAAAAGATTCTAGGGTTTTAAAATTAAAGTTGTATATAAAGAAAAGCACTGAAAGCAGCTAAAAACTGTACAACACTATTTTCTTTTGTCAAAATACCAACAAAAAATTAAAAGCATAGTTTATCTTAAATATCACCAATGGCAATTCCTATCTTAGTATGAAGTGATGACTGCCAATTAAGATTTAAAAAGAGATAAGATATATTTCGTCTTTCAACATTTGATCACTTTTAAGCTAGTAAAGAATAGGGCTATTGAAATCAATCCATTCATGCTAATGTATCTGGCAATATGACCTCAACACATTTAATCCAAGTCACATTCTAAAATTCTGGCATTATTTCAAGTGTTAAATTCCCCAAATATGAAAAATCTAAAGAGCAAATGCTGCACGTATCTCAATCAATATGTCTTTCTACAATACACTGAACTCCCAAGGCTTTTTAAGGCAGTTGATTCAAACAGTTGTACAAACATCTTACAAGAACAGCAAACCAAACTTGGAAAAAAAAAAAAAAAAACCTCACATGTAGCTAGTATAGACATAGCATCATGTGAATAGAGTGTCCACATGAAATAAGCAGAAAATGTTTATCCCATATGCAGGTATGTGAAATTAATGCTGGCTAGTAGAATCTTTATTTCTGATTAACTAAAAATCTAAGAAGAAAATTTGGGGGGAGTCAGGCGGTAGGTAGTGCAGTGGGTAAAGCGCAGGTGGCATGAAGTGCAAGGACAGGCATAAGGGTCCCTGTTCAATCCCCTGGCTCCCCACCTGTAGGGGAGTTGCTTCACAGGTGGTGAAGCAGGTCTGCAGGTGTCTCTCTTTCTCACCCCCCTGTCTTCCCTTCCTCTCTCCATTTCTCTCTATCCTATCCAACAATGATGACAACAATAGTAACTACAACAATAAAAAAGAAACAACAAGGGCAACAAAGGGAATAAATAAATATAAAAAATGTTAAAAAAGAGAAAATTTTGGAATAATAAAGCATTTGGAAGATGTTTTCTGCTGGTTTGTTTTGTTCCACCAGAGTACTGTTCAGCCCTGGTTTATGGCACCAGTAACTGAACCCAGGCCATTAGGCACTAAAGTCTAGTACTTAACAGCTGCACTACGGCCCTGGAAGCCTCATTGTATAGGTATACATATATGCATACATCCTTTTTAGAGAAAATATATTAAAATTGATGTTATATTATTACTGTATTAACATTTTTTTAGAATATTAATTTCATGGAAAATTTATAAACAAGTCACTATTATTTAGGTCACCATAAAAGTCAAAAGAATATTAATTTCAACATTTATTTTCATTTTATTAGGGAAATGATAATTTACAAGACAGTAGTTGTCATAGGGGTACAATTTCTCATCGTTTGCAATAGATACCTAATGAATTTCAATTTCAAAAAATATCTTAATGGTAGCCTCGCAAGTGGGGTAATGGATAAAACTTTGGATTCATAAGCATGAAGTCTCATGTTAGATCCTTGGTATTGCAAATACCACAGTAATGCTCTGGTTCTAAATAAACCTAAAAAAAAAAAAAACAAACAAGCAAACTAAGAACTAGATGTCCAACAGCAGATTCGTGGCTAAGATATACAACAGAATACTACTGAGATGCTAAAAATGAAGTCTTTCCCTTTGTTTCATCTTGGATGGAATTTGAAAGAATCATGTTAACTGAGCCAAGCCAAAATAAGGATGAATAGGAATGGTCTCACTCAGGTGAAACGTAAGAAACATGGAAAGAAAGGAAAATACTATGTAAAACTTAGACTTGGCTTTGGTGTATCATATGAAAACAAAGGAGTCTTGGAAAGGAGGGGGTCAAGAAGGTTTAGGGTACTTGTGAGTAATGGTGGAAAAGGATCCAAGTCTGAGGCAAGAAGGTTTTGCATATACCTACTATAGGGAGATGAAAATTGTACCCATGTTAACTCTATACTGTAATCCATCAACCTCCTAGTACAAGAAGACAACAGCAACAACAATAAAAACCTTAACGAAAACCCTACTTCAGAGGCTAGAAAAATAGTGCAGCAGTAGCGTGCAGGCATACAAGAGATCCCTGGTTTGATCCCTAGAAGCATCAATAGCTGGAGTTGTGTGGTGCTCTGGTCAAAAAACCAAAATCGAAACCAAACCAAGCCAAAACCAAAAACAAACAAAAAAACCCACTACTGGAAAGCAAAATTTATTAGAATCCTAATTAAGGAGGTAAATCCAGTCCCTCTGATGGTGAGGTAAATAAACCCTAAAACAACAGTGTAGCCTTGTGAACTTTAGATAAGCAAATAGTTTGTTGGCAAAAAGTATTATTTTGGGGATAAGGTTAAAATATTTAATGTTATAGCAATTGAGGTCCTTAGAGTAATAGCCATGACTATTTTATCCCTCCAGGAAAAGCCAGTTTAGGCTTCTGATAAATGCTACTTTGGGTTATTACAATACAATTTGTGACGCAAAGTTCTTCCTTGAAATTTCTAGTATAAAGCTAACTTAAGTCCTACCATATGAGAATGATGTTCCTCTGAGCTCTATAAAGCTCATATATTATGGAACAAATTGGAAAAGATTGTGAAAATATAGCATTTTCATCACAACTCTTTTCCTAACTTGAGTTTGTTTTTTAATCCAGATACTGAATATATCATTCTAAATTAGTCATGCTGTTTCCCCCCAAATGGTATTTTCCTTAGGGGATTTGCTTCTTTCTCATATAGAGGTTGTCAGGTAACTTTCTCCTTGACTTCCCCATTTTTCCTCTTGACCTGAAAATCTGCCCTCTCATTTACAACTGTAGTGTTTCAACGACTTTGCATGGATAGATCTGTGTCTTGGACTAGTTAGAAGTTGCTGGCGCAGGGGGCCGAGTGGTAGCGCAGCGGGTTAAGCGCACATGGTGGTGCAAAGTGCAAGGACCGGATTAAGGATCCCAGTTCGAGCCCCCGGCTCCCTATCTGCAGGGGGGTCACTTCACAGTTAGTGAAGCAGGTCTGCAGATGTCTATCTTTCTCTCCCCCGTCTTCCCCTCCTCTCTCCATTTCTCTCTGTCCTATCCCACAACAACAATGGCAACAATAACATTAACAACAACAACAACAAGGGCAACAAAATGGGACAAATGTGAGCAGTGGATTCATAGTGCAGGCACAAAGCCACAGCAATAACCCTGGAGTCAAAAAAAAAAAAAGTTGCTGGTGCTGAGAACTCACTCAATAGAGAGCAAGCTCTGCTGTGCACAAGGTCCTTTTATTTCTCTTTACAAACAGAAATGTGGACTGGAGAGGCAGCTCAGCAGCACTGTAATGTATAAGGCCCAGAGCATGTTCCTCAGGGTGTCATACGAAAATACTGAGAGAACGTGAACCCAGGTTTGAAAACATTAATAAGACTATCACAGAAGCTTACTTCATTGTGGAAGGGGCAAAGCTCAACCCTGGTTGTACCCATGACAAAGCAAATACACTATTCAAGTGAAGGATCTTGCTGGCCCCAACATTTTACTTGTAGTGGTTATACGTATGTCCTGTATTTACAAAATTGATACATCCTTCAACTTACTATCACATAATACCTCTAAATAAGCTATAAAAAATGATTTTGGCACTAATATTAATTCTGAAAAGATTTCTTTCTTTACTGGAGAAATAAAGAGAATACAGTATTTTACGATATAAGAAATTTCTCCCATTTGTAGTATCAGATAAGGAAAACAAGAGAATAGATTTTCCTACTGACTGATCAAAGACAACAAAGAGCTATTTTTCTTTTCTACCAGGCAATTTTCAGGCATTCTGCTCAATACAGGATTTATAAGCAAAGGTGATAAACACTTTCTTAGGCTAGATGTACTCATTAAATTACATAACAAAAAAAAGAAACTGCTGCAAAAAGGAGTATAATCTGTATACTCCTTTTTGCACAGATCTAAGACATTATTATTACTATTATTAGCCAGCTCACCTGAACATGAAGGAAGCTGATCATAGTCTTGTGATGTTCTATTGGACTTGCCATTTTCACCTGGTAATCTCCTGGCAGGAGGCAATGGAACTTGGCCACTTGCTGGATCAAAAAAGGGGTCTTAAAAATAAAGATAATTTAAAAATTAAAACAATTATCTGTCAATTAGAGGAAGAAAAACATTCCAGAAATTCTCTATAAAGATCACAGCTTTGGAAAATGCATTAGAAAGCTTATTTTATGATCAACACTTAATCATTTTTCGCATCTGTCTAAAGCAGTGTACTATTTATATAGTAATGGATGTTGGAGACGTGAATGGGTAAACACAATGGGTTAATCTGTTCTAAAAAGTCAAACATGACTACTGCATTTATGTATAGAGGAACATGAACAAGTTATTATTTGCTGTAGAGATTATAATAAAAAGAAAAATCTGGCTATAAAAGTTTTTTCTAATGATAAAAGTGGAAGATTGCCATCAATCAAAATTATGCTATGTAAGAAGGAAATCTACCAAATAGTTACTCTATTTATTGCCAAATTTTATTTTTCCTCCAATGAACTAAAACTCAAATTGACTCAAGTGTAGAAAAATGCAAATAAAACCAAACAGCTAAAATAGTAGCATATATCCTCTGGAACATTTATCACTTATCTGTAAATTTAAAAAAATAATTTATTGGATAAAGACAGGAAAGGGGAGGGAGACACCTGTGGACATGTTACATGGGCACCCAAGCCTGGCCCTATCCATACAAATTTTTGAAAGAATATCATTAAAGTATCTAACTGTTAGGAAGGATTTGAAAAGTTATGTAGGCGAAACAAAAATGCTTCCCTCTTTGCTGCCTGTTATATATAACTTATGTTCATAAATTCCCCATTATGTAAGATCTCTGACATGTATGTTTCTTAATAATTTTAGGAAGCTGCTGCTTATGATGAATGTCGTTTTCATTTTTAATAATTCTTCCCATGGGCTTTACTTTTACTTTCTGAAGAGATACAGAAGACTCATTTTTTATTCACAGGTACTTTGATTAACAATACCATAAAATATATTCAAAGTCTCCTCTGCTCCATTAACTATGCCCTTAATCCCTTGAATCCACTGTAGTTTAAGTGGTATGGCTTGAACTCCCTTTACTAGTCTGGCTTCACTTACAGGAATGCCCTAACCCAGTGCTTCTCAAACATGAAAATGTATCTGAATCACATGGAATGTTTAGGAAAACAGTTCTGCTCCCAGAACTTCTGATGTAGTAAATCTTGAGTGGGTTCCAAGGACTCACAATTTTAACAAATTATCAAGTGACGCTGCTGAACTGAAAAATCGCAATTTGAGACCCACTGCATTACTCCCATTGCCTGAACACAATGGTCTCTGCAACTCACTTGAACTCAAGGGGAACCCTCAAATGGCAGTTGCTCCCTTAACAGCCACACCATAATGGTGGGTCTTTACAGGTTGCAGCAAACAACCCTGCCCCCCCATCCCAATCCTTTTTCAAGAACTACTAACCAAAGTTTTCTTCGCATTTTACGTATGCAATTGCATTTCTGGATCCAAGAGGGAAATTTTTATTTGTCTCTAATAAAGTCAATTTTGCCTTTGCAGTTTAACTGTGACTATAAGGTTGGAAGAAACTTCAAAATAGATTCCAGGTGAGAGAAACAGTGAAAGAAAGGTACAGTGAAGGTTGCCAAATATGCTGTGATTTTACGCACTGCACAAAGACATACTGTTATGCGAATAAGCACACTTAAATACAGCCTTGGCGTGGTTCCTTGAACACTGGACCTGGCACAAAGTGGAGGGAGGGCTGCCTATTTCAAACAGCCAGCTCAAAGGGACTGCCTTTTTGTAATGCAGACAAAAAACAGATATATGCTAGCAGGGCAACCCTATGCTTGGAGACAGAAAAGTATAAAGCTTTATTGGGAGGACTCCAGTTTTGTTAAGATAGGACTAGCCTGTCTGAAACAGACAAACAGTCGGCTTTACTATTTTGCCAAAAGAAATCTTGCATGCAAGTTTAAAATAGAAAAGATAAAAATATATACTATCAGAGCTGTGGCCTTCTTTTGCTTCTCATCCTTCAATCTGTAGGAATCCCTTACAGAAACACAAGACTAAAAACCACTGCTATGGTGAAGATACTTCAGAATGAGGTTGGGAAGGTAGAACAGATTTAAGTGTGCAGGACACTGCAGTAAAAAGGTAAGTTGGGGGGCCAGGTGGTGGCGCACCTGGTTAAGTACACACATTCCAATGTGTGAGGACTCAGGTTCAAGTCCTGGTTGCCACCTGCAAGGGGAAAACTTTGCAAGTAGTGAATAAGTGCTGCAGGTGTCTCTCTGTCTCTCTCCCTCTGGATCTCTCCCTTCCCTTTCGATTTCTGGCTGTCTCTATCAAATAAATATTTAAAAAAAAAATTTAAAAAGAAAAAAAGGGTATGTTTTGTTAGGTGTTAAATATATCACGAGAAGTCCCAGGTTCAATCCCCTGTACCAACATAGTCAGAGCTGAGGACTGCTGTGGCAATATATATATATGTATCACGAGAAAACTGAGTCTCTAAGATAGTCTTCCTTTGTTTTTAAGAATATTTCTTCAAGGAAACCAAATCTCAATGTCAGAAAAGATTTATTATTACATGGGTCTACAAATTCTCAGACTGAATAATGTGAAAACAGTTAATAAAATGTTCAGTCAGTTTACATTTAGCAATAACCTTTGTTTAGAGTATTATTTTATGAAGCTCAATTCTTAGGCTGAAAAACTGCTTTGGATATTCTATTAATAGTTCTTTAGATGGAAAGATGTATTAAATACATAGCAAAAATAATACTGAAACGCTTATGTAAACTGAAATAAAACTTCTTGACCTATGACATTATCTAACAAAAATAAAAATATTTTGTTTTTTTAGAAAAGAAGAGCCCGTGGATATATGGATTGACTTGCTAATTTCCATGTCCAGCAGAGAAGCAATTACAGAAGCCGGGGGTGGGGGACGTGTTAGGGAAGATGAGCTCTGAACCCCAATTGCACTAGAATTAGACACATTTGTCACCAGGACTCTTTGTTTTTATGCCATCACAGAAAGAAGAAAATTTGGAAAAGACTAGAAGAAGTCAGGTTATGTTTCACTTTCTGGGAGACAAGAGGAAAAAGGAAAGACACATGGAAGTAGTAATAGGTGCAGGTGTGACTTAAGAGAGGAAGTGAAGGCAGAGCTGTAGAAAAGACTAAAAATGGACATAAAACACACACACACACACACACACGGGGGGGGGGGGTGAGGGGAGAGAGAAGGGGGAAGAGGGAAAGGGAGAGGGAGATGGGGGTAGTGAACTCATATCTGTGACCCTGGAAGAACTATTGCAGTTTCCTCTGGAGGGGGATGGAAACAGAACTCTGATGATTGGAATGGTATGGAATTATACATCATTCTCTTATAATTTTGTAAGTCACTATTAAATCACTAATAAAAACAAACCCTCTATCCATCCCCACCTGCAGGGAGAAAGCACCACAAATGGTGAAGCAGTGCTATAGGTCTCTCTCTATTTCTCTCTCTGGATTTAACATAGAGGACCAGTCCTAGTGATAACCCTGGTGGCAATAAAGAAACAACCATGAAAACCAAACCAAGCCAGAACCGAAGAAAACACCACTCTAGCTAGGTTTTCACTCAGGCTCTTGAAGAAGGGATGAAGTGATTTCCTGACAAATTTCCTTACCACCAAATATGAACTTATAACAATGAAAATACAGGATGATCTCACTTGCAGAGAGTAGCTAAAAAGAACATGGAAAACAAGCAGTCAAATAAAGGCATGATTTTGGACTGCAGAGTTAAAGTAACCAAAGAGGTCTAGGGGACAAAGGGAAGACTGAGTTATAAGGATGGAGACAGATTTTGAGTAAGTATGAAATTGTATTTCAGAAAGTGTAATAAACCAAAGTTACCTTGAAAAGATCAAAACAATTAAAATGGTAACAAAAAAGTATGTGTATTTCAGAAAATCTTAACTGTTAATGTTGTGATTTACCAAACTATTTTTGAATGAAATTATGATGCTAAGGAATAGAAATATTCTTTTCTTAAATATTTATTTATTTATTCCCTTTTGTTGCCTTATTGTTGTTATTATTGTTGGATAGGACAGAGAAATTGGAGAGAGGAGGGGAGGATAGAAAGGGACAGAGAAAGACAGACAACCTGCAGACCTGCTTCACTACCTGTGAAGACACCCCTGCAGGTGGGGAGCCAGGGACTCGAACCGGGATCCTTACACTGGTCCTTGCACTTTGTGCCACCTGCGCTTAACTGGCTGTGCTACCGCCGGACTCCCAGGAATAGAAATATTCTAAGACCTTACTATCTGACGAAAACAGTGCACTGAGAATCAGTATACAGAGTGCACTGCTATCAGTTGAATCATTACTACTACTGTTAAACCAGAGTCACTGCACACTGCAATATGTGTGCTATCCCAAACTCACCACTGCTCAGCCTAGAGTCCCACTGGTTCTTAATGATGTTTTCTGCAAAAGTTGTTATTTAGACTGGCTCCACTTTCCAAATTCTATGCTGTTGTAATTTTTATTTTAATTATTAATTAATTAATCAATTAATTAATTTTTCAGTCAGGGGAGAGCGCCAATGCAGTCCTCCACTATTACAAATTATGCCGTCGAGTTTCTGACATTTGGGGAAATTGCAGGGGTCAGCACATCCGGAGTGCAATGGATAAGCCTCGCCCAGGGAAAACCACCTTCGTGATCATAGTATCTCCCTTGCCAGGTTTTAATTTTTTGAACATCAAATCAACAACAAACTTTTCCAACATCTGCTATTTTCTTAACCTAGGAAATGACACTATTAGTAAGGCAGAAAGTAATTACTACTGCTTACGCACAGAATATTTTTTTGTTTGTTTGTTTTAAGTGAAACCTACTCCTTGGCTTTCTCCTACCTGAAGGAAGAAGGAAAAGGTCCTGTCCTGAGGATGGTCGGCTGCCTGAGCCAGGAGGTTTTGAATGTTCAATGAGACTGTGTCTCGCAGGAGGTGGCGGAGGTGGGAGGGATGGTGGGAGGACATCAAAAGCATCTTCACCTGCATTAAAAGAAGGTCGATATCAACAACAGAACTTCATTAACTAACACATTGTATCAGCCAAAAGTAATGATTGATGTTTCTCCTTGCTGCTTACTAAGAACTACACCTGCTAGTTTATCCAGCAATTCACTGACTTGCTAACAGGAGTTAATCATTTGATGGGTGGTAGAGCACTGGGTTAAACACTCATAGTACTAAATGCAAGGATGTGCATGGTTCTGGTTTGAGCCCCTGGCTCCTCACCTGAAGGGGGGTCACGTGCAAGCTGTGAAGCAGGTCTGCAGGCATCTTTCTCTCTCCCTCTCTATCTCCCCTCCTCTCAATTTCTCTCTGTCCTATGCAAAAAAAGTGAGGGAAAAAATGGAGCAGTGGATTTGTACTGCAGGCCCTAGCCCCAGCAATAACCCAGAAGGCAAAAAAAAAAAAAAAAAAAAAAAAAAATTAAGTTTGGAGAGAAACACAAATACACATCTCCCAGGTCATTCTGTTAAATATCAGCATTGCAGGTTATAAGACAAATTTATTATTTACTTGCAACTTTTACATTATTACACAGGGAGGTTTTAGTAAATTATTATAGCTAACAACCAAACAGAACTTTTTCATTTAGTACAACTTCAGTGTCTAGTTAGAAAAAAAAAATCACAATATGCACAGAAAAATGTAATGTCACAAAATAGTTCATGTCTCTTAGAAAATTACTCAGCCTCTTTAACTAACTTATGCTAATTTCCCATTGTCAACAATATACATAAAAATGTAGCTGTAATAAATAAATATATTTATATTTCCAAAGGGAAGAAAAAAGTTAAATATAGAATTTCCTTTTGAAGTCCCTCAAACTAGTTACTTACATGTGTACTCCCCAGCTCTAAGTTAACTATGAAGATCGCAGTATGCGATTATGTCTTATTTTTCCTTTGCTATATCTTACTATTCTACTCAAATACATATTCTGCCTTGATTCTTAAAATGAAATTTCAATGTACTATTTTCTAAGCTAAATCAAGTTCTTTGTGAATGAAAAGGGGTAGAAACACCAACATCTACCAGTAATCAAAACTCATTTATTTAAAAGTATTGTTTTAAACATAAAGGAACATTTAAAGAACAATGATTTTTACCATTCACTCAATTTGTTCTGCAAAAAGTTAATCCAAATGTTTTTCTCTAATGATCATTCTTCTAGCTTAAAACATTTGATGTATGAGAGACTTTTACAACCAGCCAATCCTTTAGCTAACTGCTACATTATCATATTTAAATCTTTGTTCCCAGTTCTCATTTGTCAAGTGCCACAATAAGCACATGTATAGCATTATATATATATAGATAGATGTCGTTTTCGACGGGTTAGGTTGTTTTCGCTGGGCTGGCTTCAGGGGCAGGTAACAGACGACCAGGGACTCATAGTTGAGCTGTAGGCAGTATCTCTTTATTCATGCAGGACGCAGCACAATCTAAGACAAGCTAAGCTAAACTCAAGGTAAAGTACTCTAAAACTCACAATGCTGTCTTTATATATACTTCCCAAGTAGGGTAGAAACAGGATGTGACATAGAGAGGATAGAGAGAAAAGTGACTGGTGAAAATCAGAGTGTGACAAAGAAGGGATCAGGGTGTGACAAGGAGGGGGGTGGAGCAAAAACATATCATGAAACTGGGGATTGAACCAATGCCCTGGAGGGAGGTGCTTGTTAACAGCGGTTATATAAATAGAATAGTGTTAAGCAGGGGGGATTTAAACCAAATGAAACAGAAGGGGTCTCATGCATACCAACAATTCCCCCTTTCTTTTTAACTAATGGCCATTGTGGGGTGAACAGAAACGTATATCGTACAGGCGTTTTCAAAAGAACTGGCATAAGACATGGAAAACAAAATAGGTGAACAGCAATAACCAGTGTGATGCCAAGGGGAGCTTTTCTTGCCTAAAAGGGCAAGGCCTAGCAGGCGAAAGGGCATTTCTTGCCTCTGGGAACGCTTCATGCCTCTGGGGGCATCTCTTGCCTCAAAGGGTGTTTCCTGCCTCTGTGGGCATCTCTTGCCTCTTGGGGCGCTTCATGCCTCTGTGGGCATAACCTAATAAGGAGGGGGAGTTTTCTGCCTCTGGGACAGAGCCTGCAGGCGAGGGAACATGGTCTATAAAGTCTCAAGGCAATTGGCTGAAGTTAGTCTTTGAGAAACACAGCAGCGTGTACCAGTAAGTCCGATGGAGGTGTCAGTCCAAAGTAGCTGACCACAGAAGAAAATGTCAGAGGATGAAATGCTGTACGTCTGTCTCGATGGGGAATGTCGGCCACCTGAATTCTGCTTTTCTGTAGAGAGTGATCTTTGGAGTCTGTGAATCTGTTTCTTCAGGTCGTGCCAGGTCTCATCATTGGTTTCTGGGGGCGATGCCAGAGAACAGGATCCAAATGGATTTCCAGGAATTCTATTTGAGTAGATGTTTTTTCATGTGAAGACTTTGACAGCTGAAATTCACTTACTTGTCAAACAAAACTTGTAGCAGATTAGAAGTTTACTATAATTGATAACTCTATTATAATTGGAAGTCTTTTCTAGTATGATTTTGAGGTTGTTTAAACAGTTTAAACTCAATAAAATGTGGAAAGGTAAACAGAAGAACCACGGTTAAAAGCCTCAGGCATGAGAATAATTAACATAATCATTGCACTATCTGCCCCACCCGTAACTCATACAGTTTTCAGGATTAAACGTTTCAGATTTATGTCAAGACGTAAAAGAGAAATCAAAGGAGAAAAAAACAACTTTTTGCATTGTTTCTGGATGTCTCTAGAAATCATGGCTGCGTCTAGCATTTTTTTTTTTTTAAGTCAATGTCAAACAAAAATTTAGTCATTCAAATCATTCTCTTATGAAACGCAACTTGAACCAGATTATCAAGATCTCACCATGTAGGATTAAGAATCCCTGGAGGGCGACCTAGTCCAAAAAGGTCCTCGAAATTCCATTTAGGGTGCTTCTGACTGTTCTTGCTGGATTGCTTCAGGCACCCATTTTTAAAAGCGTCTTCCCATCGAAGAAAGAATCCAATCAGGAGAGTAGAACTAACCACGTGTCTCCATACTTGGGAACTGCCAGGGTACTCTAGAATGTTCTTCAAATTAGAGTAGTCCTTCTCCATGGGGAACATGTGAGAAGAAGTCCAGAAAGTCCCAGGGGAAATCCCCATGCATATCTCAAGGTCTACGATCACGGTCATAAAGAACCAAATTGTGGCCCGGAGCAAAATGTAGTCCTTTTCTTCAGGAAACATGGGAGAGGGAATCCAGAAAGTCCAAGGAGAAATCTCCGTGCATCTCCCAAGCTCTATGATCCCGGTCATAAGAAACCAAAGTTCCCAGTCAGGGAACCGAAGTGTGGCCCAGAGTAAAATGTTCCAGAGACAGAGAAACTGTCTCATAATGAAACAGTATAGGCTTTGGCAAACCTCTTCGTAAGTAAAAGAGAAGACCATAGTGCATAGGTAGGCAAAGTCTTCACTTATCTGGGAGTTGCGCAGGTCTGGTCCCACGTTGTAGGCGCCATATGTCGTTTTCGACGGGTTAGGTTGTTTTCGCTGGGCTGGCTTCAGGGGCAGGTAACAGACGACCAGGGACTCATAGTTGAGCTGTAGGCAGTATCTCTTTATTCATGCAGGACGCAGCACAATCTAAGACGAGCTAAGCTAAACTCAAGGTAAAGTACTCTAAAACTCACAATGCTGTCTTTATATATACTTCCCAAGTAGGGTAGAAACAGGATGTGACATAGAGAGGATAGAGAGAAAAGTGACTGGTGAAAATCAGAGTGTGACAAAGAAGGGATCAGGGTGTGACAAGGAGGGGGGTGGAGCAAAAACATATCATGAAACTGGGGATTGAACCAATGCCCTGGAGGGAGGTGCTTGTTAACAGCGGTTATATAAATAGAATAGTGTTAAGCAGGGGGGATTTAAACCAAATGAAACAGAAGGGGTCTCATGCATACCAACAGATAGATATAGGAAAAGGCCCTAATTCAAGGAGTTTAGGTTGCAGAAAGCTAAGGAAAGTTCAATATGTTCCAAATATATTGACAAAGATGCATTCTGAGAGAAAAGAAAGGTGCATTCAGAAAGGTGATGCCAACAACAGGTTGGTCCAGCTACCAGGAACTAAAAAGCACTTATGCATCAAATGCAAGGTTGGTGTATTTTTTTTTTTTCCTCCAGGGTTATTGCTGGGCTCAGTGCCTGCACCACACTGCTCCTGGAGGCCATTTTTTCCCCCTTTTTGTTGCCCTAGTTGTTGCAGCCTCGTTGCGGCTATTATTGCCATTGTTGACGTTGCTTTGTTATTGGATAGGACAGAGAGAAAAATGGAGAGAGGAGGGGAAGACAGAGAGAGAGGGGAGAGAAAGATAGACACCTGCAGACCTGCTTCACCGCCTGTGATGTGACTCCCCTGCAGGTGGGGAGCCAGGGGCTCGAACCGGGATCCTTACGCCGGTCCCTGCGCTTTGCGCCACGTGTGCTTAACCCACTGCGCCACTGCCCGACTCCCAGGTTGGTGTATTTTAGGCGAGAGTTAACTACTATAATTAACAAAAAGCATGAGATAATGCAGGTTCGAGACCTGCTGTCCCACTGCATTAAAGGAAGTTATGGTGCTATGGTATCTTTCCCTCTCTTCCCTGTGTCTCAGTATCTCTACTGAAAAACATTAACCCAGAGTGGCGAAGTCAAGCCTTGGCAACAACAAAAAAAAGCATGATACACACACACACACACACACACACACACACACACACACACACACACACACACACACACGAGCCAGAGGAAGTTTGAATTAAAAAAAAAAGACAGGTTGTATCATTTACTTTTTTGTCTAATACACAGTCATTAGTGATAGACTGCTACTTAATTCAAATTTAATCGAAATTCAGTTTGAGTCATAAAACTACACATGAAAATATAGACTCTCTAGATCACCACATGGAACATGCTTAGATCACGAGGTTTCAGATAATAGGTAAAAAAATCAGCTTGCAAGAAGAGAAAAAGACTGTAGGCAAAGAAGAAAGATAAAGGGCTCCTGTAAATCACATAGGTGAGAATAAAGCACTTCTCAGAAGAAAAAAAAACAACATTGCATTTGTGTAACTGTGGGGGGGGGGAATAGGTTCATTTTCATATTTCTTATAGCTTAATAACAATTCAGATAACCTTATAAGATGTACCATTTTGCATATGGTGATGGTACTTGTGAAGTCTTATAGAGTTCTGATGGTCTTCCTCTAAAAGCAAGGTGAGAAGATTCTTAGAATAAAATAAGCCCTGATAATGGTCAACTCAACACAAATGCTCACCTATAAATACATATCATTAGTGTAATTGATATTAAGCTGTGAAGAAATGTTGGATATGTTGTGTAGTTGCAATGAATATGATTAAGGTTATTTATTCTCAACTCTCCAGAATAAAATGTGTAATTTTACATAATTTAGTTAGCTAAATAAAACTGGGGCATTTTTGCTAAGAGTATTATGTACATATTAAGGAGTCAAAGAAAATCTTAGATGGGCACTTCAAATCTACTTTAACACAAGTGCCTAGGGGTACAAGTTTTTCATACGGTATTTCTTAGTATATGAAGACACATGATAATATCCTGGCTGATGGCTACCTTTTTACACTATTGCTTCATTTATCTAAATTTAATCACTCGGGGCCACTCGGACCCAGGGATGCAGTCTAATTCAAACAAATTCATGATGCAGTGAGTCTGTGGTACACTGAACTCTGAGTTCTGATAATTCAGTATTAACTGAGATAAGTGGCAGTGTGGATTCTTTGAAAAAAAATTTTTTTTTAAAGATTTCAACCTAATGGAGGGATGAGAAGATCATAATCAGAGGGCGTCCTGTTGAGTGAAGAACCATGCTTTGGATTGTCCCGAGTTGGAGGCCTGGCAGGTGGTAATGGCACTGGAACAGAGGCTGACTCAAAAACATCTCCTAGAGGATAACACAAAATCTTAATGTATTTTCAAGTACAACAATGGCATGGAATTTTGCCTTAAAATTCTGACTATTAATATCTAGGACAGAGAAGAAATATGTTTTATACATACCCTTTAAATATATGCCTAACTCAGGGATGTTGGATTTCTTCATTTCTGAAGCGGTACCAAGTGTTCCATTCAAAATACAATGACCATTGTCACAAGACCTAAAAGCAGAAAATAAAGAAAAAGATAACTGTTTTTCTTTTAAAAACCATGGGCAGGGGCATGGGAACTAGCAACCCTGTTTATTTAATAGAGTTTGGAAATAAATACATTTTTTTCCTTTGTCAAAAAGTATAGCTATACACACTTAGATATTTCTATAGTTTTAGAGGATGAGCTGTATCATTACTGTAAACATGTTTTAAAAATTGTACTAATTTTCTCTAAGTTTATAATATACTATAAATGTCATGAGCACTGGTACATACTTTTTCATATGTTAAACTCTTACCATTCAAGTTCTAATTCCAGTTCCATTGTCAGACTGACCCCACTCTGCCTTTCTCTATTACCATTCCTGTCACCCTCTGGTACTCACCATATTTTTTTTTGCAAATATTATTTTAAAAGACCAGTAATAAATACCTTGTAGACAAAACTAGACCCACATTTTTATTTTTAAGAGAATACAAGTCTCATATAAATTGTTGATATCTTTTTTTTTTAATTAATGCTTTACATTCAACAGTAAATACAATAGTTTGTACATGCATAACATTCCCCAGATTCCCATTTAACAATACAGGCCGAAGTTGAAAACAAGATTAGAAAAGAAAACACAAGTCGAACCTGAAATGGAATTGGAGTATTACACCAAAGTAAAAGACTCTGGGGTGGGTGGGTTGGTGGGGAGAATACAGGTCCATGAAAGATGATGAATGACGTAGTGGGGGTTGTATTGTTAAATGGGAATTGTTGATATCTTATACAAGACATCACAAATCATTTTGGAATAGGTCAACTGGGCCTTGTCAAGTTTAAATTCCCTTTATAATAAACTATAGTCTATAGCAGGAAACTTATTAAATATATGATAACTCAATTAAAATCCTGGTAAGTCTATTATAAAAGCTTAGGCCTGTGGTACTAGGTTTCTGCCATGAATAAAACTGGCACTGTGACAACTGCAGAACAATGCACTAGCAAAAACACTGAGAATACATCACATTTTAATTTGGTGAGTATAAAAGATAATGCTGAAAAGAGTATTTTTTGCTATTGGTGTTAACAGTTTGGAATCATAGCATGAACATAATGGATCAAATTGAGGCATAAGAAGATAGCAGCAGGAAAAAAAAGATATAGAATATATTTTGTTCTCAGCTGCATGACAATGAACTTTCTGCTCACCAAGTTATTCTACTTACAAAGAGTTATAGAAAGCCAGGTTTATATTTTACTTTTCTCTGGTTTAGTCTGAATTCCTTGGGCAAAGTAAAAGTACATACATAATGGAGGAAACGGTAGCTATTTGAACAGTTACTATGGGAGTGCTTCACCTGAAATTCATTTTCATTATCTCTGGTGGCCACTTCTAAGTGGCCAGAAATGGCTCATTTAAAAATAGTTACATATTGAATTTTCATAATGATGGATTTTTTTTTTTTTTTTTTACTAAACTGAAATTGAATTATTTCTCTACTGCTTAGCTTTTCCAAGATATTGACAATTTCCTTTTTTTGTTGTTGTTGTGGGAGGGGGCAGTGAAAATATGAGGGAAGGGAATTGTTTGAGAATGTCTAAATTTAAAAAGTATTTTGTAGAAGCCAAACAAGATATTCCATAGATGAAAAAAAATAAGTTTAGGGACCATCAATGTTTATTACCCTTCTGTTATAGTAAAGACATGGTAATGTGGTTATAATTCAAGTTCTATGTTCAGGAATTAGGATTCCTGCCACAAATAATCTCATCTAAAATGTAGTACAACTAAAACTTTGAATATTAGAATTATAGCTCTCACTTTTCAGCATTAAAAAAAAAGAACCTATGGAAGAAATGCTTAGTAAAGCAAGAAAGGAAGTAAAAGACAACTAAGCAATGGCTTCACTCATATGCGGAATATAAAGAAATGAACATACGAATGTGAAAAAAAAATCAACCTCTATCTGAGACTGTGGGAGAACTATAGTGGTTATCTCTATGGGAACACAGACCTTTGGTGATGGGAATGTCGAGGGAAAAAATAGGAGATATAGTGATATTATCCACAATATTCAATATTAACTGCTTTTTAGTAGTGTTTTTTGAAACATAAAAACTAAGTAAAAGATATACTTGAAATAATGCAAAAATAACAATAAAATGTTTAGCACATTGAGAAAAAAAAAGGTTCCCAAGGACATAAAAAAATTATTTCATTTCAACTTTTAAGAATTACTACATATATGCAAAAATACAAAGGAAGTAGTTTTTAACAATTTATATTTGATGTAAAGTAACATTTTTTTCCTCCAGTACAGTAGTAGGCACTTTACTTTTATGATATAGCAAATTGCCTCAGTTATTTCTCTGCATTTTCAATGACAGTATTTTATCAAGAAATGTCCTAGATATCAGCAATTAGCAATGAATCCTTTAGCTATTGTTTTGAAGTTTGAAGTCTTGGACTGTAGAGTATCATAGTCTTGGCTAATAATTCTGTGGACTACTGATAACCCCAACCAGATTACTCATTAAGACAGATTATAAAATATATAATAAAATATATTTTCGGAGGAAGATCTAGTATTGTTATGTGGAAATGTTATGCATGTACAAACCATTGTATTTTACTATCTACTGTAAACCATTCCTCAATAAACAAATAATAATAAAAAAAGACAGATTTGGTGGTCTGGAAGGTGAATCAGTGGCAGAGGATAGGACCTGCATATGTGAGATCCAGTGTTCAATCCCTAGTACCATACATGCTGAGTGATGCTCTAGTCTAGAGAGATTTTTTTTTTTTTTAAAAAAAGACAATTCTAGGGGTAGGGTGGTGGCACACCTGGTTAAGCTCACATAGTATGAAGTGCAAGGACCTGCGCAAGGATCCCAGTTCAACACCCCAGCTCTCCTCCTTTGGGGGGGGGGTCGCTTCACAAGTGGTGAAACAGGTCTGCAGGTGTCTAGTTTTCTCTCTCCCTCTCTATCTTCCCCTCCTCTGTCAATTTCTCTCTGTCCTATCTAATAAAACAGGGAGAAAAAAATGGCATGCAAGAGCAGTGGATTCGTAGTGTGGGGCACCAAGCCCCAGTGATAACCCTGGAGGCAAAACAAAATAAACAGACAATTCTGCAGTTTAAAATGAAATCTGGTCATACTTTCCAGGTACTGCTTTTTCTATCTCAGCATAGTGCTCAAAAGGTATTAAAAACATTTTTTTTTCCATCTGAAAAGAATACTCAACTCATATAATGCTCACAACTGATTTCTGACATCAAAGTAAAATGGCAAATTCAGTAAAGGTGACATATATGCATAACCTGTTGATCAAGAGGTACTGGAAGGCAGGAACACCGGATTTTTAGTAGGCACTGTATTCTATTCTGTGTACCTAACACTGTTCCAGGTGTGAACATCAAGTAAATAAACAGGAACCTGAGGCACAAAGTAAGAATTGAATTGGAGATTTAACTAAATGCATTCCTTATATGTCAAATAAAAAAAATGAACAGAAAATATAGACTGTAGTTCACTAATTCTATTATATAGAAGCAAAGGCATCCTATGACAATTTCAATATGCTCCATCCCTTTTTATCATTGTTACATATGTAATACAGCTGCCATCTCAAAGACTGTCGGTAGATCAATTATTGTGATAATAAATCACAAGATGAAAATACTTCCTCACATTTTTATCCTAACGAAAAGTAAAATAATACTAGATAAAAAAATGGCTAAAGGAAATAACTTTATAGATTTTTTTTTTAAATTGCTGCCAGGGTTATCACTGTGGCTTGATGCTTACACAAGAATCCACTGCTCCCAGTGTCCAATTGTTCCTCCCCCCCTTTCTATTTTATTGGATAAAACAGAGAGAAATTGAGAAGGGAGGTAGAAGAGAGATATAAAGAGATAAAGAGAGAGAGAGAGAGAGGGAAAGAGAAAGAGAGAAAGATACATGCAGATCTGTTTCACTGTTTGTGAAATGTCTCCATTGCAAGTGGGGAATGCTGGTTGAGGGCCAGCCCTGAAACCTGGGTCTGTGTGCATGGTAAAATGTGCGCTTAACTGGTTGTGCCACCGCCTGGCCCCCAACTTTATAAATTCTTATCTGATTTACTTTAAGACCTATTAGACAGAGACAGCACGGGGCCAGGTGGTGGTGCACCTGGTTGAGCGCACACGTTACAATGTGCAAGGACCCAGGTTCAATCCCCTGGTTCCCACCTGCAGGGGGAAAGCTTCATAATTGATGAAGCAGGGCTGCAGGTGTCTCTCTGTCTCTCTCCCTCCCTATCACCTCCTTCCCTCTCAATTTCTACCTGTCTCTATGCAATAAATAAATAAAAGATAATTAAAGGGGGGGGTCAGGCAGTGGCGCACCTGGTTAAGCGCACACATTACAGTGCGCAAGGACCCAGGTTCAAGCCCCTGGTCTCCACCTGCAGGGGGAAAACTTCACGAGTGGTGAGGCAGGACTGCAGGTGTCTCTCTGTCTCTTCCCCTCTCTATCTCTCCCTCCCCTCTCAATTTCTCTCTGTCTCTATTCAATAATAAATAAATAATAAAAAGAGACAGCACATCAAAAGGAAAATGAGTCTGCTATTCTAGTTTTTACAACATGAAGAAAAATTCCAATGAAAGTAATATTATTGTGCCTTAGTTTCTAAGTACTAATTTCTTTCATTAGATATGTTTATTATTGACAAAATTCACTGAAACTCTTAATAAAAAATCTCTTAATAATCACTATATGTAACCTGTAGCAAAGTTTCATTAGAACATAATTTGTTTGTAGGGGAGGGGCACAGGAGCAACAAAATGTTTCTTAGACTTACTGCTGAGCTAATTTAGTGAAATGTCTTTTTGATTACTGGTAAATCTCTATCTTTTTGTGTTATGAGACAGTAGTACAGACAATAATAGATAGAAGAGGCTTTAATGAGGAAATAAAGGTTTTTAAAATTTTTTAATTAAATAGATGTGATTCTACTGCTTAGAAGACAAACACTACAAATGATTATGTTTAGGCAGATAAGAGATGACCAAAAAAAGCTGCCCATATTCTTACCTAAGAGATGGCTTTACATTAGGACAATGAGATGGTTGTGAATTCAGGGGAACAGGATGAGATGAAGGAATCTTGTACTCATCATCATCTTCCTCTCCTGGATCTCTTGCTTTCTCTGAAAGGGAATTTGCTAATGGACCAGCACACCTACCAAAGAAGGAGGAAAAAAGCCCATTCTAGTTTAAGCATAATAATTCAGAACAGGATTAAGTCTGATATGACATGTTCAAATCCAAGACGCTACTTTGTCACATGCTCACTTTTCAATTACAGGGTAAAATAAGGAGTTCTAAGGAATACTTAGCACAAATAAAAATATTTTTCAATCTATTGTTGAAACTCAACTGCTGGAATGTTTCATACCTATAACTAAAAAGTGTACATTCAGAAAAAAATAGTAATTTGTTTAATAAAAGCAAAAGGTCTTTTGAGTTGTAAGGAAAAATGCAAAAAAAAATTTATATTAATGAAACCTTTATAAAAATGCCACATTTTTTCTCCTGTGAATATTTACCTATAATTAAAAAATTAGCTAGCTTAAGCAAAACAATTATTTTTCCTATGAAGTTACAAGTCAAATTGTTAATTTTCAGTAACAAATGACAACTAAATAGGACTGGAACAATTGGAAGTAAATAATTACAGAACTTATCCCATTTTAAAACAGAGTACATTATTTTTATGACTTATTTCCCTAGCTAAAAGAGAGAGAGAACGTGAGTAAACCGATCACTTCATGTAGAATAAAAAACTTTAAGAGAATTTTACTCATTTATGAGAGTAAAAATATCAAATAAAACAAAGCCAAAAGAATGAGCAAATGTTAATGTTTCTCATACTGGGTGCCAACTACAGCATCTAGTGTCTGCTGATGCTAATGAAAAATGGCAACATAGAAATGCACAAACCTGCACTATCAAGTTCAAGATAATCAACCAGTTAGAAACTTATTGGAAACTACATATGGATGGAAGGCTTCTGGTTAACATCATGAACCTCTTAAGAAATGTTTCATTTAAAATGAGTGATTAACAACCATGTGGAAATGTATCTTTGTGACAACTACAATCCTGTAAACCAACATTCTCTCAATAAAGTGATACTCAAGTTGGGGGGGAAAAAAAAATTCATTGTCACTGCAATTTTATAGCACCTTCTGTAGAGGGAGCAAGAGGCCTTTGGTATATGAGCCACCAAATTTGAAGTACAACAATGTGGCTTCTCACTAGTTAGAAAGGAGAAAAAGTCCAGGGGCTTTTCTTTGTGTCCATTACAAGAAATTTTGAAGAAACTAAAGCCTTTCATGTTTTAACTATAAATCGGAGTCTTTTGAAAGTTCAGAGATGAAAGGAGAAAATTTCTAAAGATTTTTCAAAAGTATATTTTTATCTGTTTTTGAAGATGTTTTTTGAATTTTTGTTTTTGAGTGATTTTGGAATTCAGTCTAATGCTCTCCCAACTGAGCTATTTTAGTACACTGACTTTGGAATTCAAATGGCAATTTACAATGACACAAAAGCTGACTTGTGACAAAGTCCACGGCAACAGCTGAGAGCACAAACTAATTAATAAAGGGTTACACCTACTATGATTTAGCCTTAGAGGATGTACATTTCAAATTAAGGTAGGTAAGTATATGTACTGTAAAACTGTGACTTGATAGGCACAAAAGCAGAAATTTCGAACACTGCCTTTTCACAAATTCTTATTAACAGAGGAATTTAACTACCTCAATGATCAGAATGGGTTCTTTCAGCAAATGAAATGGGAAAATAAACATTTCCTCTGTGACCTAGTACTCTTTTGTTCATAATAAATATTCTTTCTTGGTAATTCAAGCATGCACTAGGTATAAAAATCTTTCTTAAATTTAAATGCACCACCTAAAAACTATATCTCTATTAAAAATGAATCTTCTGAGCCTGCCATATACATTTGCCCACATTCCCTGCATATAACTATTCTCTTTTTATTTTATTAACCTGTATTTATTTATTTTGAATAGAGACAGAGAAATTGTGAGGAAATAGACTGGGAGAGAGACAGAGAGACACCTGCAGACCTGCTTCACCACTTGTGAAGCTTTCCCCCTGCAGGTGGGGGCCAGGTGCTTGAACCCAGATCCTTGTGCACTGTAATGTGTGCACTTAACCAGGTGTGCTACCGCCTGGCCCGTATTTAAGTATTCTACACTTAGCTTACATTTTACCAGTGCTACAGCTCACCCCAGAGCCTTGAACATGTGAGACATACACTCTACTACTGAGCTACATTCCTCGTCCCAACTATTTTAATCTTAATAGGAAAATACCAAACTCTGAGAAATCATAAAGAACATACAATTTAGTTATAATTGAATGAAGATTACATGTGACATATAGAAGTCATTTTCCCAGTGTATCTATTACTTTTATAACATACACACATGACATTTTGAATGTTCTTTCATAATATCAAGTAAAGTCAGTCTGGCATAATCTTTAAATTTATGCATTTTTTTACTTATTATGGAAATAGAGAAACAAATTTTGCCTCCATTTGTTAAAATAACATGAAATAACATGTCATGCTTACACATGCCTGATATGCTAATCTTCTGTCTCATTTCAAAAGCACTGTATAATGTGTTCCCAGAGCAAACAATAAGTCACAGTTTTAACTTAATTTATTTAGGACCAATGTGCACTTCTAATACATTCTAATTATTTGTGATCACGGAATTGGTGTTAACGCTAATAATATCAATTCTAATCACAGCTTTTTATGGGAAAAAAGAAAAGATCAGTGGAATTCTTGGTATTCACCCATTTAAATTATAGTCTATCTCAGAATGTCATTTCCCCACAAAAGATTACAGGAGGACTATAATCCTGCCTGGATTTAGAATCATAATAATAAAACTGAAGGAAAATATGCTCAGACTGTTTATACTGTACCCTTTCCATAATTATTACTTTCTGTTGAGACTACTTCAAAATGACACACTTTCACTTCTATTCTTTTAATCAACAGGAAGACAAGTTGATTCTAGGGACATGCCACAAAATACTAGAACATCAATTCTTGTTTGGTTAAGTTACCTAGGAGGAGACCTGATAATTTTTTCTGCATAACCTCAATTTGTAAGTTGGAACCAAATGTACAAATATTTCTACATGATACCGAAATGAAAGAACTTGACAGAGGTCACAGTAAATAAACTTCAAAGATGGAACTATTCCATATTATCCTTTCTGTACTATGCCAATGATTATTTACAGAGGAACGACATCTTTGATCAGAGTCTACGTTTCCATCCATCTAATGTACAATAAATAAGCAAACACAAATAGTACATCATTTTGCAAGTGTTCAAATATTTTAAGGCATCAGAATGAAAGCTGCTTTAAAAACTAATAAAAGAACAACCATATCTTGGGTTATAATTTTAGCTTCTGTCTTCATTTATTTAATCAAAGATACTGGTTTCTTACTGAATATAATATATATGAATTACTGTTAAAGTCAGGTGCAAATTGCTAACAACACAAATCCTCACATAAGAGTACAATATGTGAATAAGAAGGCTGATCAGTAGGTAGTGTTCTTTTGCTTCATTCATAGGACCTTGGATTCAGTTTCTATGATTAAAATATATACTTCTATATAATTGGCTATTATTTAAAGACACAAAGGAACACACATATACCTATGTTATTTGGAGAAATGTACCTTAGATACCTCAAAGGTAGGAATAATTATGCATGCACTCACATATCCAACTTGATTTAATGTTTCCTAGAAATTTGATATATAAATAGAAAGTAAGGTAACAATAATATATGCCATTCAGTAAAGTTTCATTATGGAGACATCTAATGAATGCTTTCTGTAATATCGACATTTCAGAAGTAAATCCTTTAGGTGATAGTTAAGCATATTGTTAAAAATCTCAGAGGTGCGGGTTAAGCGCAGGTGGTGCAAAGCGCAAGGACTGGCTCAAGTTGAACTGGATCACAGTTCGAGCCCCCCGCTCCCCACTTGCAGGGTGAAGCAGGTCTGCAGGTGTGTCTCTCTTTCTTTCCCCCTCTGTCTTCCCCTCCTCTCTCCATTTCTCTCTGTCCTATCTAACAACGACATAAATTAACAACAATAACTACAACAACAATAACAACAAAAAACAAGGGCAACAAAAAGGAAAATAAGTAAATAAATATTAAAAAAAAAATCTCACAGGCGCCTGAGGAAGTATTCCCAGCTGGTAGAACACAGGATTTCCAAGCCTCAAGCTCTTGGTTTGATACCTGGCAACAATAGTGCCAGAGGGATGCTGGGTGGTAGAGCACCAGGTAAAGTAAGTGCACATAGCACAAAGCACAAGGATCCAGGTTCAAACCCTCAGCTCCTCACCTGCAAGAGGGTTGGGGGGGGGGCATGGCTTCATAGGCAGTGAAGCAGGTCTGTAGGAGTCTATCTTTCTGTTCCTCTCTCTGTCTTCCCCTCCTCTCTCAATTTCTCTCTGTCCTTTCTAGCAGCAGCAACAATAATAGCAACAACAACTATGGGAAAAGATGGTTTCCAGGAGCAGTGGATTCATAGTGCTGGCACTAAGCCCCAGCCCCTAGAGACAAAAAATAAAAAGACTAAAAAAAAAATAAATAAATAAAACTTAAAGATAATATATCTCAGAGGTTTAGATGTCTGAGAGTATAATTAGCCCACTAGTTTTAGGCACTAGGCTTATAGAAATAAGTTCTCAGTTGTAGACTACTATCATCACATATCTAGTTCATTACAGTTATAAGGTTTAAAATGTTCAAATATGCGTTCAACATCTGTCCTTGATGTGCACATGTACTAGGCATCCAGAACTCAAGAGACCCATATACCCAGTATCTCTGTTCCCTTCCCAAACAAGTTCTTTGATCTCCGTCACTTTGGTAAATGATACCAATCACTCATCCAGTTTCTTTTTTGCAAAACAAAACATAACAAAAACAAGAAAATAAAAAACCCCAAAATAATTCGCAAGCAATTTATAGGTTTGATGCTTTAGCAGGTACTGCTGGGTTAAAATACAACCCAAATTTGAACATAAAATCCACCCCTGCTATTTTAGTCAAAGCCCAGCCTATTTATTTATTTATTTATTTATTTATTTATTTATTTTTACTGATCTTTATGCTTCTACTATTACTGCCCTAAACACAACTGTTTAGTAAAAACACAAATCTGTACTCCTCTTATCCCACAATCCTGTGGATCATTATTAAATCACTAGTAATAATATAAGTTGAAAAATAAGAAAACACATAGCAGAACTTGAATGGGGTTTGGTGTACTGCACCAAAGTAAAAGACTCTGGGGTGACAGGGGTGGGGGGTTCAGGTCTTGGAACATGATGGCAGAGGAGGGCCAGAGGGAGTTGAACTGTTATGTGGAAACCTGAGAACTGTTACATGTGTACAAACGACTGTATTTTACTGTTCACTGTAAACCATTAGTCCCCCCCAAAAGAAAACACACACACATACACACACACACACACACACACACACACACACACACACCATTTTCATGTCATTAGACTGATCAAAATCTAATGGTTCCCACAAGTATTCAAAAGCCAAATTGTCATCATACCCTTAAAGGAAATTTAACCCCTATGGTTTTTTTCAACTCCAACCATGCTGTCCTTCTTGCTTATCTTCAAATATACCAAACAAGTCATTCACCTCACTGCTTTGCACTTTAATTCTAACTTGCATTGTGCTTCACCTAGATAATCTTACGGCTAATTCCCAAACTGCCATTTTTAAAGTTCTGATTCATGGATAGAGGAAGACAGAAATTGATAGGGGTGGGAGAGGTAAAAAGGGAGAAAAGGACTTCTGTCACACTGCTTCACCACTAATGAAGCTTCTCCCTGCAACTGAGGACCGGAAGTTTGAACCCAGGTCCTTGAGCATGGTTAACATGTGTGTCCAACCAGGTACACCACTGCCCATCACTTCCAAATTTCTTTCTGGTTTCTGATCATGTATTACTTTTTCTAAAAACCTGAATTATAAATCTCCCTATTACCATATCCCCTTCTAGAAAGTAATTCCAAATAAGACAAGATTTTATTTTGATAGTCCTGTATCATAAGCCATTATATTCAACTTAATGAGTACAGAATAGTGAGGCATAATATGTACTCTCTGGTCACTATGCCCCAAATACTAGCTGATCAGTTATTTAGAAAAATACCATGATGATCAGAATCATTAATTCCATAACAACCCCCTCTCTGAATATATATATCCCCTTTTGTTGTCCTTGCTGTTTTTTATTGTTGTTATAATTATTATTGTTATTGATGTCATCTTTGTTTGGTAGGACAGAGAGAAATGGAGAGAGGAAGGGAAGACAGAGAGGGGAAGAGATAGACAGGACACCTGCAGACCTGCTTCACCACCTGTGAAGTGATTCCCCTGCAGGTGGGGAGCCGGGGGCTTGAACCAGGATCCTTATGTCAGTCCTTGTGCTTCAAACCATGTGTGCTTGACCCACTGCACTACGGCCCGGCCCCCTGAATATGTATATTTTAAAACAAAAATATGAACCAAGGGGTGGGGGAGGTCCAAATGTTTATGTAAAAGACTTTTCATTCCCAAGGCTCCTAAGTTTCAGCTTCAATCCTCAGTACTACCATATGCCAAAGCTATGCATTAGTCTGGGTAAAATAGTACTAATAAATAAAATTAACAGCAACAGCAAAAATAAATGAAAAAATAAATCCAGTGATATTAATTTTCAGGTATTTGAAAATGCATCAAAATTCAGTTAATTCATTTTTAAATATAAGGCATAGCGAAAGTATTTTTAAAAAGTGATTTGCCTGGCGCAAAGCGCAAGGACCGGCGTAAGGATCCCAGTTCAAGCCCCGGCTCCCCACCTGCAGGCAAGTCACTTCACAGGCGGTGAAGCAGGTCTGCAGGTGTCTATCTTTCTCTCCTCCTCTCTGTGTTTCCCTCCTTTCTCCATTTCTCTCTGTCCTATCCAACAACAACAACAACAAGGACAAAAAAGGGAATAAATAATAAAAAAATATATAAAAAAAAGTGATTTGCCTCCATATTCCATCCATTACATGGAAGGAATTACTCCATTATTATATGGAACAATGCCTCTGCCTGTCTGTAAATATCATGTGGTATAGTGGTAAGCAGTAATAATTTGTTTTTAATTGTTTAGGGTTTTATTTAGTTTAGTTTTGAAAAATCAGAGTATTTCTTAAAATGCAAATTAAATAAAAACTTTCACTCAGAACACAAGGCATTTTTCACTATTCTAGAAAATACCCATTATTCAAGCTTTTGATTTAAAAAATTACATATAGGTTTCAATTATGTTAACACATTTTAGAAATAAACACTTAACAGAAAGTAAATCTGCATGTATTAGTGTGGCTTCAGCTTACTTTCACGATACATTTTTTGTAAAAATAAATTCTATATTCTAGTTCTCATGGTGAATTACAGAATAAAAGTTACATAATATAAACATTACAGAGTAGCTTCTTAAGTAAGTGTGAATCAGAGTGAGATATTAAATAATTTAATACCTATGTTTGGTATTAAAATACCAGGTAATTATAAAATACTATATTGATGTAAATGTGAGCTTTGACATTGAATTTAAAATTAGGATTTTCACATTTGTAAGATGTGTACCACTCTATGTTACATAGTATACTTAGGCTGATTTTAAAAAATGGGCTGAGTATGATGAGAAAGATAAAAACCCTGACTTCATGGGTAATTTTTTTTTCTTTTTGCTAAGATCTATATTCTATACCCTTCCAGAGTTAAGGATCCACATGATTGTAGTGAGTCCAAAGTAAAAAACAAGCACACAAAAACATATCAAAAAATAATCTTACGTTTCTACAATAAACAAGTACTACATAATAGCCATAATAAAAAATAAATTGGGAAGATGAAAGCACCATTAAACGCCAACACATGAATACCAAAGAAGACCACCTGGGACCGCAACAAGACAGGACTAAAATGACTTCAAGAACCCAACAAATCACAGGTGAATGCAAACATGTATGGCTTGTGGACAGAGAGGAGCCTAGGGAGAGATTAAGTGGCTGCTGATAGTCCGATAGTTTACCAGTGGAGATACCACTTCATCTGTTTTACCAACAAGGGGACAGCTGAAGGGAAGAGAGGACTCCCCTGAGACTCACCAAATGCAACTGTGTCTCCATTGCTACTGCCTTCAGAATCTGAAGCGTTGGCAGGGAGGCCCTGTGCTGACACCAGGGGACAGAGAACTAACCAGGAAACTCAGGAGAAGACCTATACCTCCATGGCCTAGCAGTGGGGCTGTGAAAGTCTCTTTCCATAACCAATGGATTATCTCTGCCCCACCCTGCTTTATCTCTTGGTCAGGAGTCAGTGATTAAGCTAAGAAGCCTACTTATAGTTTAAAATCCCTCAGGATCCCATAGCCTACAGGAAAGAAAAAGAACAAGAGAGACTTTTAAGCCACTGAGCTCCAACTCAGGGATTTAAATACTATTGAAACAAATGTCAATTTGTCCAACTTCTGTGGTGAACAGTCTGGAGAACTATCAGAAGGCTAGAAATGGACCTATGATCCTGCAATTCCTCTCCTGGGGATATATCCTAAGGAACCCAACACACCCATCCAAAAAGATCTGTGTATACACATGTTCTTAGCAGCACAATTTGTAGTAGCCAAAATCTGGAAGCAACCCAAGTGTCCAACAATAGATGAATGGCTGAGAAAGTTGTGGTATATATACACAATGGAATACTACTCAGCTATCAAAAACGGTGACTTCACCATTTTCAGCCAATCTTGGATGGATCTTGAAAAATTCATGTTAAGTGAAGTAAGTCATAAGTCAGAAACAGAAGGATGAATATGGGATGATCTCACTCTCAGGCAGAAGTTGAAAAACAAGATCAGAAGAGAAAACACAAGTAGAACCTGAACTGGAATTGGTGTATTGCACCTAAGTAAAAGACTCTGGGGTGTGTGTGTGTGTGTGTGGGGGGGGGGGGGGGGGTAAGGAATACAGGTCCAAGAAGGATGACAGAGGACCTAGTGGGGTTTGTATTATTATACGGAAAACTGAGAAATGTTGTGCATGTACAAACCCTTGTATTTACTGTTGAATATAAAACCTTAATTCCCCAATAAAGAAATAAAAAAATAGAATAAAAAATTCATTGAGATTACATGTTTGAAGTCTTAAATGCTTAGACTGATGGAACATATACTCAGACTATGATCTATACATTAAAAATTTTGAGACATTAAAAAAAAAGCCAACATGTGTACTGTTAACTATGGTTAGTTTGAACTACACAAAATTAAAAAAGCTAATTTGCTATTAAATGGCAATTTAAAAATATTTCTACACTTAATTAAAGTACATGCATAGATTATTTCTGAGGGAAGAACTAAGAGCAAATAGTGAGAACATATATCCACATGTAATTACAAAATAAAGTATTAGCAAAATACTAATAAGCCACATTTTATTATGAATTTGTTGTGCTTACCTTATTTGTAAATGGGAAAGGTTCATAAATACAAATGAAGCAAATGGCAAGCTCTGCCTCCTATTATATTTGCTAATATGAATTTAATAAACAGAATGTGAAAATGTAATCTTTAATTAGCAGAATTTCATTTACTTTATTTTCTAATGTGCTCTAAATTATCAATGAAAGTTGAGCTTAGAATTTTTATTGCTATCTTATAGTTCATTGGAACCATATGAATAGAATATGCTGTTATTGATTAAAAGCAATTACACAGAATATGTGTACTTGCTTTTAGCTCCTATGTCTACTACCTACTCAGTTCAAGAAAAGGACCCTACACAAGTAACTACACAAAAGAAAGTAAGATGAAATATTTCCTAATCTCTTCTAACAGCATTAGCATTACTACCTTTAGAAGAAATACTATAGACAGTGGGCCAAGAGATATACTGGCAATATATATATATCAACTGAAGGACAATTATTGTCCCTATGACAACCTTTATTAAAATCATCAAACAAGTAAATACAGTAATACTTAAGGTTAACATGGCCCCCACAAAAATCCTTGGTGTATTTCTTCCTTAACTTGAGGCCAGACCCCATAAAACTAATATTGGGGTTGACACTCAACACTTGACAACTGGGAAAAAGTCTAATCTTGTCAGGTAAAGAAAGGACTACAAGGGAGTCGGGTCGGTAGCGCAGCGGGTTAAGCGCACATGGTGCAAAGCGCAAGGACCGGCATAAAGATCCTGGTTCCAGCCCCCAGCTCCCCACCTGCAGGGGAGTCGCTTCACAAGTGGTGAAGCAGGTCTGCAGGTGTCTGTCTTTCTCTCCCCCTCTCTGTCTTCCCCTCCTCTCTCCATTTCTCTCTGTCCTATCCAACAACAATGACATTAATAACAACAATAATAACTACAACAACAATAATGACATGGGCAACAAAAGGGAAAATAAATAAATATAAAAAAAAAGAAAAAGAAAAAAGAAAGGACTACAAAAGTTGGAAAAGGGCAAAGAGACTGGCTCACTTAATGATGGCCTTTTTGGTCAATACTAGCTCACCTCATCATGTGGGCCACAGTCAGGGAATCCTTGTATTCCCTTATAGACAATATGAACTAAGATCTCTAATAGGTCCCTCTGGTTACTTCCATCAGAAACCTCATCACAAGCCCTCTTGTGGGCCTATCCAGGACCTTGTCCTCACTATAAAGTAGCAATGGTAGGAACTGAGGGAGGGTGGGTTAAGGAAGACTGAGTCCTGAAATGAGTGCAGCTTAGAATCTCCCCAGCTATGACTATGAACTGTAGGCTCAGATTGAAAGGGACTCAGAGATTACACAGGCTGTTGTGCTAAATGTGAATATTAGTGGTTCAGATCCACAGGGTAAACAGTTAATTATACTTACATATTTTCTTCAAGTTTGAAAGCTACCTCTGCCTTACTCCAGCTTTCTAGCTCTATTTTCAACTCTGACGCCATCTCAGACACATTTTTAGGTTACCTCCATGTTAGCAATCAAGCTCAAGCAAAAATTACTAAAGTCTTGGGCCCCCTAGGAACATACAAAAAAAAAAAAAAGACTTTCTAGCTTCTCTCCACCCTAAAATCCCCATTCTTATCTGCTCTACTCCTACATTTGGCTCCTGTTTATTAAACATTTTGTTCTGCTTTATATCTTACAGCCTTTTAGCCACCAAGTTGCAGTTGCTACTATGATTCCATCTTGAGTTCCCTGGGCAGAAGACTTCACCAACGTGCCCCAGGACGTCACCTCTCCTAAGTTTTACCCAACTAGGGAAAAGTAGAAATAGGCTGGGGGTAAGGATCACCCTGCCAACATCCATGTTGGCAGCAGAGAAGCAATTACAGAAGCCAACCTTCCACCTTCTGCACCCCCAAAAGAATTTTGGTCCATACTCCCAAAGGGGGAGAAATATTATAGAAAGATGACCAAAGGGGTCTTAACTCCAATTTCATCAGGACTTGGAGAGAACATTTGGAAGTTGTAATAGGTATAGGTATAACTTAAGAAGAGAAGAAGGCAGTACCAGAGAAAAACTGGATCTATCTACCTATCTATCTATCTATCTATCTATTGTTAAAGAAATAATTGTCAACTCGTATCTGTGACCTGAAACTACTGCAGTTCCCAATGGAAGGAATGAGGACACAGACCTTTGGTGGTGTGGAATTATACCCATGTTATCTCATATTTTTGTAAATCAATGTTAAATTATTAATAAAAAAGAAAAGAGAAAAAAAAGAATCTGTCAGTGAACAGTTCAAAAAGCTCAGTTTCCCACTGCCCCCTGAATAGTGTCAAACTGCACACACTCGCTTTTTCTCATTCATTGCCTCTTCTGGCTGTTCCCAATCTCTTGAACTCAAAAATTTTACATCCTCTTTATGAAACATCTTTGACTTACAATGTTATATAACAGACTCTCCTTCAAGTTTATATAGAAAGTCAGAATTGTACAGTTTAGAATATAATCTTTTCCAGTCATGTAGGCACAGTAATTTTATCTTCTAAAGTACATGATAAATTTCTTGGTACTGGGATCTAGCTTATCTTTTTGTTTTACATTCTGATGTATAGTGGGAGTCTAGTCACCAGCAGAGTCAGAAGAAACCCTCTTTCAATCAGAAAGGAAGACTTAAGCAGTTAAAATTAACTCTAATCACCCAAACAACCAGCTACTCTCAGTGTATTTTATAGTAAAAATAGTAAGGTTGTTGGAGGGGAATCAGAGAAAACAAGAAAGATTCTGCCCTCAAGCCCTGTAATTTTATTTAATGTGGTGAGAGATTTAAAATTAGAAAAGAGTAGAACAGAGTGCATAATTAAACATGTAGAAATAAACTCAAGGAAGAGGAATAAGAATTCATCTATTGCCATCATCATGACTAAAAGATCCATAGGTTATTTCACAAGGAAATAAGGCCTGAGAAAAGGACTTTTAGAATAAAGCTGCTGGGGCAAGGAGATAACATATTGGTTATGCAAATAGGATTCCCAGGTTGAATCAGTGGCAAAACTAAGACAGAGTTGAGCAGTGATCTGGTTAAATACTACATACAAAAACAAAACGAGTAAACAGATAAATAAGATAAAAATATTGAAAAGGTGGTGAATCTGAGAGAACATCGTGCAACACTTACACATTCAGGAAAAAATGTAAACATTAGAGAGTAAGCATCAGAAACTAGTGAACAATAGTTTTGACTAAAATTCTGCAGGTCAGCAAGTTGAAAAGCTTTTCACAGCAAAAGGAATCACCACCAAAACAGATAAACTCCCTACAGAATGGAATTTCTTTATATACCATATATCAGACAAAAGGCAAATATCTAAGACACATAAAGAACTCAACAATAACAACAAACAACCCCACTGAAAAATGGAGGCAGTACTTGGGCAGATTCTGCTAAAAAGTAGAGACACACAGGGCCAGCAGACATATGAAAACATGCTCAGGGCTGAGGGTAGATAACATAATGGTTATGCAAACAGACTCTCATGTCTGAGACTCTAAAGTCCCAGGTTCAATTCCCAGCACCACCATAAGCCTGAGCTAAACAGTGCTCTGGTTAATAATAATAATAAATAATAATAATAATAAAAAGAAAACATGCTCAGAGTCACTGATGATCACAGAAATGTAAATCAAAACAATGAGATGCCACTTTATATCTGTGAGAAAGTCATACACCAGAAAAAAGAGCTATTAGTGAGTCTATGAGGGAAATGAACTCTTCTGCATGTTTTTTGGAAATGTAAATTAGTCCAACCCCTATGGAAAATAGACTGGAGACTAATCAGAACCCTAGAAATAAACCTCCCCTAGGATCCAGCTATTTCTCTCTTGGAGATACCCACAGGAAACAAAGACACCTAATCTGAAAAGACCTATGTATACCTACCTATGTTGGTAGCAGCATGATCTTTAAGCCCAAACTTAGAAACAACTCAGATGTTTGGTGATCAATGAATGGCTAAGAAAGTTGTGGTATACACACACAATAAAATGCTATACAGTTGTTTAAATTGATGGATTCATATCCTGGAAAGAACTTTAAAGTATCCTGTTGAGTGCAATATGCAGGAATGAGAAGAATGAATACCAGATGATCTCACTCACAAGTGGAACTTAAGAAGCAAGGACAGTAAGGGAAAACACAAAGTGAAACTTGGGCTGAGTGTGGTATCAAAGCAATGGAATCTGGGGAAGAAGGGAAGAGACAGGATAGAGAGGTTTGAGATGCACAAAGACCTAGGTTGGCAGAGAGAATGACCTGCAGACACTTATGAGAGGTTGTACCTATGAGTCAACAACTGTACTGTAAACCACTTGCCCACTCAAAAAAGTAGAAAATAGAACTAAAGAAAATTCTGCAGGTAACCTTGCTAGTAGAAAATATAGAATAAGGGCCCAGGAGGTGGAGCACCTGGTTAAGTGCTCACATTACAATGCACAAGGTTCCAGGTTCAAGCCCCTGGTCCCTACCTGCAGGAGGAAAGCATCATGAGTGGTGAAGCAGAGCTGCAGGTGTCTGTCTCTCTGTCTCTCTATCTCCTCCTCCCCTCTCATTTTATCTGTCTCTATCCAATAATAAAGAAATAAAATATAAAAAGAATAAAATTCAGAATAGGGTGGGGGTAGGTGCATATGGTTATTCAAAGATATTATTATGCCTGAAGCTCCAAAGTCCCAGATTCAATCCCTTGCACTACCAGAAGCCAGAAAAGAAAAAAAGGAAAGAAGGAAGGTAGGAAGGAAGGAAGGAAGGAAGGAGGGAAGGAAGGAAGGAAGGAAATAAAAAAGAAAAGAAAAAAGAAAATCTAGAAGGAAAAAGCAATGCTGGGCTTTAGGTAGAAAAAGTGATTTTAGAAAAGCAGAATTTGAATTAATCCACCTGTGTGGATAAAATATATCGGAGAGGGAGTCGGGCAGTGTACAGCGGGTTAAGAACATGTGGTGCAAAGCGCAAGGACCTGGTTGGAGATCCCGGCTCCCCACCTGCAGGGCAGTCGCTTCACAGGCAGTGAAGCAGGTCTGCAGGTGTCTGTCTTTCTCTCCCCCTCTCTGTCTTCCCCTCCTCTCTCCACTTCTCTCTGTACTCCCCAACAATGACATCAATAACAATAATAACTACAACAATAAAACAAGGGCAACAAAAGGGAATAAATAAATATTTTACAAATATATATCAGAGAAAAGACAGACTGATTTAAGATAAAAAAGTAGGAAAATGGAAATTAGGACTTGGTTTTATCTTATTTTGACCAGGGTAGATATATCATTAAATTGTTCAATGTGCCTCCTGTGCCCCTATTTTTCAAATGAGATACCAACTTTAGTTCATTCTATTAGTTTTAAAGTCCATTTCTACTAGCTCAGGGGTCATAAACCCTGTTTTTCTGTTTGTTTATTCCAGAGCAATATTCAGCCGTAGTTGACTGTGGTGTAGTCATTGGGTAACCATGAGTGGAACCTCAGACATGAGTCTCTTTGCATAACCATATTGCTATCTACTCCTACCCTCTCTCCCTACTGTATAATCTCAGAATTTAAATAAGTGTGTCATAGATGTTGTGGCAACCAGCCAGCAGGATTAACACTGATTCTGGTGAGTTAGTTTATAAATCTGACTGGATCTTTCTTACTGATGCATTTCTATTCACACAGTACTTTCTATACTGAGAACCTAAAAACCATTTTTTTTTAAACCACATCTTCACACAAGAACAGATGATTAGCAAATTCAGAAAGCTCACTTGATACTAGGAAGAAGGGCAGCAGCTGGAGGAGGAGGAGAAAGCCGGGGAGGGACATCATATTCTTCATTTCCCAGGTGACCATTGGAGAAGACCTGAAAAGAAACCAAAGGGCTAGTTCAGAATTCATCTTTTGGAAGACATTAAAAACATTATCAGCTCTTATCAAAGGTCTAATTTTGGATTGGGGTTGGGGCTTGCCAGGGATCAAGCCCAGGGTTTCATACATGTAAGACATGATTTCTACCACCAAGCTACATCCCCCTCCCTCACACACAAAACAAAGTATAATTTAAAGAGAAAATATAACTTTGGTTTATTTAAACAAGCAAAATTATGACATAATTTACTTAACATCCTTAGCATTACTCCTATATGGTGGTGACTAACCACCACCATATAGGAATCTCAAACATACTTAGAGGAAATACTGTAATTTCTATATATCAGATATAGCTAGAGTGTAGAGTTCTTCAAATATGATAATGGTTCAGTGCATAAATTGTTGAACACTCAGACATGGGGTCTTGAGTTTAAATACCAGCAGCACAAGTGCCAGAGTGATGCTATGGTTCTCTCTTATGGTAAATACTGAATAATTCTAAGTCTTCAGTAAAGGAAAATTAGCAACATTGGTACAGCTTTTTATTTCAATTAGTTATCTCTAGAGTTAACAGAACACTTATATGCTTTAAAAAATTTTTTAAATTTTATTTATTTTCCCTTTTGTTGCCTTTATTGATTTTTATTATTGTTGTAGTTATTATTGTTGTTGTTATGGATATCATCATTGTTAGATAGGACAGAGAGTAACGGAGAGAGGAGGGGAAGACAGAGGCGGGGAGAGAAAGACAGACACCTGCAGACTTGCTTCACTGACTGTGAAGCGACTCCCCTGCAGGGGGGAGCTGGGGAATCAAACCGAGATCCTTAACTCCAGTCCTTGCGCTTCGCGCCACATGCGCTTAACCAGCTGCGCTACCACCTGACTCCCATTTATATGATTTTTAATACAACAGCAAATAAGTATAATTTAAAATGCCTTTGCTCTGTCTGTTCTTCTACTAGATCCGTGCTAAGACTTTCAAAATGCAGCCCAACAGACACTGTGTGTAAATTATACTAACCAAAAACTGCTAACTTGCTTGTAAGTACCTTAAAAAACCCAGAGTATAAATTTGAAAATTCTGATTTCTGAGATTCTCAGATACAGGAACTATCTTGAAAAAACAGCTCTTTATAAATCCAACAACTTAAAAAAGGTGTGGGGGGGACGGAGATGGACATTTCAAATATACATATATAAAAGAGTATATCTTAAGACTTTTGAGTTATATCATAGGGTTTTTATTCTTTCTTTAAAATTATTTTTCTTTATTTATTGGATAGAGACAGCCAGAAATCAAGAGAGAAGGGATGACAGAGAGGGAGAGAGAAAGAGAGACACCTGCAGCACTGTTTCATCACTCACAAAATTTTTCCCCTGCAGGTGGGGACCTGGGGCTCGAACCCTTATCCTTGCACACTGTAACATGTGTGCTTAACCAGGTGTGCCACCACCCAGCCCCTTCTTTGTTCTTTTATTAATTCATATTTAAAAGGAAAGCTAATGTTAGAACAAAAAGTATGTAATATAATTTAATGACTTTTTATTTATGAGAAACAGAGGAGGGGAGAAAGAGAGCCAGAACATCAGCCTAAAGGTCTCCTGCATGACAATACAAGGCTTCATTCATTGTGTCACCTCCCAGGGCACCAGGATGTACATAATTTGAATAGTCCTAGATAGCCCATAAATAATCTATCATTTTTTTCCCCACTTGAATTTCTAAAATATATCGAAGATTTAGAGTACACTATATAATAGACATATATTATGTACTAACTTAAAATAAGAACAGGAAGATTTTTAAAGAATATATTTGAAAATTACCAATGTTTGCATTTCAAAGCTATACAGTTGAACTATTAAAGCTTCAAGTTTTCATTCTTAAAATCTAGCTGTTGTGTTTTAATTTCAATGTCCATATTTCATGTTTCCCCTCTTTAGATTCAATCTACTATGGTACATTTCTGTTTCTGACTGTGGATCAAATAATAGGACAAAGCAATTTTTTATCTATCTAAAAAAGAAATTTCTAAGAACATGTGGGTTGTTGAAAAATTCAATTAAATAAAAAAAAAACACCTTTAAGCTTAAATGCTTTGTCTCAAAACACAAATGTTCATTACAATGAATAGCACTGTACTCTCAATCAGATCAGCTGAAGTCTGTGCAGGATGATAGAATGGGTGTAAGATATTTGCAAACAGATTTCCTTGATGCAATTTTTGGTTTTGGTACAAAATTCTAACATTGGGCCATACCGAGGAAGTTATTTGCACATCATGTCTGACAAATGGTTAAAACTAAGATAAATAAATTAAATAATGCTAAGCCCCATTAAAATAATAAACCTGGAACCTTTGGGGTCTTAGGCATAAAAGCCTGGTGTGCACACAACTTTGCTAACTCCCACACCAAAACAAATACTTCTTCAAAGATATACAGATGATCAATAGGCATATGTGAAGAAAATTATCTGTTATTATGAAAATGTAGGTCAAAACAATAGACTATGATTTAACATCTATGAAGGCCATTATGATTTAAAAGGAAAGAAACAACAAAAGTTGGAGAAGGTATGGAGAGAAGGGAATACCTACATTTGTTTGGCAGGACTGTAAATGGATGTAGCCATTATGGATAGTATGGGGAGTCTTAAAAAATGTAAAAATATAATTCCTGTGGGGAGCTTTTGGGAGTGTGGCCATGGAGCAGTGACTGCATAAAAGATCATTCCTACTGTAAGCAAGGTAAAGCAATGAAAAATAACCTGGAATCTTACCACTTTACAATTCTGAAGAAGTCCAGTAAGCCATAGGTAGGTGCAGGTGAGCTTGGAAAGGGAGAAAGTCTCCAGACAAAAGAACCAGCTCGAGCCAGCTTACACATTTTATGCAGTACAATTTATTATATTTTTAAAAATTTATTTTTATTTATTTATCATCCCTTTTGTTGCTTTTCACTGTTGTTGTAGTTATTATTGTTGTTACTGATGTCATTGTTGTTGGATAGGACAGAGAGAAATGGAGAGAGGAGGGGAAGACAGAGAGGGGGAGGGAAAATTAGACACCTGCAGATCTGCTTCACCACTTGTGAAGCGACCCTCCTGCAGGTGGGGAGCCGGGACCTCGAACCAGGATCCCTAGCAAGTCCTTGTGCTTTGCGCCACGTGTGCTTAAACAATTCATTGTATTTTAAAATTCATATAGGTAATGGTATCTATCACTATAAAACCACACCACAATTAGTAATTTATCCTAAAAAGAGCAAAATCAAGTAACCTGATTCTAATTTTTGAAACTATTAACATGCTTTAAAATACAAGTAGCACTTTCTCTTATTGTTTTAGAAACAATTACTGACAAATTATAATTAAGTAATTTTGATTGCCTCTGAAACACAATGGTGTGTCATTTCTCAGTCATTCATTTGGTACTTGGCATCTGTCAATAATTATGCTCCCTGTACTTCTGTAGAGAATCTTCAAGTTACAATGAGTCTCTTTCATGGCAAAAGACTCTTATTTCCTGATAACTGTATAGCATATGCCTGCTGTGCTTTTCACACAGTTGGCCTTAGATGAACACCAACACTCGAATGGCTTAGAAGACATTATTATTTTAAAAGATTTATGAGTATGTTTACTTATTTATAAATGAGAGAGGAAGAGAGGGAAAGAAGGTCTCCTTAATTGTAATTCCTTAGAATTCTTTTTTAAAAAAATTGTCTTAAACTGGATAGACAGCCAGAAATCAAGAGGGAAGGGGGTAATAGAGAAAGCGAGAGACAGAGAGACACCTGCAACACTGCTTCACCATTTGCAAAGCTTTTCCCCTGCAGGTTTGGACTAGGGGCTCAAATCTGGGTCCTTGAGCATTGTACCATGTGCTCTCAACCAAGTGTACCACCACCCAGTCCGTAATTCCTTATAATTCTATGATAATTGTTAGACTGAGGCTACACAAATGTTTTAAAAGCCAAAAGACTCAGTTTACCAGGCCTAAAATAACATTTATAGTTCGATTTATTTCAACTACTCATTCATATTACTTGGTAGTAGCTAGATGAGACAATTTAGCATTATGTCATTGTCAACTCTGTGATTGCACTGGCTCACATTTCATAAGGCTTGAAATGATTTTAGCTGCCACTCCCTGAGGGAGTACAAGAAACCATCACTTTTTGAGCTAAAAATAACTGTTTTATGTTTTCTGCAAATATAAAGAGGCTGTTTACTAATAGGAATAAAAAAGTTCCTTGAGGCTAGGTGGTGGTACACTCAGGGAAGTATGCACATTACCATGCATTAGGACTTGTGTCCAAGCCTCTAGTCTCCACCTGCAAAAAGGAAGTTTCATGAGTGAAGTAGTGCTGTGGTTATCTATCTCTCTATCTCCATCATCGTGTTTGACCTCTGTTTTTATCACAAAGAAATAAATCTAAGAACAAAAACAGTTCCTCAAATATATAGGCTTAATATCAACTGAAACAGATCACATTAGGTTCTATTATTTTTTTAGATAGTAAATTTTATTTTAACCCAAGTTTTAAAATTATTTTTTTAAAAATTACTTTTGAACAGTATATTTAATGGGCATATCAACATGCTAGAGAAATATTAGGTACAACTTCATATCACTCTGATGTATCTGTGCCACTAAATTTTGCCTTCTGTTTTTCTAGATCACTGTTCTAAATCTACCACAATTCCCCTGGGAATGATTTCAACTTGCATACTTTGTTACTATTCACTTTTCTGGCAAAAACTTTTATTATCTACCAAATTACAGAAAACAAGACATTCATAGCTAGTTTCAATCTATATTGCCACAGTTTGGCTTCCTCTTCCCACTGTACCTGCAATATAATCCATCCACTATTGACTTCCTAGCACTTATGCATGTTTTACAAACTCTATGATATTCCCTCCTTTCTTGTCTACAAAAGCAAAATCTTCAATATTTTAATATCTATAGTCAGTGTAACCCTCTTGCATGAAGCTTTCTTTATTCCATGTTTAACAGTTAATTCCAATTAGATTTTTTCCCCTTTTTGGGGATCCCATATTGTATTTCTAGATGCTCCTCCTATGCTTTCTCTTAATATAGGGTTATCAGAAAAGCCATATAATTTAATTTTCTACATTTTTATGCAAAAATGTGTAATGACTTTTCTGACAGCCCAATACTTTTTTGTGCATTGACATAACTTGATATAAATCCTAGGTCAATATTTTCCTTTATGTCTCAACATATCATTTAACTCAGTCTTGAAATTTGAGATGATTATTTTTCTGAAATTTATATTACTGACAATGTAAACAGAAGAAGTTTCTACCACAGAGAACTAAAGGAAAACTACTAGATGATCATTGTCCTGGGACATATGGAAAGAGGACTTCCAGGACTAAAAAATAACATGCTCTCAATGGGAATAAAGTGATAAACACTGAGAAATCTCCCCACATTACATATCTGGTTGAGAAGATTTCCTATAAGTCAGGTATTTTGTAAAAATTAATGTTTAAGTACTTGGGGCCCTAGAAATATATGGAAAACAAATACTTTGATGAGCATCTTAACACAATTAAGAACACCGATCTATGGTCCTGGGCCCCTAAGAACATACCTGAAATAGACATCCTACCATGTGTCCTAGGACCCCTATTCTCATCTGATCTATTCCCACTCTTTCGTTGCTGTCTACTAAACATTTTGTTGTACTCAATATCTTACTGCCTTTCAGCCACCAAGTTGCAGATGCTACTACGATTCCATCTTGACCTCCTCCAGAGCCCTGCCCCACTAGGGGAAGATAAAACAGGCTGGGGTTATGGATCAACCTGCCAACATCTATATCCAGCAGAGAAGCAATTATAGACGTCAGAACTTCTTTCTTCTACATACTATAAAGAATTCTGGTCCATACTCCCAGAGGGGGGAAATGATAAAGGAAGATGATTGGAGGGCTCTGGATCCCAGTTCCACCAGGACCAGAAACATTTGTCAACAGGAGTCTTTGTTTTTATACCATCATTGAAAGGGAAGAAAATTTGTAAAACACCAGAAGTCAGGCAGCACTGAGGTTATCTAAAAGTGAAGAGGGAAATAAAGGACACCCGGAAGTACCAGTAGGTATAGGTGTGATTTAGAAGGAATGTGAAGGCAGGAATGTAAAGAAAATGGGGGTGGTGGTGGTAGATAGATAAAAGTGAACCCATTATCTGTGACCTTTGGAGAACTAATGCAGTTTCCACTGGAGGGGGATGTGAGCACAGTATAAAAGTATAACATTATCTTATAATTTTACAAATCACTACTAAACCACTCATGAAAGAAGATCTATTTGTGCAAAACACCATTTTCCCCCATATCTCACACATATAATAGACACATACACCATCTCCAAAATACTGATACAAACTCTTTCAACAGCATCTGGCTGGAAGTGAACCAAGACTAAAAAGAGTTTTTTTTTTGTTTTTTCAAAAGCAGCCCTTAAGATCTAAAGAGAAGTTTAAGTCCAGTCATGTGAACCTGCCTCTCCACCAAAAAAACATAAAGCCACAAGCTCAAAAAAGAGGAATCACTCAATGTGTTTATCTAGTAACATCTTCAACTGATTATTGTACAAAGGTCACTTTAGAATATTACTTGAAGTAATATGACAAGCCTGAGATAGCTTTTTTTAAAAAAGATTTTATTTATTTATGAGAAAGATAGGAGGAGAGAGAAAGAACCAGACATTAATCACTCTGGCACATGTGCTGCCGGGGATTGAACTCAGGACCTCATGCTTGAGAGTCCAAAGCTTTATGTATCAAAGCTTTATGTGCCACCTCCTGGAACACAGTTTTTATTTTTTTTTTAATCACATAAGAAACAACAGTATTCTTAGGGGGGGTTGGGTGGGAGAGCAGGGGGTTAAGTGCACATGGCACAAAGCGCAAGGACTGGCTTAAGGATCCCCAGTTCGAGCCCCCTGGTCCCCATCTGCAAGGGGTAAGGGGGTCGCTTCACAAACAGTGAAGCAGGTCTGCAAGTGTCTGTCTTTCTATCCCCCTCTCTGTCTTCCCCTCCTCTCTCAATCTCTCTCTGTCCTATCCAACAACAATGACAATAACAATAATAACCACAAGGGCAACAAAAGGGGGGAAAAAATAGCCTCCAGGAGCAGTGGATTTGTGGTGCAGGCACTGAGCCCCAGCAATAATCCTGGAGGCAAAAAAAAAAAAAGGAAAAAAGAAAACAGCAGTATTCTTAATTTTGAGAAAATAGTGAATAAAGATTATTGGGATAAAATGTTAGTATCAGACAAGATCAGACATGTTCAGGGTGGTATGGACGTAGACCAAAATGTTAGTATCTACTGATAGGTCTAAGTAGATAAAATTCAAGTTCCCAATGAAATTTTAACAGAAATCATCTCTCCTCAGATAATTAAGATAAACCATCAATAATAAGTATCTAGCCAGCAAAAATATTAAGACTTAAAGATAGAACCTGAGAATATCCGGGAATAAAAACAATGCTGAGGAAAGAAGTCTCTTACCAATAAAACAAGATAAATAAACCTAATAATTTGTAGCTTGTGGGTTCAAGTAAAAAGCAGGCAATATTTTAGTTAGTATGACTATGCTTCGTTTGAGGGGTAAGAGGAAGAAATAAAAGTCACAAAAATTCTTACACTTCATTACAGTGGTAGAGGAGTTTTTTTTACTTTTTCTTTGCTTACAGAGCTCTCTACAATTAGCAAGTGGAATAATTACAATTTAATTTATCCTCGATTTCCTTACCATTTATCAGGTGAAACAAAATATAAAGGGCAAATGGCTTTAATGGCTGATTGGAACTAATATACAGAAGGCATACAGTGAAGAGAATGAATCTTAACTCCATTTAGTTTTACAAATTTTCCTTCTCATGTTTAGATGGAATACTACACAGCTATTAAAATGATGAAGTAATCTCCTTTGTCTCATCTTAGATGGAACTTGAGGGAATCAGGTTAAGTGAAATAAGTCAGAGAAGATAAATACAGGATGATCTCACTAAGTAGGCAGAACTTAAACAAGGAAACTAAAAATAAAGTGAAACTTGGACTATATGTGGTATATTGTAGGGAAAGAGGGGATTGGGAGGGGGTGGAGAGGGTGCTGGGATCCTGATGCTTAATGGTAGTAAAAGGACATAGGTTGGGGGTGAGAATATTTTGCACATACTTATCACGGAGATGAGAAAGTATACCTACCCATATGTCAACAAATGTACCATGAATGATTAACCCCCAATAAAATGATTTTTTAAAATAAGAAAATATCTACAGGTATTATTTACCACTGAAAGTTCAATTTTATACTTTACCAATTGACCCTTATATCTGGCTGACACTCCTCCCCTCAGTTGCCAGAAAGGAATATTTAATCCAAAGTATTATCTCTAAGGAAAATAAGCCTCAATAACAGTTATTAATACTTGATATCAAACTGTATTTTGTATATTTGAGAAAATGATGAGTTATGTGAAATAATTTACCAGTCTCCAAAATTGTTAATGGTAAATTTTCTATGGTAAAAATAAAAAATAAAAATATACACTAAAATGTAAAGGTATAATACATTGTAATATTTACTATTTTCTTAAAAATATAAATCTTTGGAGGCTGGGTGGTGGTGCACCCGGTTAAGCCACATAGTTATGAAGCACAAGAACCCACGCAAGGACCCCGGTTCAAGCCCCCCAGCTCCCCACCTGCAAGGGGGCCGTTTCACAAAGAGTGAAGCAGGGCTGCAGGTGTCTTTCTCTCTCCCTCTCTGTCTTCCCCTTCTCTCTCAGTTTCTCTCTGTCTTATCCAATAAAAAAGAAAAAAAAGTGTGTGTGTGTGGGGGGATGGACACTAGGAGCAGTGGATTCATAGTGCCTGCACTGAGCCTCAGCGATAATCCTGGAAGCAATATACATATCTTGAAAAAAAAAATCACTCTTCTTTCTCTTCATCCCCTGTTTTATGAGTATGTTATCTGCCTATTGCAAACCACTACTACTACTACTGAGTGATAACAACATGTCTGACACCAAAGAAGAAATTTCTCCTAATCGTAATTCCTTATAATTCTTTTTTTATCTAAAAAGAAAGATCATTCAGTTACTTAGTTAAAAAAATATCTTTATTTAGGAAATGCTGTTTTGTAAGACTGATGTTATCTCAGGGGTACAATTTCAAATATGTGCTTGATCCACCTCTCCACCAATGTTCCCTTTCACTACAGCACAGGGCATTGGGCACCCCGCCACTATTTTAATCTAGAAAAATGACATTTTCCCTTTGGCTAAAGTTTAGTGTCAGAAAAACATATTAAGAAATACTGCTCCTTGAGTACCAAGATATCCTTTCCTCCAAGCCTTTTTCACAACACGAGCATGTAATATTTTGTCTTTATCATCAGCTTAGATATTCTAATAATAGCAATCAACTTACTAAGTGTTTTACTAAATAAAAAGAGAAAGAAGCAGAGAAGGAAATTAATTTGGTTTTAAACTTGAAAAAAAACTGTGAAGGGACAGTTATTTTGAATTAAAAAGTGGTCCATACTCCCTGAGGGATAAAGAATAGGAAAGCTATCAGGGGAGGGGATGGGATACAGAGTTCTGGTGGTGGGAACTGTATGAAGTTGTACCCCTCTTATCCTATGTTTTTTGTCAGTGTTTCCTTTTTAGAAATTAAAAATTAAAAATTAATAAATAAATAAAATGTCATTAGTTACAATTTATTCCTGTATTCCATGTGTGGCTGTTATTTTGAGTTTAATTCCAGAACTGAGGAGCATGGGGAGATGGGGAGAGAAAATATAATCAGGTTTGCATAAGCATTTTTTTCTTTGTTATCTTTACTACTAGAAGCCTTACGTATATAAAGTGTTAACAACTGTTTGATTAAATCAGTTTGGGTTGAGCAACCGTAAAGATGTAAACTGAAAAACAAAATCCCATCCAGGATCAGAGAAACTAACAACTAAAACATTCTAAATAAACTCAGCTGTCTGTCAACTGAAGCTAGCTTTCTGAAGTCTTCCAACAATGAAATAAGTAGAGAAGTGATACATTTTCTACTTTATGTCAATTGTGAAGTATATTGTGATTTACTGACTTAACACAATTTGCCCTACAGAAAGAAGAGGAGAAGAGGAGACATAGTCCCATTTTATTGCATTCAGTACAATAACTACCTATAATTCTTAAGAATCTACTTTGGGAGTCTAATTTAAAATTAGAAAATTTCAAAGGTGGGATTTGTTTGAAATGCTGAGTTTAATTAGTTGCAACACAGAATTTACTTAAGAATATAAGAATTGCAATATCAAGGGGGTCGGGCGGTGGCGCAGTGGGTTAAGTGCACGTGGCGCAAAGAGCAGGGACCGGCATAAGGATCCCGGTTCGAGCCCCCGGCTCCCCACCTGCAGTGGAGTCGCTTCACAGGCGGTGAAGCAGGTCTGCAGGTGTCTATCTTTCTCTCCCCCTCTCTCTCTGTCTTCCACTCCTCTCTCCATTTCTCTCTGTCCTATCCAACAACAAAGCAACGTCAACAATGGCAATAATAACCACAACGAGGCTGCAACAACTAGGGCAACAAAAAAGGGGGAAAAATGGCCTCCAGGAGCGGTGGATTCATGGTGCAGGCAACCGAGCCCAGCAATAACCCTGGAGGGGAAAAAAAAAAAAAAAGAATTGCAATATCAATACACACACTATCTGAAACTAGATCTTAATTTTAATGTGGATAAGAGAGAGCTAAACAAGATTAAAATCCAGCTTTCAGTAAGCAATAAATGTTACGATTTATTCAATACACTTTGGGGGTATTTATGTGTATTGATAATCAGGACATGGGAGTTTACAACAAAAACACAGAATCTTTATAACTGAAGTTATCATTAATACCTTATACCTATAACTAGTAATAAGAAAATTTCATATCATAATCTATAGCAGAAATTCTAACCCTTTTGAAACTTCTATACAAAAGTTAGTAGACAGTATGCTAAGGAATAGAAGGGCAGGTTTATATGAGAGCTAAAAGCATATTAACATAAGAACCTAAAATAAGACATCTTCAATGAATTGTTCTAATTTTATATCTTAAGTATTTCTGATTTACACTCAGGAAATAAATTATTACCATGTCCCTAAGATATATAACTAGTCAATTTGTATTAGAAATTGTTCTAAAATGCTTCTGAGGTTCTGGACAGTGGCACATTCAGTTTAGTGTATAGATTATCAGATATAAGGACCCAGGTTCAAGCCCCTGGTCTTCATTGCAGCAAGGAAGCTTTATGAGTGGTAAAATAGCAATGCAGTTGCATGTTTCTCTCTCTCACTCTCTCTGTCTCTGTCTCTGTGTGTCTCTCTCTCTCTCATGCTACTTACCTCTCCCTTCCTTTCTCAATTAATCCTTGTCCTATCAAAATATATCTAAAAGGAGACTAAGCATGCATGAATGAAAATATAAAATAATAATAAAATAACAGAAATTCCTTCCTTCAGGATTATAGGTTACAGAAAAACATCCTTCTGAGGATGAGATCTCCATTTTCAGATATGTTGTAAAAATGCTATTTTACAATTGTTTTCTCTTTCATTTACTTCGTATGGAGATGACCGTGGAGATCCTAGTATTTCTAACAGATGAGAGACTGAAGGTACTAACACCATTCCTCCCCTTAATTCTGAATTCCATTTTAGGTAAGATGCTTCCTGTGCTGCCTATTTTAGATACATACCACCAGGCCAAAGTTGGGAGTGAGAATACTGCATCGGCTCCTAACAAAGAAAATGTACCCGTGTGCCAACAACTTGCACTATAAGCCATTAATCCTCCACTAAAGTGATAGAAAAAAAGTATACTGATGAGATTAAATACTATTATTCAAAATTTTATTATTACTCTACCTTCACTTACATACATACACAGGTTTTGTATAATGGTCATGGGTCACATTTAAAGTTTCCTAAATGTATTATAGGATGATAAATAAAATTGCCAACTGCAAGTCACTATTTTGAAGGAACAGATTATAGAACTAAAATAATAATTAAGAACAACAGAAAGGAGATCAATGTAACACTAACGTCTTAAAAAAGATGCAGAGTCAGTTTCAGTTGAGGGGATGTGTCACCAATGTGAAAACACTTAGCAGCAAAATAAATGGCACTGCAAAGCCATACTAAGAGTTCTTGGTACAATGATTTCTTCTGCTGCTTCTCTGCTTCTCTGTATGACTGAATTGTTTCTTAGAAATGTAAATGATAGTGGTAATATCCTTTAAGCCAGAACTCAACATATCTGAGAGTAACTTAGTTTTACAGCAAAAGAGTTGTGTTTTCTTTTTTTCTTTTTCTTTTTTTTGGTGAAACTGAATAGGCCTGGGTATTTCAATGAAAGTTTGTTTTACTAGGTTTTCCTAAAGTGCACTGACCTAAGAAACCATTCCAGAAATAGATTTGTTAACTATAATCATACAACTTTTTTTTTTGCAAATTAGAAATAACTGGGAGAATAAATATTAGTACTGATTATTTTTTAGTATTTTATTTATTTTAAATAGAGAGAGGTAGAAGAAAAGATAGTTTAGATAGATAGAGAAGGTAAATAAATAGACAGACAGACAGACTGACAGACAGCTATAGATACAGTGCTGGCTTATGGTGGTACTGGGAATGGTACTGATTTCCCAGCTAAGTTATTATCAGAAAGAATTTTTGGCAGATGAAAGAAATGAGAGATAGAACTCTAGTAAACTGTCTATAGTGTTTCTACATTTAAATTAAACCATTCTGGGAGTCGGGCTGTAGCGCAGCGGGTTAAGCGCAAGTGGCGCAAAGCACAAGCACGGGCATAAGGATCCCGGTTCGAGCCCCGACTCCCCACCTGCAGGGGAGTCGCTTCACAAGCGGTGAAGCAGGTCTGCAGGTGTCTATCTTTCTCTCCCCCTCTCTGTCTTCACCTCCTCTCTCCATTTCTCTCTGTTCTATCCAACAACAATGACAGCAATGATAACTACAACAATAAAACAACAAGGGCAACAAAAGGGAATAAATAAAAAAAAGATAAACCATTCCATAGAACCTTCTTCCTGACTTTTTAAAAAATTATCTTTATTTATTGGATAGAGATAAGCAGAAATTGAGAGAATAGAGAGGGGGAGATAGAGAGAAAAAGACAGAGAGAGTCAGAGAAACACCTGCAGCTCTGCTTCACCATTTGTAAAGCTTTCCCTCTGCAGGTGGGGGCCGGAGGGCTTGAACCTGGGTCCTTGTGCACTGTGACATGTACACTCAAGCAGGTGAGCCACCAGCTGGCCCCCTGACTTATTTTATGTTCAAGTTTTAATGAACTTCTGATTATTTATAATTTAGAATTAAAGAACTGTAGGGAAGTGGCACGGGAGGGGGGTCTATTGGGTTGTTCAAAAAGTCATGATGCATTTTCACACAGAAAAACAGAAAAATATATCATGAATATCACTTCTTTATAGTAAGTGTCTGTGAACAAACTGTTTTACCTCTGTTTTGCATGTTTCTTACCTTGGCTCCTTCTAAAGGCAAATCATGGCGTCTATGTTTCCGCATAAGCACAGGTTCTGAGACCATTCTACTGTGCCTTCCGTTTACATTGGAACTTGCTGTGATTCCAGGCTTTGGAGAGCCCTCCCCTAGGAGTCTACATCCCACCGACTGATTAGTTCCAAACACATCTCGAGGACACCAGGCTTCAAGAGGCATTGGCTGGTCCCGAGAAGGCACACTTTCCACATGATGCAAAGGACGACTCAGTCTATTTTCTGGAGGGATTGGTGGAGGACTCTCAGGAGGAGGGGGAGGTGGATCTCTTAAGGGAGGAGGTGGTGCTGGGAGTGGTTTATCTTGTTTTCTCACCATGCAAGGAGAAGACTAGAGAGATAAAACAAAGATAAAATTTTAAAGTTGTAGTTCTATGCACAGAAATTATTTCCTCATTTAAATGGAACCTTTAAATTCCTACCTCATCTTGTAACAAGATTCAATTAATTATCATATATAAATAAAGAAAAAATATACATAAATTTCATTGAATTTTTTGTAGAAAATTATAATGTGTAAAGTCAAACATTGGAATTATATAATCTATACAGAGCAAATTAGCAGTATATCATACTTATAAAATTATTTTGACAAGTTCTATTACTATAATAGCAAGTCAATTAATTTATTTGCATTTTTCTATGATCTGAAATAGAGAAGGAATCCAGCAAAATCGTTGTTCTTATTTTGTAGATCAATCTAATTTGTTGTATCTATATTAAGACTGAAACTTGGTTTTGTTACTTTTGTGTCTGCCACTGCAGCAAAGAACAATCAGAGGAAAACTCGCTCTGGTTCTTTCTTTTTACTGGTTAATACAACAAAGTGAAAAATCACAGAGAATACAGCATCAATAATTCCAGGCATTATCTGGATTTTATGAATACTTAAAGTGAACCAACCAAGCTTATTCTTCTGTGAATATATGAATGTACAGGCTCCTGAAATGATCCTATGCTCCTTTCACAGTTTATATTTTTAACCAAGTCCATGTAATAACAGAATTGCACTTTTCTTTAGAAACTATCACAGTAAGAAGTATTTGTGTTTACATAGTTCTGACTAAACATACACTACATAAAAAGCATAACACTACATAACTACTGCATAATATACTAAAAACCAAGACAATTGTCATGTTAAAAATTCAAATACTACTAAATTACTGTGCTTTCAGCTAATTTTTTTTATTTTTGCATCCAGGGTCATTGCTGGGGCTCTATGACAGCACTAGGAATCCACTGCTCCGGTAGGCCATTTTTATCACTTTTGTTGCCCTTGTTGTTGTTGGATATCGAGAGAGAATGGGGGCAGAGAGGGGGAGAGAAACACAGACCCCTGCATACCTGCTTCACCACTTGTGAAGAGGGCCCCCCCCCATCACCCCCACAGGTGGGGAGCTAAGGTCTGTGCGCTTCACGCCAGGTGCGCTTAACTCACTGTGCTACTGCCTGGCCCTCTCTTTCAGCCAATCAATTCTAGCCATAAAACATATAACCAAATGGAATGGACTTTTAAAAAGGTAGTATAAATAATGAAACAAAGTGTTACAGAAGTTAGGGGAAAAAAATCCACACAACATTAAAACAAAATATGAGTTTATACAGTTAGAATTACGTCCTTATTGTTAAACAGTAATGTAGTTAACTTTGCAAATGGAGTAATTCTTGGGGTCAGGCAGTGGCACACCCGCTAAGTGTACATTTTACAGTATGCAAATACAGTAATTCTTTGTAATTAGTCTCTTTGGGTATATAAAGTACATTTAACTCCTTCCTTAGTCACCTTAAAACTTGGGTGATAATTTATCACTCCTTAAAGCCTTATGCAAATACAGTAGAGTCACATTTTTCTTGTCATGCACTACGAAATCTTTTATAAGAGCATACAATTTATTTTAATACAACCATGACCTTTCAAACCCATTTTACAAAATAACTATACTTATTCTGCTAGTTATTTTAGCTAATCAGGAGTCTAATCTGCTATCCTACATACTTCTGTAACTTCTATAGTAATAATGTAAGAACGATGATAATGGTCTCATAAATGAGAAGTTCATCACAGCTGTTCATAAGCAATAGTGAGCACAAAAAAGGGAAAGAGTCAAACCAGTTAACAACGACCACATAAAAAAGCATGAGAGTGTTTCTAATAAGACTGATTTACCTTTGGTGAACCAGTTGGACTGCCACAGGGAGATCGAACTATGCCTTTGTGAATGAGATCCAAGCGTGGAGGCACTGGTGGCAGGCTGAGGTGTGGGATCTGGAGTGGGTTGGGATGTGGCTTTCTTCTCTGTGCCAGAGGCGAGGACCCTGGTGAGGTGACTGGGGAATTCTGCCTTTCAGTGCACTAGAACAGAAATAAAAAATAAACGTTTTATTTGGTGGTGGAGAAGGGCCAGGTGGTGGCACACTAGGCAGCCTAGACGTTACAAAGCACAAGGATCCAGTTTCAAGTCCCTGATCCCCAATTGCAAAGGGAAAACTTCACTACTAGTAAGGTAGTGTAGGTGCCTCTCTTTTCTCTTTCCATCTTTTCTCCCTCTATTGCTAGCCAATAAATAAAATTAATTAAAAAGAATTTTTAGAAGATATCTGCCACTGAACATTTGTTAAACGTAGTTTACACTGATTAGTGGTTGGAAATAACTCACACTATAAATTAAGGATAAAAAGAATAGATACATTTCTCCTATATAGTGCAGACAGGTTCTAGGGGGAAAAAAAGTACAAATGAATAGTTTAAATATTCAAATGCAGCATTCTTATAGAAGTCTATTTATATTTTATGAGGAAACTAGCAAAATGCAGTCCAATAATGCACACTGCTGTTAGAATTTTCTTGGTCTCTGACATATGTATGTAGTACATGCAAAAACTAGAAATGATTTTGTTCCCTGTGACACCTCATCACAGACCCCTGCAAGCGTCAACCCGGCTTTGACCTAGCACGTTATGATTGGGCCCTCCTCAATCGCTATCGAACAGGCCATGGCCGGTGCGCCGCTATGTTCCATCGCTGGGGAGCCAGAGACGACCCGAACTGCCCCTGCGGCTCCAGACAGACTATGACCCACATAGTCAACGACTGCCACCTCTCCAGATTCAAAGGAGGTCTCGAAACTTTACATCAGGCTCAACCTGACGCTGTTGACTGGCTACGGAAGAAGGGCAAACGCTAGAAGAATGGTATAGTTTACTCAAGTTACACTAAAGGGAGAGGGAGAGAGAGAGAACTAAGGAAGTCCACAGAAGTCAGTATTTTCCTTAAAATAAAATCTTACTACTTCTATATTACTAGAAGATTATCAGCTTGTCCATTAGATTAAAAAAGCATCAAAAAGTCATTAGTGTGTACTATGATTTATAGCATTATGTATTTTTTCCTAATATTTTAGAAGCTTTCTTTTTTTACTGCCACAATTTCATTGCTCTTTGGTATACAAAATAAATTGGTGACAAAGTCTCACTAAACTAAGCAGTATTGGGGCTGGGTGGTGGCACACCTGGTTGAGCACACATGCTACAATATGCAAGGACCTAGGTTCAAGTCACTTGCAAGGGGGAAAGCTTTGTAAACGGTGAAGCAGTGTTGCAGATGTCTCTCTGTCTCTCTATATATGTATCACCCCTTTCCCTCTCAATTTCTGGCTGTCTTTATCTAATAAATAAATCAAAGATTAAAAAAATAAATTAAGCAATATTTGTTTTGAGAGCACAGGCCCACATTTCAAGGCCAGGTTTAGTAGCTACTAAGAAAGCTAGGCTTAATTTTTATACTTTCCTAAGTTAATCAGTCATTATTTGATAAAGATCCATTTTCAAATACTCCTACATATATAGAGTTTTAAGGTGATGAAGTCATGTTCCTGTCAGCGTTACTCTCCTTTTTAAGAGTCATCATTGAAAAAAATGTTGAGAGTTTAACTCAAACTCTAGTAACAGTGAGTTAGCCTTTCTTTTTCCGAGAGAACAGATTTGTGTTATCCACAACCACATTTAGTTTCATTGTGTAAGAGTTCTCTAGTTATTAATTCTATGATTTGACTGATATTTTGCTCATGGCCACCATGGATATAAGTATTTAATCAGTTACACCAAAGGCTCAGTCTATCGATATACTAGTCATAATTGATGATGACCTAATTACTGCTCTGAATTATTTGTTGTCAATTACTTGTAGTCACTCTTTTTTCTTCTCTTTCATATTATATTCTTTGCTAAAATCACATGCAGTCCACACTTAAGAACTGAGAACTTACCGTCCTTCTTTTAAATACTTTTAAAAAATGATTCTGAGTGGCTCAGCAGAAGCTTCTAAAATAAGTCAGAAATACCTAAATCATGAAAATGTCAAGTTTCTGTCTCTCAATCAGTGCCAAGTAACATAAAATTATTCAACAAATTTAGATAAGTTTCTATGACAACTTTAAGAACATTTTCTTTTTAGGAATTTTATGGTTCTTTTTTTTATATCTCTTCCCTTATGGAAAGAGAAAATAAATTCAACTGTTATTAAATTCAAGAGACATAAGTAGGAATTTCACATTCATAAACTAATTTTATTTATTTATTCAGGCTCAACCTGACGCTGTTGACTGGCTACAGAAGAAGGGCAAACACTAGAAGAAGAAGAATTTATTTATTTATCATTTTTATTGGGGAGTTATAGTAGAGTTGTTGTCAGATAGGTACAATGCCTTATCTCCCCATTAAAGTTCTCTGCAGAATAACCTCACACACAAAAAAGGTCCATTACCACACAACAGAATACCAAGATTCTCTTCCCCCTCCTTCCCCAGAGTTTTTTGCTTTAGTGCAATAAACCAAACCCAATCCAATTTTCACTTTGTAATTTCTCACTGTCTTTATTTAAGTTCTACCTACAAATGATGTCACTCACTATCTGACCCTTCTCCTTTCAGCTTCTCTCACTTAACATCATGTCTTCAACCCAAATGAGGCATAAACTAATCTCAATGCAGTCAGTGACTCTTAACAAAGTAACAATAATACTTCAAATTATTTGGGTTTTACGTGGTTATAAATTTAAACCTTACAATGATCCAAAAATAATAAACAAAACACACACAAAAAATCTGATGTGAAGCTATGTACATCAGAGAACTGTTAACACTTCAAATTTTTTTGTGTGTGTTTTTCTATGGGACATGTGATAAAAGGAACTATTAAGGAAAAACAACAACAAAGACCAAACAAACCTAATCCTCTAGGCTCAGGTGTAGTTAATGCTTTTAGAGATATCTGCTAGAAAGATGTTCATAACATTTATAATTATTTTTTCTAGATAAGACCTCTCACTGCCAGGCCAAAGTAATAGCAACAAAATCAAATATCCAGAACTATACAATTAGAGCTAAAATCTTAAATTGCATCAACTATCAAAGAGAAATGCCTCTTGGCCTATATACTATTAGTTATACAAAACTCTAGAAGATAATTTAATACAAATTTCCTTTTTTACCTTGATGTTTTTAATGCATAAGTAAGAGAAAAAAGTAGCTTATAAGTAGAAACAGGTTATTTTAAAATCATGGAAAAATAAACTATCAGAGTTCAGAAAGTAGAATATGAACATAGCATTAATTATAAAACTTATTGTATAGGGGGAGTTGGGCTGTAGCGCAGTGGATTAAGCGCAGGTGGCGCAAAGCACAAGGACCAGCATAAGGATCCTGGTTCAAACCCCGGCTCCCCACCTGCAGGGGAGTCGCTTCACAGGCGGTGAAGCAGGTCTGCAGGTGTCTATCTTTCTCTCCTCCTCTCTGTCTTCCCCTCCTCTCTCCATTTCTCTCTGTCCTATCCAACAACGATCACAACAACAATAATAACTACAACAATAAAACAACATGGGCAACAAAAGGGAATAAATAAATAAAATAAATATTTTAAAAAAACTTATTGTATAATAAAATACAGAAATTCATTTATACAAAAGTAACTGCAAAGGTTGGGAACACAGAGTACTGTCATTTCAAGTTATAGACTAGTTGATTTGCATAATTCCATTCTTTGATCTTGATTTTAGATAATTATAACTTTTTTCTAGTATTTCTTTTGCTTTCAAATTTTGAGTACCAATTTTTTTCTTTCAAAATACACAGTCAGCTTCCTTGATTCCAGGTGTATTATATTACTGTTTTAGCATATCTGACTAAATAACTTAGACTGCTTTAATTCTTGTAGTTGATGAATGTTTTAAACAAATTAAATAACTGAAGCTCTAATAATTTAAAGATTATCTTTGATTATTTTATGTCTACAGATTCACCATGTTTTAGCAGTCAATTTACTTCATACAATGAGTTAGTGCTACTCTTCTAAACTAAATTATGGAATTCTTTAGCACTTAGAATAGGATGCTAATGGTTACCATGATGAATAGAGAAATCCAAATGTGCAATTTTAACAGAAAGTGCTGAGAGAAAAGGTCCAAAAAGTAAAGTAGCCAAAGACCTATTTCACAATTCTCGACAATTATTAATAATAATTAGGGACCCATTCTATTTTAGTCACTCTTCATTTTATCAACACCTTCTAGAGAGTGATTTTATAAAAGCCCTAATAAGAGCTATTATTATGGAAATGGTAAAACATTTGGGAAGAATCTTCAAACTCAGTAAGGCTGTTCTATTATTAAAAACAGGACAAGAGAAACCCTCTCCTATTACTACAATAAGATAAAAAGTTCTGACAATAACAGAGATAATAAAATTCTCTAATACGGGGAGTTGGGCAGTAGTGCAGCGGGTTAAGCACATGTGGTGCAAAGTGTTAATGGACCGGCATAAGGATCCCAGTTTGAGCCCCCAGCTTCCCACCTGCAGAGCAGTCGCTTGACAGGCAGTAAAGCAGGTCTGTCTATCTTTCTCTCCCCACCTCTGTCTTCCCCTCCTCTCTCCATTTCTCTCTGTCCTATCCAACAACAATAACTACAACAATAAAACAAGGGTAACAAAAGGAAATAAATAAATAAATATTAAAAAAGAAAAGTTTAAAAAAATTCTATAATACTTCTTACAAGATTTTTACTAAATGAATTTTCATACCTGAACAAAGCAGATACAAGTATAATAAAAAATGATGTGAAGGATTCCAAGAGCGTTAACATTTCTCTAAAGGCTTCTAAAGTAATGGAGGGTATGGGTAAATCTTTCATCACATAAAGTATAATTATAAGTATATTTTACTTTTATTAATTTGTAAACATAACAAAAATAAAATCTATTTAAATTAAGAGACTATCATTTAGAAGGTAAAGTTACAAAAAGTGACATACCATGGGACCAGGCAGTGGTGCACCGGGCTAAGGGCACAAGGACACAGGTTCAAGCCACTGGTCCCCTCCTCCAGTGGGAAAGCTTTATGAGTGGTGAAGCAGGGCTGCAGGTGTCTCTGTCTCTTTCCCTCTCTCTCTCTTCTCCTTCCCTCTCAATTTCTCTGTCTATCCAGTAATAAGTAAGTAAATAAATAATAGTAAATCAAATAAATAGCTTATTTATTGCATAGAAAAACTGAGAATAAAGGGGGAAATAGGGAGGGCGAGAGAAAGACAGCTGCAACAATGCTTTACCACTTTCCCTCTTCAGGCAGAAGCAAGAGGCTTGAACCTTGCTCCTTGAGTACCGTAACATGTATGTTCTACTGGATATGCTACCTGCTGCCTTGCCCCAGGAAAATCTTAAAAAAAAAAATCCATATATTTCTTAATGAGAGAAATGCATAAACATAGAGAACCAAAGCATCCTTCTGGTATATGTGATGATAAGAGTCAAACTGGGATATCATGCTTCAGGGTCCACCGTGCAACTTCCCAGGCTGCAGGTAATGTATCCTTATATAAGTTATGTGGTGTAAGATCAATACAACTATTTACTGCTCATCTATAATCACACTTCTAGAAGTCTCAGCTTAGGAATTTAAGGAGAAACTCTGAAAAAGAAATGTCTTCCTATCTTCATGCATAGACTAGGAGCAACTCAATCAAATCACAAGTTATTTATTTTGTGGATGGTGATGATCTGACAAAGTAGTATGTTAAAAGTCCCCACCTGTAGAGGGAATGCTCTGCAGGTGGTGAAGCAGTGCTGCAGGTGTCTCTCTTGTTTCTCTTCCTCTCTGCCTCTATCCAATAATAAATAAATTAAAAATAAAAATAATAGAGTAGTACATAAAAGGCCTTGGTGACAACCAAAACAATATTGAAAATGGAGAACAAAGTTGGAGGACCAAAGCTACCTGATTTCCAAGACGTACAGTTACACTGAGGTAATCAAGAGTATGTTGCACTGGCAACAACAAAACTACACCACAACTCAGCAAACACCATCCATTAAACAAAACAAAAAGTCCAGAAATGAGCCTACATAAAAACAGTCAACTGACCTTTGACAAGGGCAAAAGTTATCTTTTTACTAAATGATGCTGAAACAACTAGACAGCAATATGCAAAGAAGGAACACAGACATAGACCTTACACCTAACTTAACATGGATCAAAATCTAAATGTGAAACAAAAAATTCTTAACTCCTAAAAGCTAGCATGCACTGACTCTAAATGAAGCTGGGATGATACCTTAGTGATTATACAAAATGACTTTAATGTCTAAGGTTCCGAGGTTTCAATTTCAGTTCCCAGCACCAACATGAGATAAAGTTGAGCAGTGCTTTTGTTGGGGGGGCGGGGGGGAACTTAGGCCAATTAGGAAAAATCCAGATGATTAAGTGCCCAACATCAAGAGTGAGCCCAAATGTAGACTATGGGCTTCAAATGGTCATGGCATATCAATATTGATTTATCAGATTAAACAAATGTTAACTATAGCAGGTGGTACTGATAATGGTGGAGAGTTGCACATGTGCAAGGAATATATGAAGGGTCACTGCATATAACTTCCAGTTTTGTGATGAGCGAGTGGGGGTGGGGGTTATGTTGCATTTCTCTATATAAAAACAAAATGTCACAGCTGAGAAGGTACTTGGGGGGCTGGGTAAATGCACATAGTACTATGTGCAAGGACCCACACAAGGATGCCAGTTCAAGCCCTTGGCTCTCAATCTGTGGGGGGTGGGGTGGGTGGGTGTCACTTCATGAGTGGTGAGTAGGTCTGCAGGTGTCTATCTACCTATCTATCTCCTCTTAACCTCTCAATTTCTTTCTGTCCTATCCAACCTAAAAATAATAACAAAAAAATGGCTGAAACCAATTTTTAGTGCAGGAACCAAGCCCCAGTGATAACCCTGGAGGAAAATAAAAAACAAAACAAAACAAAAAACTTAGTGGAAGAGCACAGAATTGCATGAAAGTCCCAGGTTTGATGATGGGCATCCACATGGCAGAGCATGGTGGTGCTGTGGTCTCTCGTACATAAAATAAATAAAATAAATGAATAAATAAATAAAACAGAATGTGGGTACCTTACTTAGAATATGGGCATTTGACTTATATGTAAAATGAGATTAACTCATTCAAATTATTACTGTTTTCTTCATTCCATCAATAATTTCTGTAAAGCTTTGGAAACATTGAGAAGAAATGAATAGGTAAACTTAGAAATGTATAGCTGAAGAAATACTGACTGGAGGGGGTCGGGCGGTGGCGCAGTGGGTTAAGCGCATGTGGCGCAAAGCGCAGGGACCGGCATAAGGATCCCGGTTCGAGCCCCCCGCTCCCCACCTGCAGGGGAGTCGCTTCACAGGTGGTGAAGCAGGTCTGCAGGTGTCTATCTTTCTCTCCCCTTCTCTGTCTTCCCCTCCTCTCTCCATTTCTCTCTGTCCTATCCAACAACGAATTGCGTCAACAAGGGCAATAATAATAACCACAACGAAGCTACAACAAGGGCAACAAAAGGGGGAAAAAATGGCCTCCAGGAGCGGTGGATTCATGGTGCAGGCACCGAGCCCAGCAATAACCCTGGAGGAGGAAAAAAAAAAAAAAAAAAAGAAATACTGACTGGAAAAAGAGTTGGCCATCTCTCTGAGATTTGACAGATGATCACTACAATGTCGAATAGGGTCTACCTTAAAGCCCTGCAAACAGACTCACAGGTAGGACATAATTAATTAAAATGCTAAAACAATAACTATGTGCTATGCTGCTTATCTTTGAAGTACCTTTTATAAGAATGGCACAGTCCCCTGATCTGTGACCACCCTATATGTCCTAAATTTCTTTGAAGTTTCATATTTTACTTTAAACATTTATATTACTTTTGTATTCTGATTCAAATACAGGTGATTTTAATTTAAATTTATGATTCCTCTTTATGAAGCTGCCCCTAAAACCCACAGGGAAAGGCAAGCCTGAAGAAATGTATCAAGTTGGTTGTAGTTATTTCTTCTGCTCTTTGGTTCATTCAAGTGCACAGCCAATTTTAAAGCAGTCAGAGAAGAGTGTCATATAATTCAAAAATATTTCCATAAAGATGGCTGAGAAGCAAGAACATTCTCAGAATTAGAGGAAAAAACTACAGTTACTGAAAAATGTCTTAATGTGAAACTACAACTATTTCTAATATATCAAGTAAAGCTGGTTTGAATAGGCCATTATTATTTTCTTATTATAGCTCTTCATGCTGCTTTAGAGAATATGTAATCATTTCAACTTACTTATGGATATTGTTACAATCCTAACATATCAGAATATTATCCTCATGGAGACTGACTGTAAAAACCCTATTGGAGAAAGGGTGGAGACCACTGAGGTACAGTGCCATCCCAGCTGGTGGAAAGACACTCAGAGCAGTACCCCAGTGATACAAAAGTGGAAACAAGACAATAACTTATCAATCAAAAGCAATCACTTGTTTATAAGGACTTAGAAAAGTCAATTTGCCAAAGAACAGGTAATAATAACTGGTCTTGAAAGGCGGCTCTGATTCCACAAGTGATCTTGACAACATTCCTCAAGCTGTAGTATTAATTTTAGCATCAAATTTGGATAAAATTGAAATACTTTCTGGACTGCAGCTATGGTCAAGAACCATTCAAAGGATATTTTGCCAAAGGGAAGAGGACCTTCCTTCCTTGTTAATAAAAGCCTCTGAGGGAAAACCTTCCTTGTCTGTTCTGCTACCATGCTACTCTCCAGAATCTGCATCATAGTGCTTTATGCCCTTCTCACCTTCCTTTACTGATAATTGAATTTTATGCTGGTATTCTTATATACAAGCATGTAGACTGCACCCCCAACCAATAAAATTGTGATTATAAGCAATTAGTTTGAGTTGTTAGCCATTCAGTAACCTGAGATTGAATCAGACATGAAACACTAATTTAGGATCCAAGGCTATAATAAAAATAATTTAATTCTTAAAACAGAGTTTCAGTAATCTCTTGGAAACTTTACACTTACTCTGAATTTTAAACCTAGAGCAGACCGTTACAGTAATTTTACTGTGATCTTGCAGTTATTGTACATACATATGTGAAATACAAACAATTACTTGCCAATCCAATCATTAAGAATACAAAATAACAGCATCTACTAGAAAAAAAAAGGCTTTATAGGCATCTCAAAACTGAGGGGGTACAGTCTACATGCTGGTATTCTTATATACCAGCATGCAGACCTTGAGTCATTATGAAAACCAAAGATGTCCTCACGTATTTCTGAGAAACTTCAGGAAGTAGAACTACTACAACACAGCTGAGAATCCTGGTCCATGTTATGAACGTCTGTTACATATTTCAACATCTTTGATATCTCTGTCACTCTTATGCATGGACTCTAGTCCTGTCGTGATAATCTGTACTGAAAGGCAACACCTTCCTAAAAACATGGATTTACACACATGATCTATTTATTCAGAACCAGGAGTACTAAGGATTCTTCCTTTATACTTACTATTAGGGAAAGCAAGAGTCTGATAACATATTAAGCTTTTGATTAATAATGTACATAATAACTGACATCAGCAATATAAGGTAACAAGTATACAAGAATAGTAGTGACCTGGGGCCAGGTGTTGGTATACACAGTAGAACATTTTACTATGAACCAAGGAGCTAGCACTTAAAACAATAGAGAAGCTTCATAAATATTGAAGTATTGTTTCCAGTGTCTCTCCTCCTCTGTCCCCTGAACCCTCTAGCAAAAGAAAAATGACAAAAAAAAAGGAGGAGGAGATGAAGGAGGAGGAGGAAGAGAAGGAGGAGAGGAGAAGGAGAAGGAGAAGGAGAAGGAGAAGGAGGAGAAGGAGAAGAAGAAGAAGAAGGAAGAGTTGTGGGACATGTGGAGATGCCATAAAGGTGTCGAGACCCAGAGATAACGTTGGGAGTTAATAGAAAAAAGAGAAGAAGGATAATAACCTTTGGGACTCCTAATCACATGTACTTTTGCTCTTTTATATTTTAGGCATTCATTAAGATTTTAAATATTTTATGAAGCATGGTTAGAACTCAGGGAATTAATCTCTGTGTACACATTAACTCAGTCTGTCAACATTTTTAGTTTGTATGGAATACCTTAGCTTTGCTTATAAATTTATGTATTTGGTGAATAATATACTTTAACTGTTAAGACTTCCTTCTAGCTTTAACAAATTAAAATTCTAACTAGCAGAAGATATCTTTTCCTAATTTTGATCTGACTGCAGTTAAAGATAAGGACGCGATCTCATCAGTCATAGCCTGGACTTTCTCTGGGGTTCACACAAGATCCAATTATCCTAGAATCCTAGAAATATTGACAGCTCAGGATCTCAGGCAATAATACAATTTCAAATAAAATCTAAAATGTGTACTAGTTAAAATGATTAAATGTCCTTTAACTAGGAAGACTAGCATATTGACACTATGATCTATTTAAGTCTGTTAAAGATAGTGAGTATTATGTATACTTAACTTATAAAACCAAAAAATGCATTCTAAATATTCAATATGTTACTTTTTGTAAACTACAGGTGCAGGATATAACCATGGTGACAGGAATACACAAACAGCTCAGTCCTCCATTCAATTAGCATCGCTAATTTGAGAGCACAATCCACTAGATACAGGCAGGAATAATTTAACAATCAAATCACCACACTACTCAAAAAGAGATGAGTAACAGACAAAAGTAAATTGAATCATTCTGTGGGATAATTACTGACAGTAGCTCCTGAAGATGAGAGAATGGAGTGTTTTCTTTCAAATGAATGAGTGAATGAAGCAACAGAAACATGGAAAACACAAAGAATAAAATTCAGGTAGAAAGATTAATTTTTATCAAAATAACCATGTGTCTCTAATTTCAGCTCAAAGACAGAACTGAATAAAACCTATAATTTGATGTACTGTGCATGCGTGTGCACATACACGTATATTCAATCTTCATTGGAAGAAAGGTAAAAATATGCAAAATACCTAATCATTGCCATCAAAGAGCATGTGGGTGTTTAGTATTTTATTTAACAGAGTATTCCCTCAATGTGTTTAGGTCTCAGGGGAAATGGTTTCACCCTTAAGAATTAACTGTCTGGGGAGTCGGGCTGTAGCGCAGCGGGTTAAGCGCAGGTGGCGCAAAGCACAAGGACCGGCATAAGGATCCCGGTTCCAACCCCGGCTCCCCACGTGCAGGGGAGTCGCTTCACAGGCGGTGAAGCAGGTCTGCAGGTGTCTATCTTTCTCTCCTCCTCTCTGTCTTCTCCTCCCTCTCTCCATTTCTCTGTCCTATCCAACAACGACAACAACAATAATAACTACAACAATAAAGCAACAAGGGCAACAAAAGGGAATAAATAAAATAAATATATAAAAAAAAAGGATTAACTGTCTGTGATCCAGTAGGTGGTATACTGGGTAAAGCATTAGATTCTCAAGCCTTGAGAAGGTCCTGAGTTCAATCCTTGGCAATATATGTACTAGAGTGATGTCTGGTTCTTTCTCTCTCCTCCTTTCTTTCTCATTAACACTAAATATATGTATTTTAAAGAACTGTCTAATGAAGAAGGCAGAAAATTAAATAAAAACACCAATAATTTAATTAATTACATAAGGAGTGCTTTGGGAACAGGATGCCATAAGCAATATCTTTCCCAATCATTCCAGAAAAAAAGATATGTTACCTACACCAAAAACTGGATTTTACTGTAAGTGAAGTTGTGGATTTACAAAATACAAAATTCAAAATATATTTGATTGACTACAGACTGACCAGTATATGTAAAGATATTTAAAGGAATAGGAAATAGCTCACCAACTAGAATACATGCCTTGACATGTGAAGTTCCAGGTTCAAACCCTGGGAACCAGAATGGAGCACCATAGTACCAAAAATAGCTCCAAAAATATGATGGAATGGTACTGTGGTGTGTCTCCTTCTCTTTCTCTGGCTCTGTTTGAATAAATAAATAAATAAATAAATAAAAATAGGTAAATAACAGAAATATTGGCCTGGAAGTAGTGAAAAAAACAAGTGCCATACTCCAGAGCCATTGAAAATAATAAATAAGTAATAAACAAACAAAAACATTGAAGTTGTTCAGCTAGTATTGTGATTCCTTATCTTAGAAACAAATAATTACAAGTTGATAGCCAAACAAGCCACTGAACAAAATTAAATTTTGGAGATAGTTGTGTCCAAGAGCACTATTTTTAAAAAGGTCATCATTAATATAAAAAGAAAATTCATGTAAGTTTTTTCTCAGCTCTCTAGACAGAAAAGTTACTGATGTGTCAGAGAGAACAAAACACACATGGTCTTGAGAGTCACCTGTGAACATCCTGCTGCTCCTGATATGCTGCCAGGGACTCTTTTCAACTGTTAGTGCCAACAGTGGAACAAGGGTTCTCTTAATTCAGCATAAAACAATCCAACACGGCAACTTCCCCTAAACTCATATAAGGCAAAAACAATTTCCCTGCCAAGTAGGAAAGCATAGAATTATAGAAAGAGTAATAACAGTTCAGGTTAAACTTCTCTCCTAAGTGGAGAAAACCCATTAAGTAAAGAAAATTGAAAAATGCCTTTTCCTGGTCAGAAAATAATACCAACTAGGTCACTACCTGAACTGTTGTATATTTTTCAAATAGTTTTCTATCACTCCCCATTTTCTGTGTATTCTGTAGGTGCTTACTGCTCTCTAGACATAAGCAGGGCCTGTAACCTTTTCTTAAAAGGGCTAGATAGTACTTATTTTAAGTTTTGAAAGTCAGTGTAAAAATTAAAGAAACTGGGGCCCAGGAAGATTCCCTGTGGACAAAGCACTGAAATCTCAAACAAGAGGTTCCAAGTTCAATTCCCAGTACACCGTGATCCAATAGTGCTCTAGTTCTCTCACTGATAAATATTTAGAAATGAAAGATTATATCATCAAAGATTATATCACATCAGGGATGTGGGATGTGGTGGTTATAAAGTCATTTAAACATATAATCTATTAATTTGTTAAAGCATTCCTAGCCCACAGAAAAACAAAAACAGCTCTAGTTTGCAGGTTTCAGTACCTGATTAGTCACCTACTCAGACCAAATTAAAACCATTAAGTATGAGCTTAGTTTATGAACCTAGAACAGTACATAAGGCCCTGTCCAGTAAAACTACCTATTAGAAAACAGGCATTTCTACATATTATACCTAAGTGTAAGGTATTTCAATATCTGTAGAGAACACACAATAATTTGTACAACCTGAAGTAGTAGCAAGTAGACAGAAGTGGCTACTGAGTATTTAAAATAACTCTAACCCTCTTATCCTACTGTCTTGTCAATATTTTCATTTTATAAATAAAAATTTTAAAAAAGAAGAAAAACTGGGAGAAAGCCTAAGCTTATCAGGCAAATAAAGGACTACAAAAGCCGAAAAAAAAACCAAAAATACGCTGTGTGTCTGAAAAACTAAATGCTTACTTGTATATTTAAATAGTTAAATAAGGCTTCTGAATTGGAGAACAAATTTAATAACCACTTATATATCAGGTAATAAGACATAACTGAATTTACATAGATTTTGGACACATTTGTTTAGGTGTCAGGCATAAATCTTTTTGTAGATTATAATAATACACAATATTAAAACTATTTTTAACTTCTAGCTAAAATCTTATTGGGAATTAGTAACTATTCATCATATACACTATATATTAAATCTGAAAAGAGTTCCACACAGTAAGTAGTTATACACAACTACAATGTGTTTTACATGTTCCAAAGAGGACAAATGAAGCAATATTCCAAAATTGCTCACTACTGGAATCTGACGTTATGAGCACCTACAATAAAGCACCAGTTTGTCTACAGAATGATGCGGAACCTCAGGCAAGTTACTTTACCTCTTCCTCAACTCTCTCATCGGTACAGCAGAATAATAATATAGTAATGTTTCCTTTTAGCTTGAAATAAAGAATATAAAAACCTAGAGCACCACAAGGCCACTGAAATAATAAATATCACTACTTTTTCAAAGTATGAATTGAAATGATTAATGCTACACGGTCAATATTCCAGGGTAGAGTCCATACTCTGACACAGTGGGAGACATCTCATCATTCTGCATCTGGGAGCTACACGTGAGTTTTCATACATTGTTGTGCCACTGTGTAGAAGACGTAACTTTAATCCTGACCCTGAGAACTACTAATGAAGCTAAGTCACATGACTAGTTTGAGTCACATTTCCTTCTCTGAAAAATGAAAAAAGTCTAAGCTGTTGAGCAGAAAAAATTCACTAAAGAGCATTGCTCATATAAAATATATCAATATTGCCTTACCAATTAAGAGATCATCTTAAAACTAATTTTATGGTGTTTGTTCATTCATTTATTTTTTAAATCTTTTTATTGAGGGGGTTAATACTTTATAGTACAGTCATTGACCACTGATGCATAGGTACAATTTCATTATATACCAGAACACCTAAGTTCTCTTCTGCCCCCTCCTCCCCCTTCCCCTCCTCCCCCCCAAGTCCTTTGCTTTGATGACTATCTTTTAGATTTCCCGAGTAAAAAGTACTTCCTTCTTCTGTCATTTGGGACAATGGAATAACACACTTCAAAAGTAAAACTAAATTTAGTTGTTTTGGTTATATCAATTTATATCTCATGTGTCTTGACATTTTTCTTTAACTCGAATCCCTATATACTCAGTCCTATCCCCACTTATGAATGTATTTTTTGTTTGTTTGTCTGTCCACACACAACCTTAGTGAAATGTATATTTTTCTAGATTTACCTTTCGGACATTTGCCAGCCGATTCATCATCAAGGACTCCTCTCGGTCATCATCATCATCTAAATCCAGCATGGGCATTCCAAAGGGGTCGATGATGCTGCAGCATCTAGAACCTTCGTCTCTAGGATCAAAGGGGTCCACAATTATGGGCTCGGTTCCTTTTATTTCACAGCGACAGAAGGGGCAGCCTTGGCCATCAGATTCCTAAACAAATAGAAAAAAAAATGTGATGATGACCAGTCTGTGTGCAAATTAGACAGACAGCATTGTAAGTGATCACTCTTCCACAACTATAAAAATGTTATTAAAATGAAGTTTTAGGGTATGGAGTGAGTGAGGGTTTATAAAATTAAGAGGAATAAAACAGGAAGTCAGCAGAATACATGATAGAAGTTCATTTAGTAGTCTTTAGTTTTTCAAAGAAAAATTTCTGTATTAAAAATTGAGAGAGATCTTATTGGTGCTTCAGTTACAATTTTAATGTTGTCAAAACTTTATAGCCCTATAGACAACTGGAAATTGAAACATCTCCCTATTTACTAAAAGGTACCCATGAAAAACAAGCATTTTACAAAAAAAAAAAAAAAAAAGGCATTTTGGCAAAAATCATTATAAAGTAGTATCAGTTAAAGCAGCTCATTTCTAAATCCATTCTGGAAAAACTTCTGTACCTATAACCTGGGCTAAGTATTTCCAGTATTTCCACTTTAATTGCCTGAGTCATATAAAATCTTTCTAAGTAATGTGGGAAGGAAAGGGGTTAAATTTACATTCAGAAATCATCATTTGTCCATACTCTGTACATATCATCCTAGAGCAACCCATTTAAATATAAAACTTGGGGGCCAGGTGGTGGTGCACCTTGTTAAGTGCACACATTACAGTGCACAAGTAGCTGGGTTCAAACACCCTGTTCCCACCTGCAAAGTGAATGCTTCATGAGTGGTGAAGTAGAACTGCAGGTGTCTCTCTGTCTTTCTCCCTCTCAATTTCTCTATCTCTATCCAAGAACAAATAAAATGACACATAAAATATAAAACTTCATGAGATATTTATCTATCATCTTGTTTCTAAGTGAGAGATTGCAAAATGAACTTAAAAAAAAAACTTTTGCATTAAAGACTCAACTATTAATTACTGAAAGTTTTTCCAAAGTCTCCCAACAACATTTCTCAAAGTTAAGTCAAAAATGTAAACTGCTAGTGAGCTAGGAACAGATATTTTGTTTGTTTTGCCTTGGAGATGATGCTACTACCTTCTAAGTATAGATGGCACACAATATTCATTAATAGTTTGGGTATATATATTGACTTTGTTGGTGTATTACTTAAAATAGTCAAAACTATAAAATCCCCTTAATAGAAAAGTGTGATGAGCCAGTACTATTTCAGACATGACTTGAAAAGAGCTAAGATCTTTAAAGAAAGCATTCAGAATTCAAGATCACATCTACTTGGAGTGTTGGGGAAATGAACTACTTGTTCTGCAGTAATAGTCTGATTAGTGGCAGGATAAAGCTTTCACCTCTCACTGGACAATTACTAAGCATCTACTATGTTGCACATCCTGTGGGAGGCCATTTATTTTCCCCCAAGTGTTATATAAACACTCTGAACAACTTTCTACCACATAAATTTGAGTTAATAAAAAGAAATTACAGCATTCCCTTATTCATCTACTGTTACATCAGTTAAGAAAGTTAGAATTGTAAAAGTTAAGAGTTGGAATCAGGGTGGTGTGGAGAAATGCAAATGTGCTAGTACTGCCTCTTGGAACACATAGCAAGTCTGGTGGTTTGGTTCCAAGACAACTCAAAGGGATTTCTCCTGTGTGCCTGCATTAGAGTTTGTTGTTGTTGTTTTTACAGATCTACATAATCATTTAAAAAAATAATCCTATTACATAAGAGTAAACTGTAAACATTAATGTTTTTTCTTTTTTTAAAAAATATTTTTAACGTTTTATATTTATTTATTTTCCCTTTTGTTGCCCTTGTTTTTTATTGTTGTAGTTATTACTACTGTTGTTATTGATGTCATCGTTGTTGGATAGGAAAGGGAGAAATGAAGAGGAGGAGAAGACAGAGACGGGGAGAGAAAGATAGATATCTACAGACCTGCAGATGATAGTGGCAAGGAATTACATCTAGTTTCAATGTTCTGAGGAACAGGAGCTGAAGTCCTTTACATTTCTACCAACAGTGTAGCTGTTTCCCTCTTTCCCCACATCCTCCTTGGCACTTGTTTTGTCCTTTTTGATGGCATTTTCACAGGCCTAAAGTGGTATCTCACTGTTGTCCTTATTTGCATTTCTCTTAATCAGTGACAGCTGAGTACTTTTTTCTTATGTCTGTTGGCCACCCAGCTCTTTTCCAGAGTAAAAATTCTATTCATGTTCTTGCTCATTTTTAATATAATTAGTTTTCTGTTTTTTTTTTTTTTTTTTTGCTGTTGTTTGCTACTGAGTTTTACAAGCTCTTTATATATTTTGGTTGTTATCCCTCTGTCAGATAATGGCATGTAAAGATAGTCTCCCAGAGTTGGGTGGTAGCACAGCAGGTTAAGCACACATAGTGCAAAGAGCAAGGATCAGGATAAGGATCCTGGTTCCAGCCCCTGGCTCCCTACCTGCCATTGCTTCGCAAGTGTTGAAGCTGGTATGTAGGTGTCTATCTTTCTCTCCCCCTCTCTGTCTTCCCCTCCTCTCTCAATTTCTCTCTGTCCTATCCAACAACAGCGACAGCAATGACAACAGCAACAATAACAAGGGCAACAAAATAAAAAACCGGTCTCCAGGAGCAATGGATTCATAGTGTAGGCACCAAGTCCCAGTGATAACCCTGGAGGCAATAAGTAAATAAATAAATAAATAAATAAATAAATAAATAAATAAATAATAAAATAAAGATATTCTCCCAAAGAACACAAATACACCTACCCAAAAAGTTCTATGTGTGCCTAAGTTCACAGCAGCACAGTGTTTAATAGTCCAAACCTGGAAGCAATCCGGATTCCTAATGACAGACGAGTGGTTAAGAAAATTGATTATATATATATATATATATAATGTTTCTTAACCATAAGAAATGATGAAATTTCTTCCATATGTTGAGTAGAAGTTGAAGGAATCATGCTAATGAGATAAACTAGAAGAAGGATGAATACCAGGTGATTTCACTTACAGGTGGCACTGAAGAAGCAAATCAAGAAAAGGAAAACCCAGAGTAAAATAGACTGGGAGGGGAAACGTAGGAGCACCCAGGACATACATGATGGAGAGTGGTATACAGACACGTCATGGGGAGATTAGAAACTTTATTCATGTAACAACTGCCCTATAAATTATTTCCCCGATATAATGGTTTGAAAAAAAGGAAGCTGAAAAATCTGAAATATGCCAATTGAAAAAAAAAAAAGAATTAAAATCTTGATATGACATGAAAAAGATGAGCAACAGCCTATGTATAGCTAAACTCAAGTTTTTCTTCAATCTTCCCTTATTAAAAATTTAATGCTGGGGTGGGGGGTAAAAAAATAAATCAATGCTATTCAAATTCCTGATGTGTGTCACAGTAGCTGTTTTTAAGCTTGAGTCAGAAAAGCTAAAGTCTTCTGTTCAGATTTATCTTTTATGAGACTTTATATTTCTCACTAGAATAAACAGATCATATTACATACATTGTTTTTTTTTTTTTAAAAAAAGAACTCTATGAATATTTCTCTTTAATTGTACTTTTACCCACCACTCTCTTTTCCTGTAAAAGTAATACTGTCCTTTGAAAGTTAAGTTCATCCATAAATTCTCAAATGCTATTTTAGTATTCCACCATAATTTTGGCAGATGGTTGCCTGGATACATATGAAGTATATAATCAATAGCTATATCATCAAGAATGTGCCTCCATAACTAAAATAGGGCTTTTTATACCTACTTAATGTAAGATCAAGCAGCATGTGCTAATGATGAAGAAAGTCCAGTAAAAACTAATGTTCTATTCCCCAACATTCAAAACTGAGAAAGTTAGTACTTCCGACTTCATTCAAATTGACCTACTAGATTTCACTTTCTCAAATGAGGACTACATTCAAACAGAAGTTATCAGTAAGTAGTACACTCATCTGAAACTTAACTATGTAATATGATAATTATAAAGTAAATCGGAAAGCTCATATGCTAAGCATTAATGCTTAAATTTAATGCTATTAAATACAAACATAACTTTAGCCACCTCAGTTTTAAAATTTAAACAGTGGCAGAATAGCAAAAATAAGTTTCAAAAGAATTTACTGTTCCCCATTAAAATTCTATATAAGATTATACGTAAACATGAGCTGTATCAACTCAGTGCTATCATCACAATGAAATACCATAATATGTTCGAGTATTTTTAAGTGAACAGTATCAACTATATATGTATTTTTAGGTTTAGTATTATATAAAGTACAATTAATTTGTTCTCGATATGAAATAGCACACTTTAGGATGAATTACTTCAGACCTTCCCACATATGCAATGTTCATAGAGAGTATTTTATATTTGTGTGTGTGTAAGGTGTGTTCTCCATATCAGTAACTTCTAATTTATATTATTTTGCTAAAGTTCTCATAGATTTGAAGTTACCATAAATTTTTATCTTAGTACAACCACAGAAAATAATTGTATAACTACATTCATACACTGACAATAGACTGAGTACTGTTAAATATATTCAATGTACAATTACTTACTCAGAAACTCAATTTATTTTTAAGAAAACAAGTAATAACAGTTCAGTTATTTTAGATTAAAAAATCCAGAGTGAAAGTGAACTGTGGGTCTGATGTTCTTTTATGATAAGCCTAAGAAGATTTTGCTAAGTCTTGACTTCTGTTTTTAATTATGAAAGCCCATGAAAAATATGCATAGTGATCAGTAAGGGAACACAGACATTCTGAATCAAAATACTTAGGTTGCTGTGTGGTACCAAATAAGACACTTCTTTTTATGAGAAGGGCATAATGAAAGAATGCATATATTAAGAAACATTTTTTTAAAACAGAAAGTGAGGTAAATTAATTCAAAGCTTTCCAGAGTGTTATGAAATTAACAGTTGATATACCTGCTGTAAATAGTCTCAAGAGAGGTCTGTAGAGCAGTATGGGTGTGCCCAGTTAAGCACACCTATTATCATGCACCAGGACAGGCCTTAGAGCTCCCACTCCTCAACTGCTGGGGGGGATGGTTCACAAATGGTGGAGGTCATATTCAAGTGTCTCATCTTCTCTCTCCCTCTCTATCTCACCCTCACCTCTCAGTTTCTCTCTGTCCTATCAAATAGAATAGAAGGGGGGGGGGGAAGACCACCAAAAATGGTGACGTCAAAGTGCTGGCAGCAAATCCCAGCAATAACCCTAGTGTCAATAATAATAATAAATCTCAAGAACAAAGAGTTAGTTCACTGAGGAACTATACCTTAGCACCTTCAAAAAAATCTACGTATTCGAAAGTTCCATTTTCTATTTTTTTTTCCTCTGGGGCTTGGTGCCTGCACAATGAACCCACTGATCCTGGAGGTCATTTTTTCCCTTTTGTTGCCCTTATTTTTTATTGTTACTATTATTGTTTTTATTGCTGTCATTGTTGTTGGATAGTACAGAGAAATTGAGAGAGGAAGGGAAGACAGAGAGGGAGAGAGAAAGATAGACACCTGCAGACCGGCTTCACTGCTCATGAAGCGACTACCCTGCAGGTGGGGAGCCGGTCCTTGTGCTTCACACCAAGTGTGCTTAACCTGCTGCTCTACCACCTGGCCCCCAAAAGTTCCACTTTCTTTTTTTTTTAAATTTTTTTAAAATTAATTAATTAATTAATTTTATTTATTTATTCCCTTTTGTTGCCCTTGTTGTTTTATTGTTGTAGTTATTATTGGTGTTGTCGTTGTTGGATAGGACAGAGAGAAATGGAGAGAGATGGGGAAGACAGAGAGGAGGAGAGAAAGATAGACACCTGCAGACCTGCTTCACCGCCTGTGAAGCGACTCCCCTGCAGGTGGGGAGCCGGGGTTCAAACCGGGATCCTTATGCCAGTCCTTCCTTGTGCTTTGCGCCACCTGCGCTTAACCCACTGTGCTACAGCCCGACTCCCAAGTTCCATTTTCTAATGCAAGGAATACAATTAAAAGTTGAGTATTTATTAGCTTATATAGATAAAAAATAATCAGATAAAATAGATATTTCAGTGTATCAATTATAGTATTATGAACAGCTTAAATTCCAGGCCCTGCCATTAGCACTAGCTATAAATTAACTCATCTAAACAACAACGTAGGTACAGTAACTGTATTTTATCAATAAGGAAATAGTAAAGCTTACACAATTTGATGTTCATTACAAAGCTAAGCAGTATTAAGTAGGAAACAACATCCAGGAGGCCCATTTCATGAATCTTTTTCTTTTGCTTTTTCCTTTTTTATTGTTTTTGTTTTGCAAAATTTCAATTATTTATTTATTTATTATTGGATAGAGACAGAGAGAAACTGAGAGAGGAGGGGGAAATGAGAGAGAGAGAGAGAGAGAGAGAGAGGCAGTGAGACCACTGTAGCCCTGCTCCACTACTCGTGAAGCTTACCCCATAGGTGGGGACCAGCCGGCCGGGGGGTGGGGGGGGTGGGGTGGGGCTGACTTGAACCTGGGTCCTTGCACACTGTGTGCATTTCACCTGGTCCCCCTAATTTTTTCATTGCTACATCATCACTATATAATATTATAATGTGTAATACTTGTTCATAGCCTATACTAAAATAGTTTTAAAACAGGTCCCTGACTGCCACTGATATTTTGACAATAGGAAAGGATAACTATTTTGTTCAAACTATTATAACAAATAGATTTTTCTATAATGCTAAACTGAAAACTTTCCACTTGTCTTCTCCTATAACATGAATGTATCTGGAGGGGATTAAGCTAAGTGAATAAGGCAGAAGAATAAAAACAAATACCCAAATGCCAGATGATCTCATTGTGTGGGATGTGAGGGAGAAAAATCAAGAGATAAGGATGAAATACAGACTCTTGATTGAAACCTGCAGAACTGAGGTTTCTAAGGGGGGAAGGCATGGAAAGAAAAAAAAGGGACTAATGGTCTATTGTGGAGGGAGACAGCACTTTTCTGGAGAGTAGATACTTTGGGGAGACGTGAAATTGTATACCAGCAACAACACAGTGCTGTAAAACAGCCTCTTAATTTTATTTCAATAAAGTAAAGATTAAAGAAGATGTAAAACTTTTCTTCATAATTACCAGATAATTACCATAATTTCCTTGGTAATCTATGTATAATTTTCCCCCACACTAAGAGCTTTTTTAAAAAATATTTTTATGATTTATTTTATTTATCTCTCCCTTTCTATATGTCCCTCTCCTCTGAATTTCTCTATCCAATAATAAATAAAAATATTTTTAAAAAGAAAATATTAAAAAAGAAACAGTGATATGTAACATCCTTAAGTTCAATTACAATTTTTCCTATTAAAATTATTGTGAATACTAGAAATTTGAAAGTGGTTATTACTGAATAAAAGAGCATTTACTAGTACAGGTACATTAAATGTGATCCTTTGGATCATTTGTCTCTCAGATAACTTTTTTTTTCCCACAATGCTCACAAAATATGGGAAATCTATAAACCTCCTTAGCTATGTATCATAAAAAACTACAGTTAATTGATTATCACTATTTATTTGTAAATTACTATTTTGAACACCCAGTGTATTTCCTTAGAATTATTTTTCAATAAATAGACACAGGAAGTAATCACAGAAAAACTAATTTCTTTGGACAGAATTAAAGATTGTAGTAGTAACTTAAAATCAAGGCTCCCAGCTAATTGGCACGTGTACTCATTTTCATTTTAGAAGGGAAAATATAAATCACAATTTACACTTTGCGCCATTTATGAGCTCAGAAGACATTCTGTAGATTTCTAGAAAAACCTGAACAAAAACTATTCTTTATATTATGCCTATGTAGTAATGCTGCAGCATCGCTGCTGATCAATATGCTACTACTACTATACACACAAAAGATGGGAAGTCAATTCAAAGTAAAGAATAATTTTCATAACTGTGAAATATCATAGGAGTAAAAGAACACTCTCGAGGTTTTTTTATTGTTAAAAAAGAAATGCCACAACCAAAGTGAGACTGTTTCAAATAATGTGTCGCTAGAAGGGTATTTATTCAACTGATAACAGTACTCTGTGCAAATTCTGGCTTGCTTACTCAATTTATTTAATAACACAGATGTTTCACAAGGGGAAAAAATTACCTGACACCTCTTGGCGGCATTACTAATAGGCCATTATGACTGTGATTAAAGAGTAACCACTCGTAGTAACAACTGATACTGTTCCTGTGCAATTCTAGGAATTTCTATTAATTACATAAAATTGAAATCTCCAATGAATTTTAATTATACTAAAATAGGGCATTAAATGGAAATCAGTGAAGACAGGCTTGCTAAAAATACATTAGCTGAACACATACCATTTTAGTCAAGGATTAATATGCTTTATTGGACTTTTGATTTTATCAGAGCTTCTTGGCAGGCACAAAAGCTTTAAAATTATTATTATTATTTTAAGCAAGGGAAATGATAGGAGAAAACTAGGACAAATGTTGCACTATATTTATAGATCTTGGAATTCCTGAGGAAAAAAGCATAACAAGGATAATCCCTTGTGCTGCAGGGAAGGCCACTTGATGGGTGACATGAACTAGCACATATTATGGGAGAGATGTGAAATATAGCCCCCTGAGACTACAGCAGACTGCTTTCCTTTCTTTCCCTTCTCCCTCTCTCTCCCCTTCCTTCTTCTCTCCCTCCTTTCCTTCTTTCCCTCCTTCCTTCTAGGGACTTCACTGCTCTGTGTTGACTTTTTCAAAGAAATGGAGTATAGACTACAGTATGGATGCACGCCCCAAAGTGATAAGACGACAGAATCAAATCTACATCATCTAAGTAAGAATCCTGTAAAGACAGACTCAGTGTAATCCCTATCAAATACCATGGCATTCTTCAAGGAATCCGAACAACCTATCCAAACATTTGTGGAGAACCGCAGAAAGCCACAAATACCCAAAGCACTCCTAAGACTAAAAGGGGAAACATAGTGCTGAGTGGTGGCCCACCTGGTTAAGAGCTCACTTTACAGTTGCACAAGAATCCAGATTCAAGCCCCTGGGACCCTCCTGCAGGGAGAAAGCTTCACAATTAGTGCAGCAGGGCTGCAGATATTTCTCTGTCTCTTTCCCTCTTTATCCTAGCTTCCCATCTCAATTTTTCTCTGTTTCTATCCAATAACAAATAAATAAGTAATTAAAAAATTAAAAGGGGGTGGGAAAGGAGGCATCAAATTCTTCAACATCAGTTTATACAACAAAGCAATATTAATTAAGACTGTGTTACTGGAATAAAAGTGAACATCTGAATTAATGGAATGGAATCAAGAGCTCAGAAAGAAATGCATACATATATAGCCAACTAGTATATGACAAAGCAACCAAACCGTTTAACAAATAAAGGTCTCTTCAACAAATGGTGCTGGGAAAACTGGACAATCACATATTGAAAAATGAAACTAGACCACTACTTAAAAACAACAGGCACCAAAATTAGCTTAAAATCAGAGATCTGTATATTAAACCTGAAATTATAAAATACAAAGAAAAGAACACTGGTGAAAGACCTCAGAACCTTAACATCACAGATGCATTTGGAGACTCAACCCCATGTATATGAAGTGAAAACAAAAGTAAATAAAACGAAATTGTATCAAACCAAAAAGTTTCTACATGTTGAAAGTAAACTGCCTAAGGATAAACAGGCAACTCAGCAATTGGGAAAAGATATTTGCAAATCACACATCTGACTTGTCAGTCATATCATTAAGCATTTATGCAGAAATCCTACAGGTCAACAGAAGAAATCAAATCCTAATAAAAAAGACAAAAGAATTAAATAGACAGTTTGGCTCATAGACATATGACAAAATGTTTCACTTCAGCTATCATAAGGGAAATGTAAATTAAAATTATACTGAGATTCCAACTCACGCCTAAAAGGATGGCTTACATCAGCAAAACAGGAAATGACAGGTGCTGGCTAGGTTATGGAGAAAAAGCGGTTCTGTTACATGGTTGGTGAGAATATAAACTGGTATGACCTCTTTGAAAGACTCCATGGAGACTCCTTAAACAAGTAAAAAATGGAAATACCTTGTGATCCAGCAAGACCACTCTTAGGCATTTATGGAAAGGACAATATTCAAAGGGACATATGCACCTACTATGTTCATAGCTACATTAGTCACAAAAGCCAAAGAGTGAAGCAGCATAAGTGCTCATCAGATAACTGTATGAAAAAGTTATGGGAGAGGGTGAGGGAAGATAGCATGATGGTTATGTAAACGTGCTCTAATGACTGAGGCTCTGAGGTCCGATGTTCAAACTCCCACACCACCATTAAAAAAAAAAAAGAAGAAGAAGAAGAAGAAGAAGAAGAAGGAGAAGGAGAAGGAGAAGGAGAAGGAGAAGGAGAAGGAGAAGGAGAAGGAGAAGGAGAAGGAGAAGGAGAAGGAGAAGGAGAAGGAGAAGGAGAAGGAGAAGGAGAAGGAGAAGGAGAAGGAGAAGGAGAAGGAGAAGGAGAAGGAGAAGGAGAAGGAGAAGGAGAAGGAGAAGGAGAAGGAGAAGGAGAAGGAGAAGGAGAAGGAGAAGAAGAAGAAGAAGAAGAAGAAGAAGAAGAAGAAGAAGAAGGAGAAGAAGAAAAAAGACATTGTGACCTTTGGGGCAAAGGATGGAACTGGAGGTGATTATGCTTATTAGCAAAATAGTAAAGAGATGATGGCTTCAATCATACGTAAGATCTAGAGAACTGACACACATGAAACTGCAACAAAAAGCAAGCAAACAAAACCAGAGGAAAATTGTCTAAAAAACTTTGTGAGAACAATGGGGGTTACTATTGGGAGAGTTGGGCCCAAAAGTTTGGTGGTGGGTGTGGTGTAACCTAATAAACTTAATAGTAATAATAACACTATTCATTGTAAATAGAAAATGGTTTGGTGAGATTGGGAGTATGGATTGACCCGCTAACTCTCATGTCCAGTGGAGAAGAAGCCGGATCTTCCACCTTCTGCACACCATAGTGATCCTGGGTCCATGCTCCCAGAGGGATAAAGAATAGGAAAGCTTCCAATGGAGTGGATAGGATACGGAACTCTGGTGATGGGAATTGTGTGGAATTGTACTCCTCTTATCCTATGAACTTGTCAATCATTATTATATCAATTACATTAAGTTAAATTAAATTAAAAGATGGTTTCGTGGTTTAGATGACAGGGGAAAGAATACCAAAGGAGATCTGCTAGTTGGCAGGAAGCACCACTTCGTGAATTCTCTATATAGAAATGTTCAGGTTATCCTAATGGAAATGCTGGAAAGGTAAAATGAAAATGCCTTTATGATACAGACTAAAGATTATCACATTGAAATTCTCAAACTGTAGCCTGAGAATAATTTTATGTGTGAAAAGACCTGAACAATAGATCATCCTGCCTGTTTCTTTGATCTAAAAAAAAAGTAAAGCAACACAACTCAAAAATATCAAACTGAAAAGCTGAAGGGAACCACCTAGCAGAACAAATAAAATTCTTCAGACTCATTCTCAGATCTTGAACATGATAAAAAAAGAAATAATTAAAGGGAGTTGGGCGGTAGTGCAGCAGGTTAAGCGCATGTGGCACAAAGCACAAGGACCTGCATAAGGATCCCGGTTCAAACCCCCAGCTCCCCTCCTACAGGGGGGTCGTGGTGAAGCAGGTCTACAGGTGTCTGTCTTTCTCTCCCTCTCTCTGTCTTCCCCTCCCCTCTCCATTTCTCTCTGTCCTATCTAACAATGACGACATCAATAACAACAACAATAAAACAACAACAGCAAAAGGGAAACTAAATTTAAAAAAAAATCATTAAAATGATCATAGATTCTGCTCCAATAAGAAACAAACAAAAGCAATCCACACTGTAAAGAGGAAATAGGTAGATATGTAAATGTTTGCAATGTGAAAACAATGAGGTAAGACATTATAGGAACATGACGAACATTGCATTTTGTCAATTAATGTTGAAGTACTGAAGTGCCCTGAAGTACTGAAGGGGGTAACAGATGAAGTAAATCATCCTAAAGCAGTTCCCATCTTAGGCACTGAATCAACACCTTTTCTATACTATTTTCTACTGATGATTTTGCTATATGCTTGTGCATAGATGGCTGTCCTTCACTAGCATAACTAAATTTAATATACACTCTAAAATATCATTAAAGTTGCAGAACTATTATTGTACACAAATAAAATAGCAACTTAATGATTATATATTAAGAATGACGTTGCTGATGCTGCACTGAGCATCCTTCTTCCTCCGACTTCTCCTTGTCCTACACAGAATTCATCAACATTATAAAGGGATAAATGAGAAATTAGGGCAAGAAAATTAAGGAAAACCTAAAGTAAAAAAAAATTACATATATATATATATATATATATATATATATATATATATATATATCAAACATATATGGAAATAATGTAGGAATACTGAAGTTTTTTTTCTGACATAGGGAAAATGACTGGGTGTTTAAAAATGGTTTTGAAACTGTAAACTAACTGAAATTCATTTCCAAGTTCTACTTTTTCTTGATCCATTTTTAAAAAACTTCTCCTAAGGAAGAAGGAGGCTCTTTTGTATAAGTGGTAAAAAAAAAAAAAATCATTATATTTCATTACCAAGTAATGAGCTCAACAGGCATCAATGCTCCTCTGAGTCTGCATTCCCCCTTCATGAGCCTCTGAGGCCATCCTTCCTCAGGCAACGGAGAGGCTCTGGGTTGAAAAAAAGATCAAGGACTGAGGATTCGGGGATATGGCAGGGATGTCAATTATGTACTCAACTGCAAAAATTTGTAAAGGCCTGAAATATTTTACTATTTACAGTTGAAATCTCATTGGTAATATTTTTTTAGTGCTATGTAAGGTAAAACACACTTGTAAAATAGCTTGATTAGAATATTCTATGAATCCTCCAAATACTTAAAGCTGGAAATCTGTTCAAAGATGTACTCTAACATCTTCATTATAGATTAAGATTAAAAAAAAAAAAAACCTGGAGAAACCAGTTATTTTTTTTAGGATTTACTCCAAAACATCAAAAGAATTTATATGTATTGAACGTCTCTGCAAAAGCAAAGACAATTTGTCTTAGAATTTGCTTCTACAAAATGAAAAAAAAATGCATGTTTCTATACTAGCTGTGTTCTAGAGACATTTCATACTTAATTCTCCCATTTAATTAAAAAGCTGTAGAAGTATGAAAAGAAGAGCTACATTTCATAGTAGAAAAGAAAACATCTAAGATTTTATTTACTAAGTTGACTTTACTCCAAATTCTGACCTATCCTTAACAGAATTTGTCCTACGATAAAGTGTATAGTATTGTTAATTCGTAGTATTTTTGACGTATTATGAAATCAGTAATGCTAGAAAAGTAGGACTACTTATGACTAACAGAAAGAAATTATGCATGCAAAAGAAACAAAATATAAAACACAGTAAAATCAAATAAATAAACGAGTACACATTTTACATGCCAATTCAAATGAAAAACTTATCAGTATAACTTTCTGAATAATTACGATGAAAACTGAAAAAGAGAAACATTAATAGTAAATGAAAGAAAAACTTCCAATTTACTAGTTAAACCTTGATTATACCTGCCAAGCTGTAAGGCAAGAGGTGCACATCAAATGCCCACAAGGTTCAATCTTGACATCTTTGTCATTCTCAGCACAAATTTTACAGAGCTGAAATGTGGAACCCATTTCACAATATAATTCATATTGTTCCTGGAATTTGGGAGGGAAAAAAAGGCCATATCAATATACTTCTAGCATAAACTTTCCATATTGAATTTTCTCAAATACAAAGACTTACAGTAAAAGCTTCACATTTGATCCTGTCAGAATTAAATTATCATTTAAAACATGTTGTCAACTGATCATCACAATGTAGTCTGCAAAATCATTTTTGAAAGATTTGAGCTGTTTTCAGCAACTGTATAGATTTTTAAATGCTTTATTTGATTTCTTTCTTTTTTTTAATATTTATTTATTTCCCTTTTGTTGCCCTTGTTTTGCTGTTGTACTTATTATTGTTGTAATTGATGTCGACATTGTTGGATAGGACAGAGAGAAATGGAGAGAGGAGGGGAAGACAGAGAGAGGGAGAGAAAGACACCTGCAGACCTGCTTCACCACCTGTGAAGCGACTGCCCTGCAGGTGGGTAGCTGGGGGCTTGAACAAGGATCCTTACGCCGGTCCTTGCACTTTGTACCATGTGCGCTTCTGCCTGACTCCCTCTTTTTTTTTAATGGAGGGACTAAACTTCAGTAATCACAATGATTTAAAACAAACTTATGTTTAACAATAACAATGTAAAAAATGGCAATGTAAATGATAATCTCCTCTACAAACACCATGTATCTAATTTACTCCTGAGTTACAAAAAAATATAACTCTGACTGAACATTAAGTTTTATTTCTCAGATACCTTAGGCATTGCTGAATGGAGGAAAGTCAGGTACTATAGTACCCTGTTGCTACTTCACATTATCTCTTAAGAATACGAAGATACACTAAATTCTAAAAAATACCCGAGGTTCATTCAGTTCAATTATTTTCTTCAAATCCTATATTAAATCTCTGACTATACTATAATTTTCCCCCATAATCTAACACTGCCAAGAAAACTAGTCAACAACTGAAAATCTAATTTAATCAAAAGTTACCAGTAATATATGAATTGTCTTAAATGAATCAGAACTTTTCAACAGTGCAAAATTTAGTTTTCAAACATTAGACAATTCTATGTCACGAATAAGATATGAATATATTCATGAATATAAAGAAAATGAAAATTATTTGATAGAGATATAAGGAGAAGGAAACAGAAATAAACAGTTGTTTAAGTATGGCAATATTCTAGTCTAGTAATTGCTTGTGAAGTATCTAAACCTCAGTAAAATAAGTGATAAAATTTGGTCCTTACGCACACTCCATGGGAGCATCAAGGACTGAATCTGGAGAACTAAATGGATGGTCAAGTAGCATTTTGGTGTCTCTCCCTTTCCTCTCTCATAAATATAGCATAAAAATTTGACAGAAGTGGATTAGTGGTATTACCCTATACTGTGAAAAAAACGTTAACTAAAAGAAAAACTTTCTTTTATGGTTGTATTTTTACATACTGTAGAAAATACAAAAATAGCACACAATTTTAAGATGACAATCAAACATTAAATTATAAAATTCTCACAAAATCTACATATCAGTGATATTATGGGGCCAGGTGGTGGTGTACTTGGTTGAGCATACCTTACAATGCACAAAGACCTCAGTGCAAGGCCCTGCCCTCGCCTACAAGAGGAAAGTTTCAGGAGTGGGAAGTAGTCTGCAGGTGTCTATCTTTGTCCTTCTCTATCTCCTCCTTCCTCTGAATTTCTTTCTCTGTATCTATCCAATAAATAAATAAATATTTTTAAAAGATTATTATATAAAGCTAAAATGTCTCAGTTTCAGAATATTTTAAAAAAATAGGTATATATAGAATAAAATATTTGAGTTCTCTCTTTCATCCTCAACTCATCTAAGCTTTTCACTTCCTCAGTTGAACATTTACTGGCTCGGTGTTCTTTTCTTTTCTTTTCTATATCATATGTTCATATAAACTATTATTTATTTATAACATGTGAGCTTAAATAATGTGATTCTATAAAATGATATGTTGGGGGCCAGGTGGTGGTGCACTTGGTTGAGTATACATGTTACAATACGCAAAGACCCAAGTTCGAGCCCTCAGTCCCCACCTGCAAGGGTAAAGCATCACAAGTGCAGGTGTCTCTCTCTTCCTCTCTACCTCACTATTCCATCTCAATTTATGTCTCTATCCAATAAATAAATATATATTAAATGAAGCTTTTCACATAACAAGATCCAGAAGTCTATCTATTTAGAGCTACCTACCTCTTGTTAATACCTATACAGAGGGAATTGGGCGGTAGGCGCAGCAGATTAAGTGCATTTGGCACAAAGCTCAAGGATGGGCATAAGGATCCCGGTTCGAGCCCGTGGCTCCCCACCTGCAGGGGAATCACTTCACAAGTGGTGAAGTAGGTTTGCAGGTGTCCGTCTTTCTCTCCCCCTCTGTCTTCCCCTCCTCTCTCCATTTCTCTCTGATCTATCAAATGATGACATCAATAACAATAACTACAGTGATAAAAAACAAGAAAGGGAATAAATAAATTTAAGAAAAAATAACTATACAGAATGATATAAACATATATACTATGGTTTACAAAAGAATGCTTTTAAACTTTGTAATCTTACATCTTATAAAAGTGTTTTAAAATGAATACACATGTAAAAATGTTAGTATATGTTGTTTTACAACTAGAGTCAAAATGTGTTTGAATTTAGATTTTGACAAATAAGGCCATCATTCTCAAGGAAGATTTTATCAAGTTATGATCCCATTCAAATCCCGTGAGTGTGCCAACAATGGATTTTTCAATATGATTATTATCTTCAGTGTACTTAACTTACACGTTCAATTCTAAAAGCTTTATGCATATAATCACTCTAATATTCTCTGAATGTTTCTAAATCTATAGTCCTCTCCTTTCTATCAAATGATATAATACTTAATTGTTTTCATATATAATGACAATATTACAGAAGGGGCAATATTAACAGCATATATTTTATTCAAAATAGAAACATTTTCAAATACTTAAAATTCTTTAGTATCTTGTACATGAGCTAGCTATGACAAAATACTACTTTCAAAGGAAATAATGGCAGGTGTTAATTATAAATATATTCAGAAATTGTTCTTACCTGAGTTACTTTTATGTGATCATGGGGTGTAGGTTCACATAGTCCTGTTAAGTCAGGATTATAGCTTCTCCCATCAGGATACAGATAGCTGCGATATAAACAGGGACTTTGTTAACATGAAGTAAACAAAGTTTTAAAAATGATTTTCTTGGTTCACTATATTTTTTTCAAAAAAATCACTCGTGGTCTGGGAGGTGACACAATGGATAAAGCATTGGCGTCTCAAGCATGAGGTCCCAAGTTCAAGCCCCAGCATCACATGTACTAGAGTAATATCTGGTTCTTTCTCTCTCTCCTCCTATCTTTCTCATTAATAAATAAAAATATTTTTAAAAAATCACTTATCTTGGGAGTTGGGCTGTAGCGCAGCGGGTTAAGCGCAGGTGGCGCAAAGCACAAGGACCGGCATAAGGATCCCGGTTCGAACCCCGGCTCCCCACCTGCAGGGGAGTCGCTTCACAGGCGGTGAAGCAGGTCTGCAGGTGTCTATCTTTCTCTCCTCCTCTCTGTCTTCCCCTCCTCTCTCCATTTCTCTCTGTCCTATCCAACAACGACAACAACAATAATAACAACAACAAGGGCAACAAAAGGGAATAAATAAATAAAATAAATATTAAAAAAATCACTTATTTGTTTATTGATTTTTTTTTCCCTCCTCCAGGGTTATTGCTGGGCTCGGTGCCTGCACCATGAATCCACCGCTCCTGGAGGCCATTTTTTCCTTGTTGTTGTCCTTGTTGTAGCTTCGTTGTGGTTATTATTGCCCTTGTTGACGCAATTCGTTGTTGGATAGGACAGAGAGAAATGGAGAGAGGAGGGGAAGACAGAAGGGGAGAGAAAAGATAGACACCTGCAGACCTGCTTCACAGCCTGTGAAGCGACTCCCCTGCAGGTGGGGAGCCGGGGGCTCGAACCGGGATCCTTACGCTGGTCCCTGCGCTTTGCGCCACATGCGCTTAACCCACTGCGCCACCGCCCGACCCCCTGTTTATTGATTTTTATTTCATCAGAGCACTGCTTAACTCTGGCTTAGGTGGTGCTGGGGACTGAAGATAGGACCTTGGAGCCTCAGGCATAACAGTCTGCATAATCATGTTATCTCCTCATTACTTGTATTGCTTTTACGATTTATTAATGCAAGAGAAAGAATCAGAACATCATTTGAGCATATGCAATTTTCTGAGTCAAACTTAGGGTCCTAAGCTTCAGAGTCAGACACACTGCCCGCTATGTCACCTTCCAGGTCACTAATACAGGACCTCATTGAATCTTAAGTTTATTTAGTTAGATTCTTCTATAATCAAACACAATTTCTGAGACATTTTTTTGTAACTTGTATGAAGAATCTATCACTGTTTTTATAACATTCAAGATATAATTTGGACACTTAAAATCTATAAATCATTTCATATAGCAATATACAATGAATATGAACTTAGAACAGCAAATTTCAATTAAATATTTGGGGGGATGGAGAAAGCATAATGGTTATGCAAAGTGACTCATGCCCGAGGTTCTGAAGTTGCAGGTTCCGTTTCCTGAACAGAGAAACGGACAGAGCTGAGCAGTTTTTTTTTTTGTCTCAATTAAGTATTTTTACTATGTACAGTTTTTACACAAGATTATTTACAGGCAATTTAAATTCCAAAAATATTCCGCATATACATATAATTGTTTTCAATAAGTGCCCTCTTTTACTTGAAGTACAATTAATGATAGCTATAGCATTTTATACCTTGTTTAATACTGCAAGGAGAAAAATGGATTTAAAATCTACAGTTTTACCACAAAATCATTCAAATACTTTGGGTTCTTCTTTCTCCAATTTCCCATTCTTTTGCTGGTTCATTTTTAACTCACCAATGCACATGCACAAAAACACACATTGAAACACACACACATACACAAATGCACGGGGCTCTAAATAAAGTATAAAATATACAATTCTATGTTTCATTTACTTCAAATTAATCTACAAACACAGGATAACCTATAAACACAAGCTCTAAAAGAAAATTAAAGTAAAAACCAAAACTAAGTTCTAATACCATCTTGCTGTAATCAGCTTTTACTCATTCAGAAACTCATTAATAATGAAGTGTTTTGTTGGTAAACACCAATTTTGAATTTAAATAATGTAAATAGATAGGGTTACTGCTTGATCTCATCAGTTAATTCCTTGCAGCCTTTCCCCCACCCCACCCCCTTTTTTAACCAGAGCACTGCTGGTTTATGAGATTGAGCCTGGGGCATTTTTCGTTCAATAGTTACAAATATTAATGCACATTGTTTTAAAATTAAGATCTAATACTGTATTAGTTTCAGATGTACAGCATAACAGTTTGGTCTTTATATATATTATGAAATGGCGACCACTATAAGTGTAGTTAATATCCACCATCACATAGTTACATAGTTTCTTATGATAGCATTTAAGATCTACTCTCTCAGCAAAATTTATAACTCACTTTGTCCAATATACATCTTTGACTTAAAATTAAATATGCTACAGTGATGAAAGGGCAAAAATATAATAATACAATTCTCTGGAGAAGAAAAAAGTCCTTAAGTGAAGAGTCTACAATAGCTTAATGAATAAATCTTTAAAGCATCAAGGGTCTACAAACATTTTAGTGAATGTTATAATTTACTCAAGAAAGCAAAAGAAACAAAGCAAAACAAAACAGAACAAAAATTTAGATCACACAAGACAAGTTACCATAAGCTAAAGGATAAGAAGACAACATATATATATATTTTTTTCTTTTTTCCTTCTTTCTTTCTTTTTTTGCCTCTAGGGTTATTGCTAGGACTCTGTGCCTGCACTAAGAATCCACTGCTAAAAAAGAAAGAAAGAAAGAAAGAAAGAAAGAAAGAAAGAAAGAAAGAAAGAAAGAAAGAAAGAAAGAAAGAAAGAAAGAAAAAGGAAAGAAGAAGAAAAAGAAAAATCCACTGCTCCTAGAGGCTATTTTCTCCCTTTTTGGCCCTTGTTCTTTATTATTGTTGTTATTGCTGTCCTTGTTGGATAGGACAGAGAGAAATGGAGAGAGGAGGGGAAGACAGAAAGGGGAGAGAAAGATAGACACCTGCAGACCTGCTTCATAAGCGACACCCCTGCAGGTGGCGGCCAGGGGCTCGAACCGGGATTCTTAACGCTGGTCCTTGTGCTTGGTGCCATGTGCACTTAACCCGCTGCGCTACACCCCGACCCCTGGACAACTTATATTTTTAAGATCTAGGGAAAGGAATTAAGTACCTCTGCAAATAACACAGCTGAGTATTATTAATGGAATGAGATAAAATTCTACAAGTACTATAGATTGGACATGATAAACAAAAGCTGGCACATAATTTCTTCTTAGATTCTAAAATGTTGTTTTAAACATCTCACATGTTTTTCATCACACTTCAAAAGCACGAAGGCATTCTACAAAGAATTTAGGGGGAAAAACTCGCAAGAAATGACAGTGAAGTTGTTAGTGGAGATGTTAAAAGGTTGTACTTATTGTATTGAGAGTCAATTCAATGAGACTCAGTAAAATCTGATGGGCCCCTTCTAATGACAGTGAAGGAATAAAGGAACTAAAATTCCCATCATAAAATATTGGTAACTATTAGGAAAAAATAGCTGTTTACAGTGGCAGCCAGATAGGTTGATATTCTGGGATGTTTTACTAATTTTAAGAAGAAAAACATGAAATAGCAAAATAGCATTACACCATACATTCATGCCTGAGTTCCCAGAAGATCCTGATTCAATCCCACCATTGATATGCCAGAGCTGGACAATATTCTAATTTCTTTCTTTAAAAAGATAAAACCCTATCTAACCAATATAATATAAATTTCAATAGACTATAAAACTCTGGTTTGAAACTTAAACCTAATCTATTTTAATGTAATCCAACACTAATGAACCAGTTTAGTCAGTTTATTTGCATAGCATGAAGACAAAACTATTGATGAATTATGATGTATTGACTTTTGAAAAACAGATGGAAAATATAACATAAATAAACTACATCTGAATTACTCCATTTACAAATTTGTTTTGTTTATAAGTTAAAATTTTCAATCTTTTTTTTTTTTAATTAAACCAGAGCACTGTTCAACTCTGGCTTATGGTGGCAAAGGATGAAACCTAGGACCTGAAGCCTCAGTCAAGAGAACTTGTCGGCATAACCAGTATGCTATCTTCCGAATCCTCAAACACATATCTAAAAAATATAATCCCTGGAACCAGTGAACCAAAGCTATATTTATGAACCTTTGCACACTAGAGGTAAACTATAATACATGATGAAAATTAAAGAAAGCATACATACATTTGGTAACACAGAACCCACCATTTAAACAATTACTTTAGAAAATGCAAAACTTACGCCATCTACTCTCTGTTAACTTTGGTGAACTTTCCCTAAAATTCTATCACTTCTATGCATGTTATAACAAGTTTAAACACACATGTCCTTAAGCTATTCAGTGAGGCAGAGGACAAAAAAAATCAGCATGATGAAGCAATACTGAAAATACAAAGAAAGGATGGAGGGAATGGCACGTAACTAAAATGAATGTCTAAAAAGTAAGAGCTTAGAGTAAACAGAAACTAGCCAGTTACAAGTATGTTTAAAAGAAGGAAGATACAAAGAGAAAAGGAACAAAAGGATAAAGTATGAGGAAAAAAAAGAAATATGGTAAGATGGTCAAAATGAAAAATAAAACAAGTTGACTGTTGCATGAAGTGACAAAAGTAAATTCTTTTAGGAAATTATTTCTTACTATGTAGTGTTATTATTTGTAAATTGCTATATTAAGTCACATTTTTCCTAAGACAGAAATTCATGTATAACTTGATGTTCTGTATATTCTATGAAAGATACTGAAATTTACATAATTGGTCTACTATAAAATGATTATTTTAAGAATTGTCTGATGGGGGTCGGGCGGTGGCGCAGTGGGTTATGCGCATGTGGCGCAAAGCGCAGGGACCGGCATAAGGATCCCGGTTCGAGCCCCCGGCTCCCCACCTGCAGGGGAGTCTCTTCACAGGCGGTGAAGCAGGTCTGCAGGTGTCTATCTTTTCTCTCCCCTTCTCTGTCTTCCCCTCCTCTCTCCATTTCTCTCTGTCCTATCCAACAATGAATTGCGTCAACAAGGGCAATAATAATAACCACAACGAAGCTACAACAAGGGCAACAAAAGGGGGAAAAAATGGCCTCCAGGAGCAGTGGATTCATGGTGCAGGCACCGAGCCCAGCAATAACCCTGGAAGAGGAAAAAAAAAAAATTGTCTGATAACTAAAGTCATCCAAATCTATTTAAAGACCATCCAACTAAATTCATTGTCTTCATCACAATGCAAACTCTGGTTTTTCAACTTTGTGTATAACAAATACCATAATCCCGTATCCTCATACTTACAATCCTTCCCTGCTGCCATCAATCAAGGCTTGAAATAAGGGCTTATTATGTGGTATGGTCTGCAAGATATTGCCATCACCTGTCACATAGCCAATGGCCCATTGTCCCAATCTAGTGCAGCTTAATCGAAATATGTAGCTGTAAAACATGACAAAATTACATTCAGTTATAGTATAATCTATTAAAAACTGTTAGCTTTTTAAAGAAAAAGAACACAATTATTCAAAATTTCTGATACAAATTTCTATTTTACTTTTAAAACCACTGTATTTCTTCATCTACTGATCTGTATAAAGAGTAATAACCTAGCTGGAGAGATAAGCCTATTGGATAGGGTGCATGTCTTGCCATGTTCACAGCCCCAGCTTGTGCCCAAGCACTATGTGAATGGTACTGTGGTACCAGAGGCAGCTCTGGTGCTATAATCTCTAGCTGAATGAAAACCTGGCCAAGAAATGGTACTATCATGCACATAGGAGGCTCCAGTTCTTGGGAGGGGAAGTTAATACTTAACTTTGATATATCTTGGATTAAGCGAAAAAATAATTATAATTGTAAACTATTCAGTGATTTACTGCCATCACCTAAAGGGGTGCTCTGTAAGAAAATTCTGGTTGTGTCAAAGAGCTAGGATAGTAGTTATTTATTGGAAACAAAAATCTGGACAAAGGAGAAAGCTCAGCATTAGAGGATGGGATAAAAATGTATTAAAATATGCCTACTAGCTAACTACAAAACGGAGTGCCCCCCCAACTCTTCATCTGTATTATTCCAGCCTTTAGGTTCATGATTAGTCAAAAATTTGTGGGAGTCAGGCAGTAGTGCTGAGGGTTAAGCACACGTGGTGTAACGTGCAGGGACAGGAGTAAGGATCCCAGTTCAAGCCCCAGGCTCCCCATCTGCAGGAGAGTAGCTTCACAGGTGGTGAAGCAGGTCTGCAGGTGTTTATGTTTCTCTCCCCATCTCAGTCTTCCTCTCCTCTCTCCATTTCTCTCTGTCCTATCTAACAACAGCGATGTCAATAACAACAACAGTAATAACTACAACAAAAATGAAAAACAAGAGCAACAAAAAAGAGAAAATAAATACTAAAAAAAAAAAATGTTTGGCTTTGAATGTTCTCTCTCTTTTCAGCCACCAGGTTCCAGATGCTAGCATGATGCCAACCAGACTTCCCTGGACAGACAACCCCACCAGTATGTCCTGGAGCTCCACTTCTCCAGAGCCCAGCCCCACTAGGGAAAGAGAGAGGCAGCCTGGGAGTATGGAACAACCTGTCAATGCCCATGTTGAGCGGAGGAGAAGCAATTACAGAAGCCAGACCTTCCACCTTCTGCATCCCACAATGACCTTGGGTCCATACTCCCAGAGGGTTAAAGAATAGGAAAGCTATCAAGGAAGGGGATGGGATGCAGAGTTCTGGTGATGGGAACTGTGTGGAGCTGTACCCCTCTTATCCTATGGTTTTGCCAATGTTTGCTTTTTATAAATTTTTTTTAAAAAATGTAATTTGCCTCAGACAGAAATTGAGTCAATTTTCATTGAGGAATTTGACGTATTTTAGCATATGTTTATCACATTTATAGTATAAACTACTAAAAAGGTTAAATTAAGTTTCCGGGAGGTGGCGTAATGGATAAAGCATTGGACTCTCAAGCATGAGGTCTTGAGTTCGATCCCCGGCAGCACATATACCAGAATGATGTCTGGTTCTTTCTCTCTCTCCTCCTATCTTTATCATAAATAAATAAAATAAAATCTTTTTTTTTAAAAAAGTTAGATTAAGAAAAAGAGGCAACACAGGTGTTGGGCGGTAGTGCAGCGAGTTAAGCGCAGGTGGCACAAAGCCCTAGGCCTGGCGCAAGGATCCCGGTTCAAGCAGGTCTGCAGGAATCTATCTTTCTCTCCCCCCACTCTGGCTTTCCCTCCACTCTCCATTTCTCTCTGTCTTATATAACAACAATGACATCAATAACAACAATAACTAAAACAATAAAAAAGGGCAACAAAAGGGAAAATAAATTTTTAAAAACTTTTATTAAAAAAGAAGCAACACAATTACTTATAATTTCTTATATAAATGTCTACATATGAGCTCACTTTTAACACCAAACTCAATTCATAATTTTTAGAAGTCATGCAATTTCATAGTTAATATCAGTTTCAGTGAAAAAAAATGTTTTTATAAGCATTACAGCTACTAATTTTTAAGTAAAAAATAAAAAGAGCTGAGCTGCATAATTAGTTAATCTTATGGCAGTCATCTAACCCTATCAAGTTCAGTGTTTCACAACAGAAAATCAAGGTTACTAAAATATATAAATCACACAAATATGCAGTACTTTAAAAATTCACTCCTAGTGACAACAGACACTGACTTGATTTTATATTCATTGCTATTATTAATTTATTGTTTCATTTTAGATTTAAGCATACTGCCATTAAAATAGCCATCCCTTTATTTATAATCCCTTAAACAGAACAGATCAAAACTAGGTTAACTTAAATTTGTTAGCTGTATTTGAGTACCCTGCCTGCATTATATGTATGTGGCAGGAAAAAAAAACTCATATATATGAATATGCGTGTGTACGTACACACACCACACACACACATAGATGCATCAAGTACAAGTATCTTTACCGGATGATTTAACATATGTAATGGCACACCTTCTTACAGGCACACATTACAGTGTTCAAGGTCCCAGGTTCAATCCCCCAGTCCCCACCTGCAGGGGGGAAACTTGATGAGTGGTACAGCAGAGCTTCAGGTCTCTCTCTGTCTCTTCCCTATCTATCCCTCTCAATTTCTGTCTCTATCTAATTAAAAAGAAAAAACACCACAAGTAATGTCACTGGACTTGATTAGCATGTTTGTTTAATACATGACTTGGAAGTAAAATGAGTAGTGAAGTATAAAGAACACCCTATAGCTTAAAAAATCTATGAAAATGGGAGTCGGGCTGTAGCGCAGTGGGTTAAGCGCAGGTGGCGCAAAGCACAAGGACCGGCATAAGGATCCCAGTTCGAACCCCGGCTTCCCACCTGCAGGGGAGTCGCTTCACAGGCAGTGAAGCAGGTCTGCAGGTGTCTATCTTTCTCTCCTCCTCTCTGTCTTCCCCTCCTCTCTCCATTTCTCTCTGTCCTATCCAACAATGACGACAACAACAATAATAACTACAACAATAAAACAAGGGCAACAAAAGGGAATAAATAAAATAAAATAAAATAATCTATGAAAATAACTTTAAGATAAAGTTGAAACTGTTCTCTTACTGGGAAAATAGATTATGAGCTTGTCAATTTTTGGCTTTATTCATCAGAATCAGATGAAAATAATTCCACACAAGTATATTATTGCAAATTGAATCTCAAGTAAATCAAAATCTGAGGAAACCAAATGTCCTTGGAAGAGACCCAACTATTTCCTTTACCATAAAGCCAAAGAGATGAAATACTTTCCACGAGAAAAGACCGGTTAAATGTAAATATTCTGCGAAGCAAAGACTTATCAAAATCATATGATTTACTCATGAAGAGTATTTCCCAAGAACATTTTAAATAACCCACCAAACTCTGTATAGTAAAATTTACCACAGAGCAATAATTTTATTGCAAACTACTTATAACTTAGAATAAGCTGCTATGGGGCAAGTGTGAAAGTAAAGTATCCTTACAGAGGGCACTACTCTATAGGTGTGAGCCCTGGCTTTGATCTCAATTTACTGTGATTAATTTCCATACCTTTGAACAAGAGAACACAAAAGAAACTGAGTTTGTGGAACTGAAAAAGGCATTCCAAACACTAAGATAATTTTACATGATGGCATGAGTCTAAACATATCACACCTTTCAAATCAAACTTAAGGAACATAAAGATACTTTATATAATGCTAATCTAGAGTTAGGATTATAAAAATTCTGGTTATGTGTTATCTGAATGAAACAAAAATCACTAACATTAGCCACTGTCAGCAAGTAAAATACCTGGCCATCGTGGTCACAATGAAAATTATCTTTGATCTAAAGGGAATTCAATATGAGTTTGACTGCTTTCTGTCTCATTTACTTTTTAAAAAATACCATACACAATGTTAAAAATTTAAAGTAGCAGCAAGTACAAAGACCTAAAAAGACACCATAAAGTTCCTAATGAAATAGTTTCTACTTAGACCTAGATACCCTCCTCACCTACTTCCTATTACAATTTCCTCAGTCACTCCAAAGCTAACCTTACCAAAGTAAGGACTACAAAAGCTGAATAAGGGTAAGAGACTCACATAGTTTAATGACTTTTTAGTCACTATCAGGCGGGTCACCCCATCATGTGGGACCCTAGTTGGGGAGTCCTGGGATTCCCACACAGACATGATGGACCTAGACCTCAAATAGATCCCTCTCTCCACTGTCACTGGTCATCTCTATCAGGAACAACACAATGGACACCTTGAGGGGCCCCTATAGGACCTTGCCCTCAATGTGGATGAACAACAGTAGAAAATGTTCCATCCTCTGAAGGGAGGCTGGATAATATATTCTTATCTACCACCTGAGGAAGATGGGTCTTGAAATTGGGGCAGCTTGGAATGTTTCTACTCATGACCACAAAATGCAAGCTAAGACCTACAGGGATGCAGAGGTTACATTGGCTCCTAAGATGAATATGGGCCCCAGATCATATCAAATTGATGGGGTTTACACAGTCAACAATTTTTATACACCTTTCCCATATTTGTGAGCTACTCTCTCCCTTGATCCAGCTTTCTAGCCCTTTTTCCAGCCACAACATTATCTCCCCAGACAACAACTTGGGTCCACTTGCCTATCAGAGGTCAGGCTCAGGAAAAAACTAGTATAGTCATGGGTGCTTTGGAATATAACTACTAGCTATCTTCAAAATGGAGACCCCAAATCTTCATCTGCAATATTCCAGCCTTTAGGTTCATGATTAGTCAACAATTTTTTTGGTTTTATATGTTAACACTTTTTTCTAACCATCCGGTTCCAGATGCTAACAAGATGCCAACTGGATTTCCCTGGGCAAATGACTCCCCGAATGTGTCCTGGAGCCCTGCTTCCCCAGATCCCTGCCCCACTAGGGAAAGGGAGAGACAGGCTGGGAGTATGGATTGACCTGCCAACACCCATGTTCAGCGGGGAAGCAATTACAGAAGCCAGAATTCCCACCTTCTGCACCTCATAATGACCCTGAATCCATATTCCCAGAGGGTTAAAGAATAGGAAAGCTATCAAGGGAGGGGATGGAATATGGAGTTCTAGCAGTGGAAATTGTGTGGAGTTGTACCCCTCTTATCCTATGCTTTTGTCAGTGTTTCCTTTTTATAAATACTTTTTTTAAATTTTAAAGTAGCAGAGAAAACTGGTTTTAAATTATATTAGAAAAGTGATAAATAAAAGGCTTAGAATTATTCAAGATGGAATAATTCCTATATATAAACCACTACACTTAAGGACATTCAGAGGCATCTACTAAAATGTTTGTGTTCAGAAGGCAAGTGTCAACTACTACTACTACCCAGCAAACTTGTCAAAGAACAAATATCCTGCCTAATGCCTATCGAGATGATCTGTGACAGAAATGTGCTGATTGCTCAAAAAGACAGATTTTTATGCTCCCAGGTTAACAATAATAAGTTGTAATTCTTTGAGTGAAGCGAGAAGGCTGATCAAATAGTAAACTTCTATGAACCTGTGTGATCACATGGAAAATAAAGTATAAATTTTGAGGCTGTAAAAAAGCATGTGATATTATGAAATACATTTTCTGGATATAAAATTGGTTTCAATTATAACAACGGACTTTGATTTTTATGTGCTTCTCAAGTACATATCTGTAATTTACATATGTTTGTCATAGAGTGAAGTTGAAATATACTTAACATGAACATGAAATCAATGTATCTAATTTCTTACACAATATTCATACATTCATGTAAATACATAATTTTATACACAAACCTAGGGGTGATAAAGAGTTAATATGCAAATAGGCTACTCCAATTTCAAAACTGAAATTCTAAGATGATGCATTTCAAAGTCATGAAATCACATAGTTCTATATACTCTTTTCACTTTTCACATAGTTCACTTTTTTCACTTTTCACATAGTTCCATATACTGTTTTCACTTCACAAACAGTACCAGAACAAACAGAATACATCACTTCAATTAAAAAAACCCAACTTGTCTACGAGTGTTCCCCTACTCCCACCTTTATGAGTATAATGCTTTATTTAAAATAGAAGCCACAGCGAGTCTTTCTTCTTTAAATATAGCATATAAAATGACTGCTAAAAAGTCTTACCTCCCAGGTTTGGTGCTGTATTTCTGTAGTCGTGCTTTAACTTCATCGTATGTGAGAAACGCCATGTAACCTGGATGTGTCACAGCTAAGAAATTCCAATTCCGTAAAATAGAGCCCCAAGGCTAAAAACAGGAATTAAATAGTATTATCTAGTGAATGCCAACTTGCTCATTATTTAATATGCTAACTGAAATTCTCCTGGGTATTTTCAAAGTTAACATGAGCTTGTAAGTCAACTTTTTTGTTCTTTACCATAGCTCAGCTCTGACTAATAGAAGTACTGGGGATTGAGCCTGGGACTCTGGAGCCTCAGGCATGAGAATCTTTTGCATAACCATTATGCTATTTTCCCCAGCCTCAATATTTATTACCTGACAGCAAACATGCAAGAGCTTATTCTCTGCAGAAAATACGATTATGCAGAAAATATACATTTTTTTCTTTTTCTTCTTCATAGGGAAAGAATAGAGAAAGTAAAAAAAGGAAAGCCACATAATCTCTTCTCTAAAACTTCTACTCTCTATGTAGCACTTGTGACTGTTTCAAAAGATAAACATCACTTCATCCCAAAACCTTACTAAAAGTCAAAGTCCTTACAAATAGCCTAAAAGCTCTATAGAGAGCTGCTCTCCAGTTCACTTTCTGTCCTTAATTATGTGATTCTTGGACTTAACTGTCTCTTTTTCAGGCATGTTCACTTCTGCTGTTGGCTTAAAAGCACTCTCTGGCCTCACGATCTTTGTATTTACTGATTCCTCCCCCTGAATTTTCTTTCTCCAAATATCTATGTAATTATTCCCCATAAACCTTCTCAGACCACACCCTGTTTGAAACCATTACCTTTTTCATATTCTTTACCTCCTTATTTACCTGTTTTGTTTATTACCATACCTGCAGCAACTCACTTCATAGAACAAAAACATCGCATCATAAAACTTATTTGATTTGGCAAAGATTTCACATTAATCATAAACTACATAAAAGCAAGTAATTATCTCTCATGCCCATGGAAAGGACTCCAGTGCCAATGTATAGTGTCAAACACAGTAATCAGACAGAGCTGTTGCTGAACATCCCCCATAATTAGTGATTTGTCTAAAAGGCCGATTCTGAGCCTAGTGTCTTTTTATTTTTTTCATGGTAATATACTGCTGTACTCACATCTGGTTTATCCTTGCTTAGTTACAAAACATAAAAAAAGTTTGTGTTTTAAACATAAATTATGTAAAAATCTTTCACAGAATTACACACAGTTAACATTCTGTCTTTAATTTAGTTAGGTGTCCATTCTGTTACTATGGCAAGAGGAAAAAAAGCAGTCAATGATAGACAACTTTGCTTGAGGGTGTAAGTGAATCATCTCTGCCGTAATTTTTAGGCTGGTGCAACATTTATTCCAAGAAATTGGCAATCTAAAGAACCTGATGTGCCAGATTATTAAATTAAATCTTCTACATAAGAGGGGGAAAATGGTGTTTAATGCTGTCAAGTGAAGCTTGTTGAAATAGCCACCTTAGACATGATTGGTATAGAACTCTTGCTTTTGTTTGTTTTGAGACTTGTTCCTCATTACAGTTAAGCAAGCTTCAATTTTATAAGGCAGAATTCTTCAAGGATTATAACCCTTGAGATGAGGAGAACAAGGAAAAGAATGCTTTAGTAATGAAGAATTTAAAAAAAAAAACTTTTTAAGACATAACAAGAAAACTCTTTAGGGTATTTCCTCTGTTACAAAATATCTAATTAGACAGAAAGGAGCTCTAGAAAACAGCATTATGAAAAGTTCTGTCTGTGTATTTAAATATATGGTTTTAATTTCCTTCTTAAGTTATGACTAAATATTGCATAAACAATAGTTGGAAGGATATCAGAATGTTTTGGGGGGGGGGGGGAACTGATACTACAGACTCTAGACTTTGTTTTCTGCTCCCCTATGTAAAGATAAAGGATTACTTCCATTAATCAAATTCACATGAATGAATGGAAGAGTTGTTTTCATAAAATTCAGAGAACCAATGCACTGATCGAAATATAAGTGAAAACAAAACAGTTGTTAGCCAACTGCTGCACTGTTCAGCAGCCACTACTCAGTAATAATCTGCAGGGACAGCTTCAAATTGTAAAAAATCTGTAGGAGTCTTTGTACTAGCTTTCTTGTGGCTATCACTAATAAAAACACCTAGTAGTTAAAAAACAGTTCTGTAATTTATTTTTAAAGGAATACTTTTCTACAAATGCCAATATAGAATTATTTGATAAATCTTAACTGACCACACAAGTGAATAACGTGAATTAGAGAGAATAGACTGTCCCTTCTCCCAAAATGCTATTTTCAAGAGTTATTTTCGAATTATATTGTCAGGTCTTGACTGTTAATGCTCAGATAGTCTAACCCCTTGCTACAATGAATGACTCTTTCTCTGCCTTCCCCTCACCATGCCACTGATGTGAGCTATTCCAGTCACCAGTATATTCCCTCAATCTATTCATTATTCTGTCTCCCAGAAAATTTATTGCACCTTTCCTCAACAACTTCATTGTCTACAATAGTGGAAAAACAGACTAAGAAGCAAAATCCAAGTCCCAGCATCTTTGAATTGCTTCCAGAGGAGAAAAACAAAGTAAATGGTGGAAAAAGAAAATAAAGAACACAGTAATTACAGGGGCTTTCCAGTACCTACCCCACATTCATTCATTTACTCTGTGGGAAGAAATGAAGGGTAACTGATATGCAGATTTCTTTCTCCTTTAACTTCTCCGACAATTTTCAACATTGTCTACTAGCCCCTCAGACTCCTATACAACATTATTAGCATCCCAATTTTAGGAGCCTATCTGATAGCCCACTTCAGATCTCACTTTGTTAAATATCCCATTCCCAACAATTCAGAGCTAATAAAACATAACAATTAACCTTTTTATTGCTTATTAGCCAGCCATTGATATTTCTATTTCATAGCTATTCAGAAGGTCAAGCAAGAAATATCATGACTGTAGCATGTTGATGCAATTAAACTATTCAGAAGTTATATTTTCATGAAGAATATAGTTATAACTATTCTTTTTTAAAAGATATTTATTCCCTTTTCTAGCCCTTGTTGTTTTATTGTTGTAGTTATTATTGATGTCTTTGTTGGATAGGACAGAGAGAAATGGAAAAGGACTTCCGGAGGCAGGGCTACAGCAGCAGCTGTGTTTCTCTCCTCTCCTGGGTCAACTAGGAATATGAAAGGAGACAACTGGGACCGCAACCAGACAGAACTAGAACAACTTCAGCAACCCACCAAGTCACCGGTGAGTACAAACACATGTGGCTCATGGACAGAGAAGAGCCTAGGGAGAAATTAAGTGGCTGGTGACAGTCCAATAGTTTACCAGTTGAGACACCACCACCAGTCTGTTTCACCAACAAGGGGACAGCTGAAGGGAGGAGAGGACTCCCCTGAGACTCACCAAATGCAGCTCTGAGTCTCCATTGCTACTGCCCTCAGAATCTGGAATAGCAGCAGAGAGGCCCTGTGCTGACACCAGGGGACAGAGAACTAACCAGGAAACTCAGGAGAAGATCTATACCTCCATGGCCTAGCTGTGGGGATGTGAAAGTTTCTTTGCATAACCACTGGATTATCTCTGCCCCACCCTGCTTTATCTTTTGGTCAGGAGTCAGTGATTAAGCTAAGAAGCCTACTTATAGTTTAAAAGCCCTCAGGATCCCATGGCCAGGAAAGAAAAAGAACAAAAGAGGCTTTTAAGCCACTGAGCTCCAACTCAGGGATTAAAATACTATTGAAACAACTGTCAATTTCCACAACTATGAACACTTTAATGACCTTACATAGACACAAGTTAATTCATCCAAGACTGATCAGTAATTTGAAAAGTACTCAGAGAGGGACCTCATAACATACTATATAGAAAGGTTAAACCAACAAGAAGAAATATTGGCAAAATGAAATAAGACAAGGGTCCAGCTAAAAGCTCCCCAAAGGTTGAAGCACAAAATAATGAGGTCAACATGCAAACACTAGTTAAGAAAATAATCACAGGAGTAAAAGTTTGAAAGAATTGTAATCAGAAATGCAGAAACAACAAATGAGACTCTGGAAGAAAACACTATCTCAAAGTCATTAGAGAGCTGAAAGCTGACATAGCTAAGAATACAACTAGCTAAACAAGCTAAAACAGTATCAGAACAGGGTAACAAAATAGATGAACTCCAGAAAACAGCAGAGGGGAGAGAGAATAGAATAAATGAGGCTGAAGACAGAATTAGCAAGATCGAGGATGAATTAGAGACAACTAAAAAAGAAGTAAGAGATCTCAAAAAGAGATTAAGAGATTCTGAAAACAATAACAGAGACCTATGGGATGACTTCAAAAGAAATAATATATGCATTATTGGCTTACCAGAGGAAGAAAGAGAGGGAGGGGAAGAAAGCATTCTTCAGGACATAATAGCTGAGAACTTGTCTAATCTAGACAACATCAAAGTCACAAAGGTTCAAGAAGCCCAGAGGGCCCCAAACAGAATTAACCCAGACTTCAAGACACATCATATTTAGAATGGAAAGGAATAAGAATAAAGAAAGGGTCCTGAAGGCTGCAAGAGAAAAACCAAGAGTCACCTACAGAGGAAAAACCGTAAGATTAGCAGCAGACTTCACACACACACACTACAGGCCAGAAGAGAATGGCAAGATATGTATAGAGTGCTCAATGAGAAAGGCTTTCAATCAAGACTACTGTCTCCTGCCAGAATGTCATTCAGACTAGATGGAAGCATAAAAATCTTCTCAGACAAGCAACAGTTGAAGGAATCAACTATCACCAAGCCTGTACTGAAAGAAGTACTGAAAGGTCTCCTATAAGCAGCCAGACCAACATAAATATGACATAGATTGAATAATCTAAGACTCTACAAGAATGGCATTAAAATATATTCAATCTTTGATAACAATAAATGTCAATGGCCTGAATTCACTATTAAAAGGCAAAGTAGGAAGATGGATCAGAAAACATAACTGAACAATACGCTGTCTACAGGAAACCCACCTAAATCAATAAGACAAATACAGACTCAAAGTGAAAGGATGGAAAACTATCATACAAGCCAATGGCCCATGAAAAAGGGCAGGAACAGCTATTCTCATATCCGACATGATAGACTTTAAAATAAATAAAATTAAATAAAATTTTAAAAGCTAGGGAAGGACAGAGAGAAATGGAGAGAGGAGGGGAAGACAGAGAGGGGGAGAGAAAGACACCTGCAGACCTGCTTCACCACCTGTGAAACGATTCCCCTGAAGGTGGGGAGCTGGGGCCTCGACTGGGATCCTTATGCCGGTCCTTATGCTTTGTACCTCCTGCACTTAACCTGCTGCGCTACTGCCAGATTCTCAGTTATAACTATTCTTAAGTGTTTAATACTGCATAAAAATAAAATTTAGTAAAAATTGCATTCACTTTTCAATATATCAGTCTTGTCATATCTGAGCACAAAGTTACTCAAAGCATTTTCATGATGAACCCAAAAAGGTGAAGAACCTCAAATATATTAGGCTTATTAGGCTTATTTTATTATTTCTGTAATTATGTTTCAAAAGACTAGGCATTCTTTGGTATATAGATAAAATTTTGCTCTTTTTTTTGACAACTTTTATATTGCTCTTCTTTAAACTATTCTACCAAACCAGTTAGTATAAATATAATATATACACCAAAGTATTAAGATTACTTGAGATGTTTGTTTTTGCAAGTGAAGTCCCTTATAAAAAAGCTGTGGACATATTAAATAGAAATTTGGTAACTATTTAACCAACATTAAGTTGCCCATATATCCTTAATATACCGCTCTTAGTACAAGATTTAATATTCACATTAAAATGTTGTTCAAGCTTCCCTCCCTAAAACAATCTTCTGCAAATAAAGAATTTAAGTTTAATGTGTAAGAAAATCTTTGTACAGTCCCTTTGCAAGGGGAAGAGTTTATTATGTCTTAGCAACTTGTTAACAAATGAAATATTTGTGTAATTGTCAGTCTTTAAAGAAAAAGAATCCGGGAGTGGGGGGGGGGGTGGGCAATGGCGCAGTGGGTTAAGCGCATGTGGCGGTAAGCGCGGGGACTGGTGTAAGGATCCCAGTTCAAGCCCTCAGCTCCCCACCTGCAGGGGAGTCGCTTCACAGGCGGTGAAGCAGGTCTGCAGGTGTCTATCTTTCTCTCCTCCTCTCTGTTTTCCCCATCTCTCTCCATTTCTCTCTGTCCTATCCAACAACGAACAATATCAACAGTGGTAATAATAATAACCACAACGAGGTTACAACAACAAGGGCAACAAAAAGGGGGGAAAATGGCCTCCAGGAGCGATGGATTCATGGTGCAGGCACTGAGCCCAGCAATAACCCTGAAGGAAAAAAAAAAAAAAAGAATCCGGGAGTCAGGCTGTAGCGCAGCGGGTTAAGCGCAGGTGGTGCGAAGCACAAGGACCGGCGTAAGGATTCCTGTTGGAGCCCTGACACCCCACCTACAAGGGAGTCACTTCACAAGTGGTGAAGCAGGTGTGAAGGTGTCTATCTTTCTCTTCCCCTCTCTGTCTTCCCCCTCCTCTCTCCATTTCTCTCTGTCCTATCCAACGACAATGACAACAATAATAACTACAACAATGAAACAACAAGGGCAACAAAAGGGAATGAATAAATAAAATAAATATTAAAAAAAATAAAATAAATAAGCCTACTATAAAACAATCAACATCTAGGGAGCTTGAAGGAATCATGTTACGTGAGATAAGCCCGAAAGAGAAAAATGAAGATGGAATGATCTCACTTATGGACTGAAGTTGAGAATTAAAAACAGAGAGGGGAATCACAAAGTATAACTTGGATTGGATTTGGTGTAGTGCACCAAAGTAAAAACTGTGGGGTGGAGGGGGCTTCAGGTCCTAGAGCATTATGGTGGAAGAGGACCTAGACTGGTGGGGGTGGGGGGTGAGGTGAGAGTGTCTTACAGAAAATTGAGACATTTTACACAAGTACCAACAACTGTATTTACTGTAAGCCATTAAACCTCCCAATAAAAATTAAAAACATAAAAGGAAAAAAATCAGCACATTTCTAAAATACATCTTAAAAACATGAGAAAAACCTAATCTGACACCTATATATAAAAAGAATAATCATAAAAGTACTGTAAATTGAAAATAAGCAAAAGTACTTCCTGAAGTCACTTATCAAACTTTTTATCCTATATGCCTATGTATAATTATGATCTTAAAACTGTAAAAAAGTAAAATATGTTTTGTAAGCATTGTTGACAAGAGGTAATTTGTTTTCTGTTAACAAGTTCTTTTGTAAATTAAATCCCATGTAATCTTGTTTTCTTACAGAAACCAGTCACTGAACCCTTGTGAACAAGTTCCAGGAAGAGTCATAAATCAGAGAAGAAATATTCTTATAACACAGGAAACATGAAACCAATATTATACTCTAACATTTGCTGAAAGCATTTTTTTTTTTGGTATGGTTGGTTTTTTTACCACCAGGATTATCCGTGCCTGTATGAACACTATTCCTGGTGGCCAGTTGTTCCTTATTTTATATTTCAACTGTAATGGAGACAGAAATAGGGCAAGAGAGGGGGAGAAACTGATATACCACTCCTGAGCCTTCCCCCCTGCTACTTAGCAACCTGGAGGGGATCATATTTTAATACAAAATAACTTACGCACTTCATTGGTTGTGCCATCACCTAGCCTCGAAAGCATATTTCAAATAGAGTAAGTTGTATTGCAGAGTAAAATTAAAAATTGTGTTATAATAAACAAACTTGGTTTGTGGTCATTATATTTCATTTATTACATAACTTCTAATACTAGAATTGTATAAATTTCAAGTATTTTTTCACTTGTGGGATGTTTGAACTGAATCACACAGATGCACACTTATTTCAAATATAATGACAGAGAAGACTGGCATGGAGAAAGATACTATAGCCAAGATCCATTATGTTAACCTCCAAATCATTTAAATATGGAGAAAAAGAAACACATCCCTATTTCCTAAAGGAAATTTGTTAAATTAATAATGACATAATATTTTTGACAACATATACATAGCAACTGAAAACTACAATCATGAAAAATGATTGTTGATAATATATATATATATATACACATATATATGTGTATATATACATATATTAGAATGGGGAAAAGAAGTTTTAAAACAGTGTCTATCACCAGATGCTTCTCTACAGAGCAGGATAAATTTGCTATTTACTTCCATGTCTACTATTTTTCTCCTACCTAGTAAATACAAGAGGCAAACGAGAGAAACTAAACTACAATCCCAGAAAATGCTCACCTGTAAATGCTACCTGCTCTGTCACTGATTTAAAAAGGTCAACAAAGTGAGACACTAGATAGGGAATTTCAGACAGAAGATCCCCTACATGAATCTTTTCAAAGTTCACAAGCAACCACCAGGCTCACAGGACTTGATAGTCCAAACATAAGCCAAATGACTTGCTCTAATGACTAAATGTTGATACCTATACCAATGGATTGCTTTATAATTATAAACTACTGTGCTAGAAAGACACCTCATGTAAGAAAGCACTTGCTTTGCCATCCACAAGAACTGGGTTCATTCAAACCCAGCCCCTGACACATTAGGGGAAGCTTTGGTGCTGTGGTGTCTTTACATCTCCTGCTGTCTATCTCTGTTTGTTTCTACCCAAAGAAGTTGTTCCAAAGAGTTAAAGCCCCAGTCGCAATTAAGCAACTTTAGAGAGGGGCCAGGTGGTGACACACCTTGTTGACCACACGTTACAATGCACAAGGACCCAGGCTGGAGTCCCTGGTTCCCCCCTGCAGGGGAAAAGCTTCACAAGTGGTGATGGCAGTGTTGCAGCTATCTCTCACTGTCTCCCCTTCTGTAACCCCCTTCCTCCTCAATTTCTGGCTGTCTCTATCCAGTAAATAAATAGATAATTAAAAAACTTTTAAAAATTTAGAGAGAGATAAAAGATAAAGAAGCAGAGATAAAGAGTGAGACAGAAGTACAGACAGTTGTCGCACTGCTCCACCACTCATGAAATTCCCACACATACACCATAGGGAGGGGCTAAGGGCTTGAACCTGGGACCTTACACAACACAGCATTATGCTCTGCTGGGTGCAATATCACTTTACTCCCAAATAAAACATTTTAAAATAAAATTATAGACTTTCAGAATTGGTTCTGATACCCTTGTGTGTAAGAACTTGAGTGCAGAAAACAAACACAAGTGAGGGAAGGCAAGAATAAAATAAAACATTCTAAAATAAAATAAAACATGTAGAACTTGGATTGGGTTTGGTGTAATGCACCAAAGTAAAGGATGTGGGGTGGAGGGGGTTAAATAAAACATTCTAAAATAAAATTATAGACTTTCAGAATTGGTTTTGATACCCTTGTGTGTATGCACTTGAGTACAGAAAACAAACACAAGTGAGGGAAGGCAAGACTGGGGAAAAAGCAAGCAAACACAAAGCTTACCTGAAATAATCTGGTGAAAATATCAAATTCAAAAACTGAAATATAATCATTACAAGTTAAATCAATTGTTGACTTTAGAGCCATAGCTTCTAGTCCAGAGCTAATCTGGTGGACCTCATGAAGGCACTGTCTGAATACTTTCCATGGTACGATTGTTCTGTGAAAGAAAAAAACAAAAGGAGCAATTGAGTAATTGAATTAACTCTATTAAGTTAAGTTTTCTCATAGGAGTGAAATAAGTATGTCAATTAAAAGACAAACAGTTGAAAATATGGCTCATAATTCAAAAATTTCAATTGCTGGATTATTTTCCATTTGCAAAGAAATGTGAAGATACAAATCAATTTTTCTTTCAAATATTCCTCGCCTATCAAGATATTTCTAAACATGGATCTGAAATAAAGTCAGAATTCTGTGTGCCTAACTTTTTTATTTGTGTACAGAACATCAGTTAAATTTAAATCAAGTTCAATTATCTTTTATATCTTAAATTACTACAAAATGATAGGTTCCTATAGTAGGAATTATTTCAAAGTATAAAAGAATACCATTATTTATTAATATTTGATATTAAATATTTTATTTTAAATATTTAATTTAAATTACTTAAATATTTAAATTTAAATATAAATTTAATGGGCGGTAGCACAGAGGGTTAAGTGCACATGGTGCCAAGCGCAAAGACTGGAGACAAGTTTAAGTATCCTGGTTCGAACCCCCCGCTCCTCACCTGCTATGGGTCGCTTCACAAGTGGTGAAGCAGGTCTGCAGGTGTCTATCTTTCTCTGCTCTCTGTCTTCCCCTCCTCTCTAGATTTCTCTCTGTTCTATCCAACAATAACAACAGCAATATATATCCTTCCTTCAAAAAGGTTCAACTGGAAAGTCATCAAGACATTTTGACCAATCAACTCAATATTTTCTGCAGAAGTGAAAAGTATGTTATCAGAGGCACACCTTATTAAGTGCACATATTACAATGCACAAGGACTGGGGTTCAAGCCTCTGGTCCCACCTGCAGGGGAAGAGCTTCACAAGTGGTAAAATAGTGCTGCAGGTCTGTCTCTCACTCTCTATGCTTCTTCCCTTTCAATTTCTCTCTGTCCTATCAAATTAAAGATTAAAAAATTGTTAAACAGTAATAAAACTATGTTATCTAACATTTAATACTAATAAAACAGGAAACTGCAATATATTTTAACCAAATACACCAAATACACTGGCTGCTTAAACTTTTATGAAAAAATAAAATTTTTTTATCAGATTCTTGCTATTTTTATTTTTTATTACATAAGGTATGCCATACTCTGGTTTCTCTTCAGATAGCCTTTTATTAAAGATTTCTGTGGAGAAGAACAAATCTGAGTTTCAAGTCAATTTTTTGAGACCCTGTAATACCGAGGTCACACCTGAAAATAAAATAAATAAATAAATAAATAAATAAATAAATAATAGGGTATGCCAACCATTCTGTTAGGCTTGCTGTTACAAGGTTCAGTAGTTTAGAGGAGCACAGTATGGTATGAAATAAAAAGTCTCTTCCAAACTACCCAACATCAGATTCCACAACCGAAGCAAGCAAGAAGATAACACTCATTATACATTTCTCACTTGTTCTCTTTTCTGAAACTTTGTATGTCTATTCCTAAATAAGTAAAAGAAAGAAATCATCCATACTTAAAAAGTTTCTTGAGCTGTAGTTTTCACAACAGAACAGCACAAGGCTTACTGTACTGTCTTCTAACACTGTAGATATTTAAATTGAAGGGTTTCTTCTATAAGCACCCCTTATAAAATCACACAACAGAATAGATCAAACTTGGCCTGGCTTTAATCCATATCCAGTGTATCCTGTGTCATATCATGATAAATGTACAACTCATATTCATTTAACAGTTACCTAATCAAGGGCCTCCCAAACTTGAAATGTATATTTAACATTTTAACAACAAAGAATGGGGATACTAAACCCAAGCTACTCTGATTCAGTGAGACTGGGACTGTAGTTGACAACCTGAAGAGTTCTGCCAAGTTCCCAAGTAATGCTGCTGCAGCTGTAGGCCTGGGATCAACACTGGGAAGCAAGGAACCTATTATTTTGATCATCATCATCAATAATTGTGATGGCAAAGTATTATAAAGAACTATGATTATGGTAATGAAAGGTATCATCTCTGTCCTTAAGGGATGCATAGTTTCAGAGTAGAAATAAGACTTGCAGTGTTAAGAAAATATCTGAGTAAGTTGCTAGTTGAAAATCGGCAGAGTAAGGGCTGGAGGAATTCCAAAGAAGGAGTGGTCTGTGACAAGATGAATAAACGAGTAGTGAGACAAGTTTTCAACAGTATGCTATATTTATAAGAAATTCTAAGTATCATATGCCATTAAGAGAAAATATGTGATGCTGAATGCAACACAAAACTTTTCTCTATGTATGAAAAAAACAGGAAACCACAAAGAACCAAAAAGAAACACCACATTATACATCATTTAGAAGAAACACACGTCAGACTCTGATTAAGGTTAACAAAATGCTGATGTTTTCAAAGAACAAAAAAAACCTTTTGGTAATAACAGAAATTATTAACTCATTGTGAAATGTAAACATTCAAATTATATCCAACTTTATTAAAGTTGTCATGAACTTACTGCCTAAAAATACATAGTATTCTTTTTCAAATTCATATTTCAATTATTAATACAAAGAGCCATGAAAAATAACATTCAATTAAAAATTAAATAAGAAAAATTGATTTGAGGAGCCAGGTAGTGGTGTGCCTGGTTAAGTACACACATTACACATTGCACAAAGGACCCAGGTTCAAGTTTCCAGTCCCCATCTGTAGGGGAAAAGTTCATGAATGAGGAAGCAGGGCTGCAGGTATCTCTCTCTCTCTCTTTCCCTCTCTACTTACCCTTCACCTCTCAATTTTTCTGTCTTTATCCAATAATAAACAAATGAAATAATTTTTTAAAATTGATTTGATGTTGAAGCTTTCATGTTCAAATATAGAGAAAAAAATGTTTTTTGTCTAAAGTATTCAAAGTAAACTGAGCAACTTCTATGTATTATCATAAAAAATCCTTATTCTGGATCCCGGTTCGAACCCTGGCTCCCCACCTGCAGGGGAGTCACTTCACAGGCGGTGAAGCAGGTCTGCAGGTGTCTATCTTTCTCTCCTCCTCTCTGTCTTCCCCTCCTCTCTCCATTTCTCTCTGTCCTATCCAATAACGACAACAACAATAATAACTACAACAATAAAACAACAAGGGCAACAAAAGGGAATAAATAAATAAAATAAATATTTTTAAAAAATCCTTATTCTAGGAAAGCTATCAAAGGGAGGGGATTGGATACAGAGGTGGGAATTGTGTGGCACTATACCAGTCTTATCTTATGGTCTTGTCAATAAATAACAATTAAAAGAAATAAATCCTTATTCTAACAGTTAAGCTGCATGCAGATCATATTGCTTTCAATGATTTTGCATTGTAAATTAAAAAAACAGACAAACTAAGAAACTACAGTCTACTATGCCACTTGACAACAATTTACAAAGTGGCAACGTGCATTTCCACAGTAGTAATAGAAGTGAAATGTCCTCACACTTAATTGTGATAAATCTAAGATCCATGCAACCTTCACTGAAACCTTAAGTAAAGTAGCAGGGATAAACAAGTTTTGAGGTTAGGGAGGTAGCATAATAGTTACGCGAAGACTTTTATGCATGAAGTTCAATCCCCAGTAGTGTCTGGTTAAAAAAAAAAAAGTGGCACTTGAATAACTTATCTATGCAAGTATACAACAAATACCCTTTTTCAATCAGCAGAATCTAGTATCTACAAAGGGGTAAAGGTGAAGAAGGTATGGTGTAAAGAGAAGGAGCTCAGGATAACGAATAAAAGTAGGACATAATTTTGGCTCTAGTCAGGGAATCCTTGGATTCCCACATAGATATCATGAGCCTAGACCAATGGGCCCCTCTCTCCACCATCACTGGTCACTTTTGTCAGGAACCTCATCATAAACCCTCATGTCAGCCTTTGTGGCACCTTGCTCTGATGTAGAATAGTAATGGTCAGGATTGCCCCGCTCTGAGGGGAGGCTGGGACAGTCTACCCTGTCACTAAAAAAGACTGGTCCTGAAATGAGTACAACCTAAAATGCTCCTAGCTGTGACCATGAACTACGAGCTCAGACTGACAGGGATGCAGAGGTTACACAGGTTCCTCTGCTAAATATGAATAAATTTATAGGCCCTAGGTAAGAACGATGGGGTTAACAGTTAATGAGATATATATTTTTTCCTTATCTTTAGGAACTATACTCTGCCCTAATCCAGCTTTGTAGTCCTATTTTCACCTCAGACACCATGTTCCCAGACAATAGTCTTAGCCCACCTGCATGTTAGCTATTGGGCTCAAGCAAAAATGACTAAACCCTTGGGACCCTTGGAATAAATATATCTAAAATGGACTGCATAACTTCTTCCCAAACCAAGACCCTTAGTTCCATCTGCTCTATTTTTACCTTTTTATTAAAAATTATTAAATAAATCATTAATTATTATTAAAATTATTAAATAAATTATTCTGCTTTATATCTTACTGCTTTTCAGTCACCAAGTTGCAAACTCTACCATGATGCCATCCTGACTTCTCTGGGCAGACAACCTCATCAATATGTCCTGGAACCTCCACCTCCCCCAGAACCTATCCCACTAGGGAAAGACAGAGATAGGCTGGGGGTCTGGATTGAACTGCCAACATACATATTCAGCGGAGAAGCAATTACAGAAGCCATACCTTCCAACTTCTGCACCCCATGATGAATTTTGGTCCATACCCTGAGAGGGAGAGAATAGGAAAGCTTCTAATGGAAGGGATGGGATATGGAACTCTGGTAGTGGGGATTGTATGGAGTTGTACCCTCCTTATTCTACAATCTTGTTAATCATTATTAAATCACTAATACTAGGGAAAAAAAGATTTTAAGTGGTCATACTAGCAGGGGTGGGCAGTGGCACACCCAGCTGAGTTCACAAGGATAGCTTACTAGCTTAGTAAATCACCAAGTTTAAGTACTTTATTACCTGAATATATTACAGTGACATGAAATAGGTATATTTATCTTCAAGATAAAGATATTGAGAGTCTGAGGCTTAAAATAAATTGTATCGCCAAAAATGATCATCTAGAGGCTCAGAAGTGATGCAGTGAATAAAGTGTTGAACTCCAAACTATGCGGTCCCAAGTGAGGGCTCAGGCAATCTCATGTATCAAAGGGATAATCTCAGAAATTTGGTCCATACTTACAGAGGGGGGAAATATTACGGAAAAATGATTACAGAGCTCTGAAATCCAATTCCATCAGGACCCAGAGAGAGAGAAGAGGAAAAAGGAAAGACATACGGAAATAATAATAGATATAGATGTGACCGAAAATGGGAAAAAAGGCATGACCATGGAATAAATGGGTATATATATATGGAGAGAAATAATAGTCAACCCCTATCTGTGACCTTGGGAGAAACACTGCAATTTTCAACAGAAAGAATGGGGACACAGAACTCTAGTGGTAAGAACAGTGAAAAATTATACCCCTGTTATTTTGTAAAACTCTAAAAAAAAAAAAAATGCTCTGGTTGTCTCCCCAACCACTTAAGAAGAGTAAATAGATAAATCTTTAGAAAGAAAGATCATTTCTGTGCCAGATATTGTGCTTGTTTTAACATGTAAGTATAATTAAAGTTATAATCTAAAAAGTGGCAAGCCCTGAAAATTAAATTCTATTTTACACATGCTACAGTCATCCTAGACAAAGATGCATTTGCCATGGGAACTCTATGGCGTGAAGATCCTTGAGAACTGGTACCCTATAGTCATTGTTGTCCAAGACAAATGAGGCGTGCAATTTAAAACTATGTAATTAAACCGTGTCTACAGAAAACAATGAAGTGCTTCATAAGAAGGAGTCATGGAATTTGACTGTACTATCACTGGCCTATAACACAGGCAGTTTTTCCATGATTTAAAAAGTCATAATCTGTTTATAGAGTATCAGTTGAAAGTAGAACTTGAAAACAAAAGGCAACATTCTAATTGTTATCAGATAGGAGGTCTTGTTTTGTCTAGAAAAACACCAAGACTAATTTTTTTTTTTTTTAGTTTTCAAAATAGTGCTCTTTCTGATAACAGATCAACAAACACACAGGAAACAAAACTGAAAATGTGTTAACAGGTTAGAACTGACAAACCATCCATCCTACCAGGCTTTGTTTCCTCTGTGAAGATGGAGAAATATATGAGATGTTCTAACTTGAAAATCCTGTTGTTTCAAGACAAAAGTAAAAGAAAAGGAAGACAAAAACATATCAGGGGGTTGAAAGCCAAAAGATGGCGACAAGTTTTCATAAAACCACAAGTTCATAAAAACATGCATGTTTATTTTTTTTTTAATATTTCATTTATTTTATTTTAATGAGGGGGAGAGATACAAAGAGAGACAGACAAGCAGACAAACTAGAGCACTGTTCACCTCTGACTTATGGTGGTGCCAGAGACTCTTCCTCTGAATATCTGTATAAGGAACACCTTTTAAAATAACATGTGATTTCATTTTAAACTATTCTAAATAAACCTAAAATTAGGATGATTCTTGGGGCCAGAGAGACAACTTGCCAGGAAGGGTAACTGCACTGCCTCACATGAGAACCCAGGTTCAAGCCCAGCACCCACTGGATGTGCTACGGCAATGGAAAAATGTCTATCACTGTGGTCTCTCCCTTTCTGTACGTCTAAATGAAAGTGGTCCAAAGAAGTAAAATTATAAGTGTGCATATGCATGTCTCTGGCTCTGCCAAACAGAGAAGAGAGGAAAGAGGAGGAAGGGAGGGGAGAAAGAATAGAGAGGATAAAGGAAAAAGGAAAGAAAAGATAAGAGAGAAGTGAGAGAGAATAGAAAGGATAAAGGAGGAAAAGGAGAGGGAAGGGGGAGAGAAAGGGGAGTAAGGGGAGCAGGAAAGAGAATGAAAGAGAGAAAAGAGAGAGAGAAGACAGAATGGTACTATAAATCATTACACTACAACATTTTCCTAAGGACTTATGTTTACCTGTGTGGAAATGAAGGGTATATAGTATAAGAACATCTGAGGAATATAAATTATTTTAAAATTCTGTTTTGGAGCCATGTGGTAGTGTACTTTACAACAAGCAATGACCTGGGTTCAAACCCCTGCTCCCGGCTGCAAGGGGAAGTTAGCCTGTGGCAAAGCAGGGCTGTGAGTGTCTTTTTTTCTCTTTTAATTTTTTTTTTAAATTAGCTTTATTTATTGGGTAAAGACAGCCAGAAATTGAGGGCAGGGGGAGAAAGAGTGGGAGAGAGACAAAGAGACACCTGCAGCACTGCTGCACCACTCACAAAGCTTTCCCCCTCCAGGTGGGGGCCAGGGGCTCAAACCCAAGTCCACACGCATTATAACACGTGCGCTCAACCAGTTGTTCCAGTACCAAACCCGGTATATTTCTTATCAGCAGGAACAGTGGATTCATAATACAGGCACAGGGCAATAATCCTGACAGAAATTTAAAAATTTAATTTTTTATTGTTTCACTGATTAAAGAAAAACAGGCTGACTAGAACAAAAAATGAAAAAATATGAAACTCCTTTAAAAGACATGGTTTCATACAGGACAGATTTTTAAATAATATTATCTGAAAAACTATTTAATTTTTCATTGATTGAATTAATATTCAGAAAATATTGATGACCTCAGCAGATTATCTGAATTATGAATATACTTCATCATTTTTGCAGAGCTGAAAAGTAAACAAGCAAATAAACAGAATCCCTAACTACTCATTTTGCAAGATAAAGTCCAGAATAGGAGTCAGAATTTGACCAGGTGGGGAAAGCCAGGTGGTGGTGCACCTGGTTAAGCACAAACATTACATTACAGTGCACAAGGATGCAGGTTCAAGGCCCTGGTACTCACCTGCAGGGGGAAAGCTTCATGGGTGTTGACACAGTGATGCAGGTGTCTCTTTATCTTTCTCCAATAGTAAATAAATAATATTTTAAAAAGAAATATTTTTTAAAATGTCAAGTTTTAGAAGGTAAGTATTCTACATAAAAAAATAGCCTTAGAAACATCACTTATTTATTTTTTTTAGACAGAGATAGAGAGGGCAGAAGCAGACAGAGATTAAGAGAGACCACATCACTATCCAAGTGAGCTATTTTGCCATCCTAGAAACTTCACAATAAAATATTTCTGAACTCTACCTCCTAGCATGGTGATTATATATATAATTCATTATCAGAATTGATGCAGGGTCAGATATATTCATCTACCTATTCAAGTACACAGTAAAATTCAAGATAGCTATTTAGTGCATACCAAACAACTAACATACCTGCTCAGTGCACAGCAGAAAACCAGCACTGTTACTGAGCATAGCACATGTAGCCTATTAAAGTTTTGACTGTAAAACAGACTTAAAAAATTGTTTTTAAGTAAAATGAATTAGGTATGCATGCTGTGTTACTACATCTAATGAAACCCTGTAAGTTTTTGTCTAGTTTGATCTTTCAGTACTAGTATATGGGTCAGTGTTTTGTTTTGTTTTGTTACCTCCAGGGTTAGTGCTGGGGCTCAGTGCCTGCAGTATGAATCCACTGCTCCTGGAGGCCACTTTTTGCTTTTTGTTGCCCTTGTTGTTTATCGTTGCTGCTCTTGTTATTACTATTGTTGTTGTTGCTGTCATTGTCGTTGGCTAGGACAGAGAGAAATTGAGAGAGATGGGGAAGACAGAGGGGGGAGAGAAAGACAGACACTTGCAGACCTGCTTCATTTTGCCTGTGAAGCGACCTGCAGGTGGGGAGCTGGGGCTCAAACAGAGATCCTTAGGCTTGTCCTTGCACTGTCATTGTGTGCTTATCCCACTGCGCTAATGCCAGGCCCCCTCAGCTCCCTTTTTTAAGTTTCTCCTTCTGTAGCATCTATACTATCACACTCCCTAGGCTTTTTTGCCCCACTTCTCTGGAGATTCTGCTAATTCCTGAATTTTACTCTCTAAATAATTCATTTACCAGAGTTCTTCCAGGGTCACTTGTCCTCCTCTTCCCTGCACCAATGCCATGGCAAAAAAAATGATTATTTAATGAGGGGTGGCAGGACAGCTCACCTGGACAGTGCGCCGCTATGCTGCATGTAAGACTTAAGAGTCGAACCTGGGCGCTTACCACATTTAAAGGATGCTGTGGTGTCCCTCTCTGCCTCTCTCAAACTTAATGACTTCAAATAGCTTTTAGAGAATATAAGATCAAATATCTGGGGACCTGGCAGCCAAGATACTTGAACAGGTCTCAATAAAGACTGTAGTGAACTGAAGGAGAGCACATCTAAATCGGGTAGCTAGCACATAGGATCTAGTCAATTGTCACCCTCACAGAATTCAGATTAGAGCTCCGAATTTTCTCATATAATGCTTTGATGGAAATTCACAAATATCTACAGCCACTATTATTTTTAATTAAAATATTGTATGCATATTAAAATCTCTAGTACAGATAGTCCTTGCCTAGTGACCAGGCTCTGGTCCTGAAGTTCTGCCAAATAATGAATTGGTCTATAGACAAAGGATTACTCCTCCTTCTAGTAGTTGAGGTGCAGTGTACTGTACTGATAGTGGGTTTGTTAATCATCTTTAGATAGCTTACTATCACCTCTACATCACTTACAGTATTTTAAATAAACTGTTAAATGTTTATACAGCATTGTATTGTCGTAAAGAAAAGAAGAGACAGATTGCACCAAAGGATGCATCATAAAGCACAAATATATGGAAAAGAATGTTAGTATAGTGCACTCCAAACCACTGCGGGAATGAGACTGGAATGGAGGGAGGTGATGGGAAATGAGATGCTTGAAGTTGAGCAGAAGTGCTGACATTTCCCAAGCCCAAGTTCTCCTGCACCTAACAAACATGACTGGTCAGAGCGCTGGTTATATAAGAAGCCTTCGACAAAGCCAGTCACTCAATAAGGATGTGTTGTACTGTTTCAAAGTTTCAAATCAGATAAACTTCTAAAAGACACATGAGTGTGTCTACGTGAACATGACTGAAACTAAACTGAGCATACATATGCAAAATGAACTTATCTGACTGCCAAATCTGTATGCTATTTTCCCTGTTTCTGTAAATGGCCCCTTGTTGAAATCAGAGATTGAGTCATAACATTTAACTGATTTTTCTCTCATTTCATACATTTTAATTTTCAAGTACTGTTAATTTTATCTTCATATTCTCAAGTTCATATACTTCTTCTGTATGTAGATGTGTATATATGTACAGATATATTGGTTCAAATATAGAATTCATATCTTGTGTTATACAACATCCTCCTACTTGTCATTTTCGATGTCTCTCCTTTTTTTTTCTTTTTTAACAAATATTTTATTTATTTTATTTTTGAGAGAAATGCAGAGAGAGAGAGAGAGAGAGAAACACCAGAGCACTGCTCAGCTCTGGCTTATAGTGGTGCCGGTGATTGAACCTGGGACTTTGGAACCTCAAACAAGAGAGTCTCTTTGCATAACCATTATGCTATCTCCCCTGCCTTTTTTCTACTTTTTTTTAAGACAGAGGCAGAGTAACAAAGAGAGGAAGAGAGACCACAACATTGAAGTTTTCTTTTTTTAAAATAATTTTTAAAGTTGTTTTTCTTATTAACTTACTGAATAAAGGAAGATAAATCAAGAAGAAAGGGGGAAGATAAAGAGGGAGAAAGAGAGAGACAGACATCTGCAGTACTGCATCACCAATTATAAAGCTTTCTCCCTGCAGGTAGGGGGGAAATAAAAGCCCCCTGGGGCTTTAACCAAGGTCCCTGTGCACTGTAATGTGTGTGGTGTGTGCTTAATTGGGTATACATCATCTTGCCCCTCCTGAAGCTTTCTTCAATGTAATGGGGGTGAGGGGAAGCTCCAACCTAGGTAGTGTGCATGGCAAAGCAGCACACTATCCAAGGAACTATTTCACTGGTTCCAAGATAGACTTTTCCCTTTGTTATTTTCCCTTTTCTTTTAAATTAGAGCTCTGCTCAGCATTGACTTCTGCTGGTGAACCTAGGACCTCTGCAGCTCAAGGATTGAAACTCTTTTTACATAACCATTATGCTATCTCCCCAACCTTAATTTCTCTCCTCCTGATTTACCAATTTCTAAAGTATGCATGAGGTGTAGGGTACAACTATAGACCACAGAGGGATGTGCCAATCCTTCTAAGGAGAAGAAAATATCAAAATTCCACTTTCATTTTAATATAATTCCTTATTTTTATATATGACCTCTTTATATTATGAGGAAATATAGTCATAGATAGTACGAGTTATACACATATTAGTAGAAAACAGAATATACTTGAAAGTATTTAGTATAGCAAGGAATATATATATTCAAGTGACTTCGGAAACCAGAGCTCAAATTCATTATCTATAGTTAAGGAAGTGTGACCTATCTAAAATGCAAATGTGGCAACTTTTCTTCTTAAAGCCCAATAATGTCCTCAGGGTTGCCAAAGATAAAACAAAACTGAGCTTGGAAATAAAGAGTTTAGTGGCTCAGAAATGGGCAGAGCTTCGGAAACACAGTCCAGAAGAGAGCATAACAATGCCATGAACTTTGGTCCTTTGGGCAAGGCAATTGTGGTAAATAAATCATAAACTGCCACCCCTTATTCTAGTTTCAACAATGACAGGTGTTCTGGCTCTCTATATAAATTATCTACTGTGACACAAAAGAGTCATGTCCACATAGTAGCAGCACTAGTCACTACAGATTATTTAAAAAAAAAAAAAATTAAATTAAATCCTGGATTTTTTTCCACTTTGTCAACTCAGTTAAAATCTGACCAATCTCCAAACATATTCATGTTCCTAATGAACACAGGTTTCAAAAAAAAAAAAAAATCAGAACTCAAATCATGATGACTCCCTCCAGTGAGGTGAATGTCACATATTGAAGAACCCACTATGAAGTGAGAAGAAGAAAAAAAAAAGAAAGAAAAAAAGAAGCCACTTCCTTAGCCTGGAAGTTACTCTTTATCTTCTTCAGGAACTAAGCAGACACCAAAACAATTCAGTTCTACTAAAGCATTTCCCATGAATGACTGACCACTAGGCTTTGTATTACCATTAATTATAACACAGAAAAAACACCAGCTCCTCCAAGGAGACTAAGTGCTCCTCAGACAGCTCTGATAAATAATTGACTCACTAATATAAAATTTCTTAGTCACTCTCCTGAAAGGACAAAATGGATTTAAATATTTATCATCTTTAAATATGCTCTTAATGCCACCTTGAATACATATTGCTTAATGGCAGAAAACTGTGATTTGGCATTTAGCTTTTTGAATCTAGGAACTTGTTATAAAACAGGCGTGGAATATTACTTATTGATACAAATACACTCCCTCCTCCTTTTTTAACAAGCATATGAGAAGTCAGTTGAGTAATAGAACTAGGCACCAGGAGACAACTCACTTGGTCGGGCATATGCCTTATCATGCATGAAGGCTTTATACAACAATAGTGCAGCATGGCACTGAAGAATCTGCCCAGATGGTGCAGCAATGCCGTGGTACCTCTCTCTCACACATCTCTTTTTCCATCTGTCTCTCTCTGTATTAACTGAAAAGATGAAAAATATCAGCCCTGAAACAATGGAATCAAATAGATGCAATGCTCTGGCATAGTCAAATAAGTAATAGAAATACTAAATAGCAACGTTTGGAGTTTTATTTTTTTCTTTCTCTCTAGGTATCCACTTTAGTTTCCCTGTGAGTTCTTCATTTTTATTGTCCATCGCTGCTGCTGCTACTACTACTACTACTACTACTACTACTACTACTATCATCATCATCATTTCTATTTATTGGATATAGACAGCTGGAAATCAAGAGGGAAGGGGGAGAGAAAGAAGGAGAAAGACAGAGACACCTGCAGTCCTGCTTCTCCACTCACCCCCTGCAGGTTAGGACGGGAGATTCAACCCTGGGTCCTTACACATTGTAACATGTGCACTCAACCAGGTGTACCACCACCCTGGGCCCCATCACACTTAATTAAATGTCACTAAATTTCTTGGTGTTTTTTTTTTATCTCTAGGAAAACATCTAGATATTTCTTTACCTTCCCATTCATTGGGAAGGTAAAGATATTCTCCCTTGTTCTCATTAAAAGTGAAAGGAGAATGAATGAAGGAAACCAACTAAAGTCCACATCATTTCCCCAGGAAATCAAAGGTAGAAGCTATAATTAAATCATTTTTTCCATCACAGGCAGGTTCCTACGTTCTACCCTATTTTATGTAAACTTGCAAACAACTTTGAAAAAACTTTTTTTGGCTTTTGCTTTTATAGATTTCTTTTCTTTCTTTCTCTCTTTCTTTCTTTTCTTTTTTTTTTTTTTTTTTTTGTCTCCAGGGTTATTGCTGGGGCTCAGTGCCTGCACCATGAATCCACTGCTCCTGGAGGCCATTTTACCCCCCTTTTGTTGCCCTTGTTGTGGTTATTGTTATTGTTGATATCGTTTGTTGTTGGACAGGACAGAGAAATGGAGAGAGGAGGGGAAGACATTGAGGAGGAGAGAAAGACAGACACCTGCAGACCTGCTTCACCGCCTGTGAAGTGACTCTCCTGCAGGTGGGGAGCCAGGGGCTCGAACCGGGATAATTAGTCTGGTCCTTGGGCTTTGCGCCACGTGCGCTTAACCCGCTGCCACCGCCCCACCCCCGCTTTTATAGATTTCTATGGATCATGAGGCTTCCAACATAAACAGGTGACAATTATATTAATTGTAAAATTACTAATGAATATATTTATGAGGCTTTGAGCAAAATTAAATACACGCCATCAGTTAATCCACGACATACTGTTTACTATGTGCTGGACATTGTAACAGTAGGCACAGGCTTCTTTAATTTTCACTACAACGCCCAACATGGGTTATCATTCACATTTGCTGGATGAGGAAGCTGATGAGGAGAAAACTAGCTTACAATGCTAGTGCTAGTCAGAACCGGAATACACAGCATACCTGCATGGTTACCCCAAGCATGCAGCACACCAATCGGGCAGACAAACTGTCTCCTGTACTTTCCTCTGCTGCTCAATTCATCTGATTTTAGTAAGCAAAAAATTCATAACGGTCTAAACACTCTGCTGAGCTACTTCAGAAAATACAAAGATGAACCATTCAGCTCGATATTATGGAATTTATCATCTAATGGGAGGGAAGTCAGATAACCAGATAAAGCAATCTTAATTAAAAAAATGAAAAGAATAAATATAGTGGATAAGGAAGAGCTTAGAGAAGTTTAAGGAGTAAGATCATGTAATAATAAAAGGGAGAGATAAGCTCTGAAGGATTAGTAAAATTTTATAAAAAGAGATTACAAAATCTTCAAGTGTAAGGGGCACATGAACATAGACCAGAGAAATGTTATTGCTGCAGGGTCAGGAAAGAACCAAATAGGCCAATACGACTGAGGAATCAGAAATGGTAAAAAAAAAAAAAAGAGAGAACTTAAATGCTAGAATATCTATCACAAACCCACCCAACAATTACTGCATATATATTTCATGTACATTAAATAAAGGCCTCACTCAATAACCACTCAGAGACTAATTTGTAAAGATGATATTGTTATCTCAGGTTCAATCTCCAGCACCACCATATGCCAGAACAAAGCAGTTTTCTGGTCTCTTTCTCTCCCTTCCCCACCCCTTGTATCTCTCTCACTGAGATAAATAAAATATGGGGGGGGGGCATGGAATGGAGTAAGCATATATGAAAACAAAAAGCAAAGAATTTTATAATGTTTAATATCTGTTTTGTACTCATTTTAGAAAAGTCAACAAGGAGATTACCCACGAGCAACAAAAACTCACAGAGTAAACATACATACAATGATATAAAGATACATAAAAATGACAAACATAAAAGCATGGGGTAATTAAATTTAGACAGGTGGGAGGGTGTATATAAGTGAGTACAGTTCAGACCACTGGTGTTAAAATTCCAGACCGAAAATAAATAAATATGCAAACTTGGAGAACTCTCCAGGAGTTGATTAAAATCAATGTGTACAAAATACTGCCAGTGAAAAATGGATATCTTCCATCCATGAGTCCATCCAAGCATTAGTTATCATTTTTATTCATGATGTAATAATGATCAGCAAGATCATGGGAATAAAAAGGGTACAATTCCATAAAATCCCCACCGACAGAATTTCACACCCCAACCCCTCCACTGAAAGGTTCCTTATTCTTTATCCCTCTGGGAACATGGACCAAAGATCTTTATAGGGTGAGGTCAGAGGTCTGGCTTCTGTAATGGCTTCCCCATTGGACATGGGCATTGATAGTTAACATTTCTTAGTGTCTACACGTTTCAGAAAATGTTCCAGGTTGTGAGAAACAAAACAATAAGGTATGGGCCCTTCCTTTAAGGAAATGTAAACAAGCCAGCAGGTTGTTAACAGTGCAGTGGGAAAGATGTGAGCACAAGTACCTGGAAGCACCGAGTAGAATATCCACCTGACATTAGGACAGGCAGGGAACGTTTGCAAAGTGGTAACACTAGGTAGGATATGGAAGACTAATTTCCAAGGCAGAGGGTGAAATACGGAGAAACAAACAGACTGACAAGCAGTACATTAGGAGAGAGTGTTTGTTCTAAGGGTGAACTAGTATAAGACAATGAAGCTAGGAAAAAGAAAAAAAAAAAAAAAAAAGGGCCCTAAAGTTGCCTTTAGATTTTTTGACTTTAACCTGGAATCAGCAAGTATTCATAGAGGTACTTTAGGCAAATACTTACAATGATTGGTTGTGTTTTCTACAGAACTCAGTGGTTGTTATTAAAATCAGAGAGACTAGGGAGACTGGGCAGTGGCACACCTGGTTGAGTGCCTATGTTACAATGCTCAAGGATCTGAGTTCAAGTTCCTAGCCCCCACTTGCAGGGGAAAAGCTTTGTGAGTGGTAAACAATGCTGCAGGTCTCTCTCTCTCTCTCTCTTACTCACTCTCTCTCTCTCTCCCTCCCTATCTCCCCTTTCTCTATCAATTTATCTATCTCTATTAAATAAACTTAAAAGTAAATATATGGAGACTAACCAGGAAGCTGCTTCAATAGTTCAAGGGAATTTTTAATTCACATTAGAAACTGAATAATAAAAAAAAAAAGTAAAGCTGGGGTGGATAAGATACACATAAGACATATGAACTTGTGGTCCAGGATATGGCATAGTGGATAAAATATTGGATTCTCAAGCATGAGGTCCTGAGTTCAATCCGTGGCAGCACATGTACCAGAGTGATAACTGGTTCTATCTCTCTCTCCTCCTGTCTTTCTCATTAATAAACCAAATTTTTTTTAAAAAAGACACATGAACTCAAAAGGGTAAATCCACAGTTCTTATTGAGTGATAATTTGGTTGGAAATTCCTATCTAAATCTCAATATCAAGTGTTCAGTATAAGTACAAAAAGAACTGTCACTTGATTTGCTTAAGACAAAATTGTTGGGCCTGGGTGGTGGTGCACCTGGTTGAGCATACATGTAGCAATGTGCAATGACCTGGGTTCAAGCCCCCAGTCCCCACCTACAGGGGGAAAGCTTTGCAAGTGGTGAAGCAGTGTTGCAGGTGTCTCTCTGTCTCTCTTCCATATCTATCTCCCACTTCCCTCTCAATTTCTGGCTGTCTCTATCCAATAAATAAATAAAGATATTAAAAAAGACAAAATTGTTACCCCTAGTCCTATCACATTAATTAATACTTCTGTAACATTTTTCTGAGCTACAAACTTAAAATTTCTTGAATTTAAACTACTGAGTGCTGGATGTGAAAATTCAGTGTGATGGGGCTGGGTGGTGGCGCACCTGGTTGAGCACACATATTACAGTGCACAAAGACCTGGGTTCAAGCCCCCGGTCCCCACCTGCAGGGGGAAAGCTTTGCGAGTGGTGAAGCAGTGCTGCAGGTGTCTCTCTGTCTCTCTCCCTGTCTATCTCCCCTCTTCCTCTCAATCTCTGGCTGTCTCTATCCAATAAATAAATAAATATAATTTAAAAAATTTAAAAAAATAAAATTCAGCAAATTCAGCGTGATATTGGTCTTATTTAATGGAATGCATTTAGAGATTTATTTAATGTGACTTCTCTTTTCTCACATATATCTGTTCTCTCCTACACAGCAGACTAAGAAAGTAAAGGCAGGCTTCAACTAGAACAACATTCAATGAGTCTGCATAGAAGCAACAAAATACCGAATTTCAAACCAGTTTAGCAGTTTAGCAGGACACGTGTTATGTTATTGATCCCTTTGGGGCTGCAAGCAGGCAGAGCCTTTGGGAGATGAACATGGGCCATGAGCAATGAGGTTGACCTCATTTGCCATGACTTCAAACACATGGAGAAACAGAGAGATTAAGCATTTGGCACATGACATCCAGTAACTTTTGTCTGTTGCCTTTTTTTCTTTTCTTTTTTTTTAATTGTTACCAGAGTTATTGCTGGGACTTTGTGCCTACACAATGCTTGTGGTAGCCATGTTTCCCCTTAAGTCAGAGGAAAGTTGAGAGGGGGCTGGAGAGAGAAACAGATAGATACCTGCAGTACTTGCTTCACTGGGTTGTAAAGTATTCCCCCTGCAGTTGGGGAGCAGAGGCTCAAACCTGTGTCCTGAAGCATGGTAGCTTGTGCACTTAACCAGATGGGCCACCACCTGGCACCAACTGTTGCCTATATTTATGAGGTCTGACACCTAAAATTGCCTTTAACACTTACACAGTGTCTTTTGAACAATGTGTGTTCCCTCAATATTAATTCAATTTTAATTTTTTATTCTTATTGACAGTTCCTGTAGTTGGGATTCTAAAAGTCACAATAAACTTGAACTGGGTGTGGTATACTGAACCAATGCAAACAACTCAAGAGAGTGAGGAAAAGTTAACCAAAGCAAAGGACTCTAGGGATGAGGGGAAGAAATGAGGGTAAAGAGGATGTTGGGGACCTGGGACACAATGGCAGAGAAGTACCTAAGCTGGGAGGATGGGGGGCTGGGATGTGTATAAACTTGTCATGGAAAGATGAGATACTGTATCCATGTGTCAACAACTATCCCATTTTATAAAGGGCTATACCCCCAATAAAATGATTTGGAAGAGGGGGTAAGTTACAGTAATAATTCCTAACCTATTTATTTATTAATTTATTTATGAAAATCATAATCTGGCAGTATTTAGAACTACTCAATAGTTTTTGAAAACAGTACCTCTTACAAGTATGATGACTGGGCTAAATTAAAAGCAAGTATGCTCACTACTCTTTAGTGAGTAGTGAGATAAACAACAGAAATGCTTCTACTTCAGAAGGTATACAAAATATACACTAGCATTTCAGCATGAGGAAAATAAAATAATTCAACCTTTTGACAGGCTACATCATTCATTTGTTCATCCATTCAATTAAATATTGTGGACGTGTAAGGTGAAAACATACAAAGAATATAATAGTGTTTTCTCCAATGATCTAATAAAAGAATCATGAATTTTGATGACCACAGAAATATGTCTGAGCTCCAGAAGGACCTTTAAATTCAGTTCTTATCACCCAAATAAAATGTTATGCTTAGACTTTTTTTTTTCTTTTTCCTTTTTTAAACCACAGCACTCTCAGCTCAAGTTTATGGTAGTATGGGGGATTAAACCTGGGACTTTGGAGCCTCAGGCATGAGAGTGTCTTTGCATAACTATTATGCTATCTACTCCCCACCCCCAAATAAATTACTAAAGACAAATTAAGCAGCCTTCTTAGGGGCTGGTGGTGGCACACTGGGTTGAACGCACATGTTACAAAGTGCAAAGACCAGAGTTTGAGCAACCTCCCCCACTCTTCCCATCCCCACCTTCTAGGCAAAAGTTCTGTGAGTGGTGAAGGAGTGTTGCAGGTCTTTTAGTCTCCCTCCCTCTCTATTACCTCCTTCCCTCTCAATTCTGGTTGCCTCTATCCAATAAATAAATAAAGATAATTTTTAAAAGAAACGAAGTGGACTTCTTAAATATGTGAAGACAAAGGTACAGGGTTTAGGAGGTAGGAAGAATATTTAATGGGTATTTCGAAAACCCTCCTCCATTAGATTTAGTGATGATTTCACTGGTATAATAATTGAATAGAAAGTTCAGTCCCTTGATGGCTACTGTTATAAATAAGAAGAAATAAAGATGTCCTAAATTCATAATTCTTTGTGACTTTACAGTGCCAATAAAACAAACTTCTCTCCTGAAAACCATATGAGTAATCATCCCATTTTTACTGACCTTCTGACAAGCACCAATTTTATAACTCACCAGAATTTTCAGCTATCAGAAAGAAATACCACAATTTGTCCTATAGGTGTTATTAAAATTTAAGATAAAGTTTATTTTGAAGGTCGCCACCTGTTTTCACTGTTTTTACTGTGCATATATGAGCTACAAGAAGATGCTTAGTTCTTACTCCTAGAGCAGGGCAATTGATTTCTGCTTTCTGACTATTACAGACATTTAACTATCATACTATTGACTGCTATTCTAATTCAAATGAGGGTGAACCTTACCCCCCTAACCCCCCCACACCACAACTCCTCACCACTTGGAGCTATGAATCCCAGTGACAACAACAAATATGTATTTCATAGATGTTTCATTGCTTGGTGTTAGTATATTCTAATCATGGAGGAAGCTATAGATAAAAACAGCAATTCCAAAATGAGAATCTCAGCTGTATTCTCGCCTTTAGGTTCCTGATTATTAAATAACTTGTTCTGCTTTCTATCCTTTTTTTTTTTTTTTTTTTAACCAGAGCACTGTTCAGCTCTGGCTTATGGTGGTGAGGGGGATTGAACCTGGGAATATAATGTTTGCACAAAAGACTTTCATGCCTGAGGCTCCCAGGTATAGTTAATCCCTGGCAAGACCATAAACCAGAAAATAGTGATATTGTATAAAAGGGAGGAAACATCAAAATAACAACAGAAAAATTCTCAGAGAAATAAAAAAAAAAAGGGTAAAGCCTAGTGTTATATTTAGTTCAATAGCATCACAGGACTAAAACCTCAAAGTGTATATCAATATATTACATTTCATCTCATCAGTTAATCTTTTCATCTGGTAACTACAGAAGAAAGCAACCCAAGCCTAAGTTAATCACTCCCCCTAATGTTCAACTGGGCTTCTGCCTACATTCAATGGCATCTTGTGGGTGGCTTCCTCCCTCATCAAAGCGGAATGGTTATGAAAGTAGTAGCTTGCTTAACTACTCAGCTCTTGATGCTCATACAGAAAATTTTCTAACAAAACGTTTACAAATTTGTGTAAGCCAATGTTGGTTTCAGACATTAGGTTTTTATTATTTATCAAATTCACCTGAGTTTATGTCTAGGTAAGAAGCAGCTGGAGGCAAACATTTTTTTTTATGATACAACACTGTGGTAATATCATCCTCACTTCTACATCTTGTTTATACAGGTATATCCTCCTGCAATAATAACAGTAAGCCTGAACTGGGGTGGCAACTTGAGGTTTCTTAAATGTCTCCTTCTCTGAGAAGCAGTCTCTAAAATCCTAAATCAATGCTCCTCTCTCTGAAAAGTGGCAGAACAACTTATAGTATTTTTCTGCCCCGTGTTGTACTTTTGTATCTTAATTTATGTACTAAACTGTTAAACTGCTTAGCTTCTGTAGAAGAGCCAAAACCTTCCACTCCCCAAAGCATGTCATTGGAAACAATGTTGATTCCATGGGAGGGACCCTAAGGGCAGAATGGAGATTACCTCTGAAAGATAATGGCTCTTCTTAGGCAAGATACTAAGTGAAGAAAATAGGAATTTAAATCCACATACCTTTCTTTTACTGTGCCCTTTTTTTTGGGGGGGGGGGCTTTCTTTTAAAAAAAAAACTTGCTTATTTTTAATGAAAGATATGGAGATGGAGAGAGAGAGAGAGAGACCAACCGACCGAGACCCCACAGCACTGATCAGCTCTACTTTATGGTGGTACTGAGAATTGAACCTGGGACCTCAGAGCTTCTATCATGGAAGTCTTTTGAATAACCAGTATACTGTCTTCTCAGCCCTTTCAGGAAGCTCTTAATTAACCTTCCCTTATTCCTCCCAAAGTTTTTTGCATTAGCTACACTATTTAAATATGAAGGTGATTTACACAGATTTACTGGGTTTCTCTCATGTATATAGTAGATACACAGGTTGTTAATAAATTTCTCTTTACTTTTCTTCATGAATCTGCTCCATGCTTGTTTAATTATTTATCCAACCTCAGAAGAATACAAAAGGTCACAGGATAATTTATTTTATGTCAGGATACTTTCATGTATGGAGATTCTATTTTACATAAGTGTGGTGTGTGAGTGTGTGTGTGTGTGTGTGTGTGTGTGTGTGTGTGTGTGTGTGTGTGTGTGTGTGTGTGTGTGTGTGTAATTGCCACCAGGGTTACTGCTAGGGTTTCATGCTAGCAGTATGAATCCACTGCTCTCAGCAGCCATTTTTCTTATCATCTTTTATTTTTTATTAGATAGAAATTAAATATGGAAGGGGGAGGTAAAGAGGGAAAGAAAGACAGAGAGAGAGATGCCTACAGAACTGCTTCACCACTTGTGAAGCTTCCCCTCCCACACACACACACAGGTATGGAGAGGGACTCAAACCTGGATCCTTATATGCGTTAATGTGTGCACTCAGCCAGGTGGTATGTCATAGCCAAGCCACAAATGCTTCTAAGAGGAAACTAATAAACTCAATGAATGATCACTAATAATTAATTGAATGTTGTATTTATTGATATTAAATGTATTGATATTTATTTTATAGCAAGAATACTCAATTATTGAGGTATATATTTAAACAGGGAAAACACATCAAAAATACTCCAGTACCTTTTCCAAATACCATATCATAAGTAATACATATACCATATAAAAGTGAAAACAGGGCCAGTCATTCAAAGATCAATCCAAATTAAAAATGATTTTTACTTACTTGTCTCCAAAAAACTTTCTCCAGAATTCAGCAGCATCTGCTTTTGTGATACGAAAGTTATCTCCCTGGAATTGGCCATTGGGAAAGATTGCTTTGATTTCTGCCAGCATGTGACTGAAGATTAGGGATAGCTTTGTGAGATTTCTTCTGTAAAGAGACAAAGGGGGAAGATTAAGAGAAAAAAAATGTGTGTGTATTTTAATGAGAATATATATATTATGAAAAAATAAAATCATGCACATCACCAATCGACATTTTGGTAATTGGTCACAATTAACCAATAACCCTAAAAATAATGTCCATAAAAACTGCACATTTGGGGACTTTGTGGTGACACCAGTAGAACACGCATGTTACCACGCTCAAGAACTTGAGTTCAAGCCCCCTGCAGGGAGGAAGCTTCATAAGCAGTTCAGCAGTGCTGTGTCCCCTCTCTCCTTCTCTATCTCCTTTCACAATTTCTTTGTCTCTGTACTAAATAAATATACAAATAAAGAAATAGAGAAATAATTTCAACTGCACATTTTACAGGTTTTCATCTTTTTATTTACCTATATGTTTATTTAAAATAAATACAACCAAGATGAACTACATGAGCTTATTAATGCCAAGAGGATATGTAAAAATCATGATTAAATATATAAATGCTAAACATAACCGGAGACAAATATAATTATTTCTACCTGGAGAAGTCAAGAAAGGGGAGAACTAAAAGGAGCATCTAGGATGATATGTAGCTATTTGACAAAAAAAAAAAAAAAAAAAAAAAAAAAGGCCTGGGGTGAGACAGGGAAGAAGGGTAGAAGGAGATACTCTGGGTAGTCAGAGCTACTGACAGAACCTCGGTGTATAATGTGACGAGCAAGGTGCAGAAGATTAATGAAGGAAACAGCAGGAGTTTGAATAAGAATATTTGCTTGGGACAAGACAAATGCAACAAATAACCAAATTTTGGTCAAATATATTTGCCATCCCTAATGAGTTGTCAGTTATTAATGACAAGTCCCAGATAAGCTTCTTTAACAAGTTCGGAACAGTTCTAACACTCCTCCCCTCACCCCATATAAGCTACTGCTATATGGAACTGGAAACCAAAATAGATTAAAATGATAAGACATGAACAAAGCTCTGTTTCAAGATGAACATGTTACCATATTGTAAACATTATTTGTAACAGAGGGAAAAGCAGGTGTCATTATTTTAATAACCATGTTAAGTCCTGGGAATTCTGACATGAGTCATACTTCAAAGTATTACTATCATTTCACATTTATAATATTATGCTTTCATTAATTAGACAACAACTGACAGTGCTTAGATATTGAAGAAGCGATCAAAATACAAACAAGCTTTCCGAGTTTGAACTAATCTTGTTTATAAATCTCTCTAACCCAAATCGTCATAAGTCAGTGGGTATGTCATTTCTCTTTTTCATTTTGAAAGGTCAGGTGCTCTTGGGTGTGGAGTAAGGGGTGGTGGAAGACAAAGACTATTTATTGCATTAGGCTTGAAAGTAAATACTGAGGACAATTAATTTAACAAAGCAATCAAATCTGCAATGATTATGAAACATATATTTCAACAGGCTTTTGACACTGAAAGACATGGATGGTTCTTTGCCTCATTTGTACTCCTATAGCTGAATTTAATAGCCTTCAAGTAGCAAGCAAAAGACTACTTTTTCTAAAATATTTACCATTTCCTATATAAAAGGAATACAGTAGGAGCCAGGTGTTGGTGCACCTGGTTGATTGCACATGTTAAATATGCCCCTGGTCCTGACCTGCAGGGGGAAAAGCTTCAGAAGTGGTGAAGCAGTGCTGCAGGAGTCTCTCTGTCTCTCTCCTCTATCCCTTCCCTCTAGATTTCCGTCTATATCCAATAAATAAATAAATATTAAAAATTCATAATGATTCTGTAATTTTTCTCAACGCTGAGAACCAAATTCTGTATAAGGCCTAAGTTCTGATCTCTGTTTTGCATTTTCTCGTAAATAATAAGTTTTTGGGTTTCTAACATATACAATTTCTTGAGATGTTAATTTTTCTTTTTTTATTTAATCATGAGTACCTTCATTCTATATTCCTTTTAATTTTTTTATTTTTGTAAATAAAGATAATGCCACTTGTAAGATGTTAACTGTATCAAAAGAAAGGACAAATACAAATGGCAAATGACTTGAAGTCTGAGTTTAAGGAAAATCAAAACGTTACTTTAGAAAATCTGCAAGAGGGGGCTGGGCAGTAGCACAGCTGGTTAAGCGCACAGGACAGTGAAGCAGGTCTGCAGGTGTCTTTCTCTTCCCCTCTCTATATTCCCCTCCTCTTTCAATTTCTCTTTGTCCTATCCAATAACGACAGCAATGACAACAATAACAACAACAACAATGATAAACAACAAGGGCAACAAAGGGGGGAAAATGGTCTCTAGGAGCAGTGGAATCCATGGTGCAGGCACCAAGCCCCAGTGATAACCCTGAAGGCAAAAAAAGAAAAGAGAGAGAAAAAACCTACAAGAAATTTACATATATAATTAGGCTAAAGGGTTCATTTCCTACCAACATTCCAACTGATATGTACAAAAGAAAAAGAAAAATTAAGATGGATATAATTAGGGTAAACCAACTGTTCCTTATTTACTTAACTGGTTGCTTTCTACTCCCTTGTGTCTTTGTTCTTTAATCATATCCAAATGTTTTGTACTTGCTAGATCTAACATTTGAACCACAAAGTCAAAGATTACCTTTGATGTCTGATCTACTGGTTATATAGAAACTCAACTTTAGCGAATATATTAACATTTTATCTTTATAATGCATAGTCTAGAAGCTCTAGTAATAACTAGTTCTTATACAACAAGTCACTGTTTAATTACAAAGTATAAATTCCATTTTCTAGTTCGTGGATCAAAACATTTTTACCTCTTTCCATAAACAAGCATGACATGTTGTACTTAAAATTCAATATCATTATTGAATATTTTATGTGCTTACTTAACAGGAGAGAGGTTAGAGCACTGATTGGTTAAGCATATACAGGCGCCAGGATCCAGTCTGGGTCTTCATGCATAAAAATTCTATACTCAACTTTTAGTTACCTCCCAGGCTGATTTATTCTAGAAAAATAGCTCAGTGCATCAGAACATCAATTTTTGTGCATGAGGTTCCAAAGACTACAGGTTCGCAAAAAGTAAAAGCACAGCTGAACAGTGCTGTGGTCCTTTCTCTCCTCTTAATCTCTTTCATAATCTATTTTAAAAGTAAAATAGGAAGTCGAGCAGTAGCGCAGCGGGTTAAATGCATGTGGCACAAAGCCTAAGGACAGGCATAAGGATCCTGGTTCGAGCCCCCGGTTCCCCACCTGCAGGGGTGTCTCTTCACAGGTGGTGAAGCAGGTCTGCAGGTGTCTATCTTTCTCTTCCCCCTCTCTGTCTTCCCCTCCTGCCTCCATTTCTCTCTGTCCTATCCAACAACAATGACATCAATGACAACAATAACTATAACAATAAAAAGGCAACAAAAAAGTAAAATAAAGTTCATTTTTATTTTCTATTACTTTTATCATCACCATGATATGCTCTGAGCCAACTTGTTTAGATAGAAAAAGAGAGAAAGGGAAAGAGAGAAAGGGAAGAAATAGAGACTAAGGGAAATAGGGAAAGATGACATGGTGCCAATTTTCCTCCAGTGAGGTGACTGATGGACTGGCTTTGATACTTACTAACCAGAAATATGTATTTTATCATTGAAATATCCCTACCCCCAAATAACTAAAAAAAAAAAAAAAAAAGTTTGTCCACAGAAAGAAGACTCATTCTTCTTATACATAAAACGTCACTTTTACATGAAAATTTACAGAAAGACTCATTCTCCTTATACATAAACTGTCACTTTGACATGAAAAATTTGCAAAACTTTCTTCCACATACAAGATATTTTATTTTGACTGCTAGTACACATCTTCCCACTAACTGAAAAGTTGGGCAATTTTTAAAGCTATTTAGTGTGAAATTTTGCTTATAAGGTTATGGAATGAAAGTATTTTATTCATTTAAAAATATATAGCTTTGCGAAGCTCAAGGACCCACGCAAGGATCCGGGTTTGAGAACCTGGCTCCCCACCTGGAGAGGGCTCGCTTCACAAGCAGTGAAGCAGGTCTTCAGATGGCTACCTTTCTCTCTCCCTCTATCTTCTCCCTCCTCTCTCAATTTGTCTGTCCTCTCCAATAAAAGAAAGTGGAAAAAATGGTTGCTAGGAGCAGTGAATTCATATTGTAGGTATGGATCCCCAGATATAACCCTGGAGGAAAAAAAAAAAGCTTCCAGATGTTAGTAAAAAGAACCTTGACAAAGGGAATAGGAGAAAACGAGGCATCAATGCAGGAGAGAATGGGAGGAGAAAAAAAGGTACATTACGAAGATGGGAAAGGAGGTCAGTTGGGGATGAGAATGTTTTGTAGATACCTATCATGGTGAGATGAGAGCTTTTACCCATGTGTCAGTAACTGTACTGTAAACTACTAGCCACCCAATAAAATCATTAAAGAAAAGTGTAAGATATGCCTCAGCAAGTAGCAATATCAAGAACATTGTTTAAGAAGCAATATACCTCTTTTTATTCTGGGTTAGGTCACCCAATATTTATTTCTTTTTAAAAATATGAATCAATTTCTCCAAAAGTCACACTACATTACTGTATATGATGTGAGACTGAGTCAAAGTGAGTTAACATTAACTGTTGGAATAATGGAGCTTCCATGCTTATAAATAAATCTTAGCAGGGGGCTGGGTAGTGGCATACCTGGTTGAGTGCACATATTACAGTGCTGCACAAGGACCCAGGTTTGAGTCCCCAGTCCCCACCTGTTGGGGAAAAGCTTCACAAGTGGTGAAGCAGGGCTGCGGGTGTCTCCCTTTCTCTCTCCCTCTCTATTACCCCTTCGCTCTCTATTTCTGGCTGTCTCTATCCAATAAATAAATAAAGATAATAAAAAATGTTTAAAAGTATAAATCAATAAATAAATAAACCTTAGCTTAAGGTGGCTATATACAACGTAAGGAGACACAAATTTGATGCAGAACGATGAAATTCCACTCATCAATTTTGTCATATACTATTGGAGAAAAATACATGAATAGACTCTTATAATTGGTAGAGACAATTCAGCTATATGTATCTTGGCTAGGTAAGTCAAATACAAAAATGAATTTAAAATAACAAGATTTGATTAATAAACAGCACTCCTTAAATTCTGAGATACCCAAAAATATAATGATTAGATGCACTTTCTTCCATTTAAGAAACATGTATGTCTTTAAACAAGGAGGATATTTTTGAAAAGCTTTAAATGCTGAGCTATTGAAACATTTAAAGAATACTTTATATCAGTACTGCCCCAAGTTTGTGAGAATATACCGCTTCTGGGAGGAGAAATGGAAGACTATTTTTTATCTAAAAACTATCAATAATTTCATTCTTGCATTTAAAAGCTAGAAGAGGTTTATTTTAATCTTTTCAAGATGAGAAAAATTCAGCATAAAAAAGACAAAGAATAAAAACGGTGGCATTTAAAGTGAAACTTATGTCCAGTTAAAGAGCAATTTCCATTCGCTGCATTCCTGATATAGAGCCCTCTATGATGGGCTGAGAATTACTTGATACAGATTTTGACCTTGGAAACATTTTGGTTACCAAAGAAAGTAAGATTAGGCTAATGTAAACCTTGACTTTCATTTCTCCCTTTTGAAAATAGAGAATGTTATTATAGATGAGCCCTGAGACCTATTATTCACCCTACCCAAAAGCTTTAAAGTTTTCAAAATGCACAAAGGGATTACTAATCACGCACGCACACATGCACGCACGCAGATATCTGTAATGAGTTACAGTCTGTTTCAAGGAGTAAGAGAATTCAAGAGTGTGCTTAGAAACAATTTAACATGAAACACAGCATTAGGTAAATGTTTCATACTACTCAAAGTTTCTAACAAATTGCTTACACAAAAAAGAATTTAGCAAACCCAGTTCCAGCTGTATGAAAGAAGGTCCTATTCTTTTGTTAAAGAATACATCATACACGAATAATGTAACCAAGGAGATTAAACCTAAAAATTACAAGTACAAAAATGAGCCCTGGACATCCTTGGATCTCTCTATAGTAAACTCTTGAATGTGTTCTGAATTGAAAGATTTAGTAAGAGCAGTAAGTTTATTAGTCAAAAAAATGGGTGCTATTTTTGTAAAATATTTTGTTTGCTGAAATAAGTTTTAGTAAACAATTTACAAATATCTTAAATAAAACATGAAATAGAACTGTTGTGTTCTAATAGTTGACAAGTTCCCAGGAGATACTGAAATGCTACTGGAGCAAAATTCTCTACTGCCCTATACTAAAGAGTTTGACTATTAAGTTTGACAGTATTGTGCCATGTCCCCACTCTTCTGTTAGTCTTTTATATTCTTTCTCTCTCTCTCTCTCTTTCTCTCTCTCTCTCTCTCCCCCTCTCCCTTTCTCCCTCTCCCCCTCCCCCCCCCCCTTTTAAAGATGTAGTTGACTTATTTTATGAAACAGGAGAGAACAGAATACTGCTTAGCTCTGGCATATGGCAATACTAGGGATTAAACCTGGAATCCCAGGTTTGCAGTTCCAGTGTTCAACAGTTGAGCTATTTCCTGACATTTGGCTGCTTAACCTCTCTCTCAATCAGTTTTCCTGGCCTATCTCACAAGGTTGTTAGCAGTAAATGAGGCATATAGGTGAAAGCTTTATACATCTAATTTAAAAAAATGTTCAGTAAGAGTTACTTATAAATTTCACCTAACACTTTTGTTTAAAAGAATAAATAAAAGCATCAAATCTCTTTTCCTTATCTATTACTACTATACTTAGCACAGTTACCACTGTTTGGCAATGGTCATAAGGTAGAAGTCATTCTCTCTTTAGGGCAGGGGAAATAACATAATGGTTACACAAAAAGCTTCTCATGCTTGAGGCTCTAAGGTCCCAGATTTAATCCCCCATACCACTATAAACCAGAGCATTACTCTTGGGGGAAGGAGGAATCATTCTTTAATATTATCATTTGTCCTAGTGAGCTTTCATAATTTCATGGCAAACAGTGGACACTTATTTGACTCATTCATATATGAGTCTACGAATCTTGATCGTCTACTATAAAGTTAGATGGGGCAGTCACTGATGATAGAAAGGTAAACTAGTCTACAGGGTTTAGAGATATCTAAAAGAATGTTATCTATAATGAGGTAGAAATAAAGCTGCTAACATGTCTAAAACTAGGGATAACCAGTGGTGGAGGAGGGGAAGCTTGCACTATCCAGTCATATAATTCTGACCAGAATGTGGCCCAATAAAGAAGTCAATAGGATCAGTAAAGTGAAGATGAATTGGGTTAAAGATTATTTAACTCCAAGGCTGACTGGGTGATTCATGTGGATTTTGAGAACTCCCAGGATTATGAAAGCAGACTGCATGAAGAAAAAAAATCTGCAGTAAACCTTCTCTCAAAACATTCAGTAAAGCTTCCCAAATAATTTGAGCCCATTATTTTAACTTTAAGGAAATCTCACATAAACAATATCCCTTTGATGACTTCAACAGTTTATATGGGACATTTACTATGAGAGTCCACCACTGCAAGATATGATCACTTTCATCTGATTAAAAATGCTTAGCAATATCTACTGCAGTAAAGAAAACTGTTTCATATTGAGTACTGGTCTTTTGATCAAACCTAATCTGTCATTAACTCCTTTTATAAAATCTTAAAAATGTAGTCCAGTCTATTATATGAAAAAAAATAAAATTTCCACCCCCCCACAATTGTTTTTAAAACAAAATAGAATAAAAAGTCTGTAAATAGAAAGTCAGCTATGTGATTAGGCTTCATATACAAGCAATTTGTTCTCTTAGGTGGAATTTCTCTGTTATGTTCTTTCTCAAAAGAAAAGTAACATTAGAAGTTTAAACTATACTTCTATGATGGGGTAATCTGAAAAAAGAAGAGTCACATCAATGAACAAAATAAATGTGACCTTGAGGCAATAAATATTTTTCTTTAAATCTAGATTCACTTTCTGTGATTCCCAAGAGACCATCATAAAAAGATAAGAAAAATTATAGTGAATTAGCATGCTGACCTATGATAATCAGTATTTACTGCTTCTTATGATAAGTTTTTAAAAAGTCTTTTACTTGTCACATTCCATAGTCCATTGTTTATATTTTATCACATTTCACACTTTAAGGATAGATATGTTTTGCTGTATTTTTACTCAGTATATATAATAAGTGTTCTCCTAAAATAGGTTCTTTAAGAATTTCTGCAAGTTATGAGACTAAACTATCTCTCTCCCATTTCTCACACCACTTCTCTGTGCTACCACCTACTCCTCCCCATCTTCCTTTTCCTCCTCTAATATAAATTTATTAGGCATCAATATAGATTCTAGTTGAGTACACCTGGAAGAAAACTTCGTGAATACTGCAATAGTGCTGAAAGTGTCTTTCTTTCTTTCCTTCCTTCCTTCCTCCTTTCTTTCTTTCTTTCCCTCTTTCTTTCTATGTACTCCTTCCCTCTCAATTTCTCTGTCTCTATCCAATAATAATAGTAATCATCATCACCATCATCATCTCAACACAGCTGTTATATGAACAAGAATTGAAATCTCTCATCCAAAGCTTTTTCTTCTATAAAGTGAAATGATTTTCATGCAAAGTTCTGAGAGCCCATTAACATTTCATAAAACTCTAATAACTTTTATTCAAGCTACTAGGAGGTGACTAGATAGCTCAGCTGCTATAAGCCTATATATTTTGTGCAAAAGTTATGTCTATTTCACAAGCTGCAATTAATAAATTAAGTATAATAACATTCTCAATTGACAGACTTTCCTCATTATATTTCAGTCAGAAACTGCAGAAATTCTAACTAAAATCAGGATATAAAAATCTTACACAGCAAATAAAAATTATCCTAAGTATAAAAATTCATTAGTATATTTGGAATTCTTGATTTTTATTTTGTTCTTTAACAGGCATCTACCTCTTAGGCCTTTGACATTTATTTACTTTATTTAAACAAAGACAAATCCTTGAAAATCAGGGGCTCTCAGAACAAAACCAAAAAGCAACAGAAATAACAACAACAACAACAAAAAAGGCAATTTAAAAGGTTGGTGTTCCATGTTAATGAATAGTAAACACTAGGATATTAAAACCATATGATAAATGTAGACAAATGGAGCAGTACCCTCCCTTGGAAAATGTATGGCTCTAAAAGTTGTTTTTATGGAGCTTGAAGAAATCATGTTAAGTGAAATAAGTCAGAAACAGAAGGATGAATATGAGATGATCTCACTCTCAGGTAGAAGTTGAAAAACAAGATCAGAAGAGAAAACACAAGTAGAACCTGAAATGAATACAGGTCCAAAAAGGATGAGAGGACCTAGTGGGGGTTGTATTGTTATGTGGAAAACTGAGAAATGTTTTGCATGTACAAACTATTGTATTTACTGTTGAATGTAAAACATTAATCCCCCAATAAAGTTTTTTTTTTTTTAAGTCGATTTTAGGGGCTGGGTGGGTGGTGCATCTGGTTGAGCACACATGTTACAATGCTCAAGGACCTGAGTTCGAGCCCCCAGTCTCCACCTGCAGGGGGAAAGCTTTGCAAGTGGTAAAGCAGTGCTGCAGGTATCTGTCTCTCTCCCTCTTGATCGCCCCCTCCCCCCTTGATTTCTGACTGTCTCTATCCAATAAATAAATAAAGATAATTTTTTAAAAAGACAAAAATCTTATAAATAAATAAAAAGTTGATTTATTTGTTCTTTGTAAGGAAATGTGCTAATATACATATTGTAGGCCTAGGATAATGTGAGGTCTAAGAATTTTAACTTTTGTCTCGATTTCTTAGAAATATAAATTCAGAGTGACTGCTAGATTTACCTCATGATAATCTTATCAATAATATGAATGAAGTCCCTTCACTTCTTCACCTGATTGCACAGAGACTAGCCCCCACATCAATAAAACTACCCTCAGATACTGATTTTGAATACAAAGACTAAAAGGTAAATATACTAATCTGCCTACAGGCCAAACACCCTGAAGGTAGAATGCTACAATAGTTTGAAAGCTCCAGTTTTAGAGTCAACTTTACCTAACTGGAGTGCTAACCACTTCACAATTAAATGACACCGAATACAAAATCCTTCATTTTCTCTCTAAAAATACAAATTTGTATACCTTTTATTTCCCATGATTTATGAGAAACTACAGGTGGCTTCCCCTGCCCCACTCTTCTCATAATAAAGTTTCTATCCTGTCTCCTCCTACCTGTGCTTAAATGGGCTCTGCCTTGATCAACAACAGAATGTGGTGAAAATGAGGTTCCATAAATTTTGAGGATAGGACTTAAGAGCCCTGAGGTTTCTCTTTCCTACATATTGGAACATGCTCTCAGAATTTAGCCACCATGGAGTGAGGGACGCCAATCCGTCATGAGATGACGACACAGGATCCTCTAATGGCACAACAACAACAAATGCTTAGGCATGTAACTGAGACCACGGATCCAACTAAACCTCTGTCAACACAACATGAAGCACAGAGATAAAAGCCACAACAAATAATGAATCTTGTTGAATTAAGCGGCCATATTTTGTGGTTGGCTGATACACAGTAGTTCTCTTAGAAAACGGACACATACAAATATCTGCTAAATGCTGACTAATACAGTAGGCTCCACAAACCTACAGTCATTAACACTAGCAATTAAAAGACGAGGACCTTCTTTACTTTTTCAGTGTGAATAAAGAGTAAACTACATTATGTAAAAGTTGCATTGCTAGGGAGGCTAGGCAGACGCGCACCTTGTTAAGTGTACACAAGATCATGCGCAAGGACCCAGGCTGGTCTCCCGCTGCAGGGAGGAAGCTTCATTAGTGGTAAAGCAGTGCTAAGGTGTCTCTTTCTCTCTATCTCCCCTACCCATTCAATTTCTCTCTATTTATATCCAATAAATGAATAAATAAAATATAAAATTAATTTTAAAAATAAAATTAGAGTTGTATTCCTATTAAACTATTTTTCCACATTACAAATTATACACTCCATCATTTTCATTGATAATAAAACAAAGCAATTAAGAGAGGTTCTTAGAAGGAATCTGGGCTACACTAACTGGAAAGTGGCTAACACAGATTTAGGTCAAAAGGAACTGACTTCAGTTAACTCCCAAAATGTTTATTTAGATAACTATAACATGCACTCAACTGTGAAAATACCACTAACCTAATCCACTGACTTATACTGACAATTTCTACAGGCCTTAAATGCTTGTCAAAGGTAGAGACACTCATGTTATTAACATTATATGGACACAAATGGAAGAAAAAAAAACCCAGCATGTTTATGTAGGCTGTGTTGCAGTCTGTTAATTGAACTGCCATTTAAACTGCAGAATTTCTGAAATGGTTAGCATAACTAGGTTTGACATATGTCTAGATTTGTCTAGTGCTGTTCACACAGGTATCTATTTAAAAGTCAAGCACTATTAATACCTTTTATCAACACTAAAGCACACATACTAATTTTTAGCATCAATCTTCTGACTCCAAGTTGTACATACCATTACTATAATTTTAAGAAGACATTTTAAAATACTGCTGAAGAGATCATTTTACCTACCTACCCATGTAAATGCTTTTTTATTACATAGATACAGTGCCATATCTGCGACATGGAGGACGTACTTTATAGTATCCGTAAGACTTGATCATTATCTCCTTCTGGGAAATATTTACCATTTAAAACTAAATAGAAATAAGAAAACCAATATTGGTTTGTAATGTTAATAGGTAATCATTTTTAGTATTTTACTAAAACATTCTAATAATGGAAAGGTTTTACATTAATTTATGAAACCTTTACATCCTGGTTATTTCCTGTTTAATCAAGTAGTTCTTAACAAATTACGTATTAGGGGAGGAAGAAAAAGTACAAATAATCTAGATAAGACTTCAAAGGCAGACCAGTTAATCTTTTCGTTTTATGTCATCTTGGGATGCATCTCACTGATTCTCGAAAGGTCTAGCTTACTTTTACTTGTACAAAGGCCAGGTCTCCCTATTTTTCAGAATAATTTCATATGCATAGTATTTCTGATTCCCAAGAAGAGTCTATGCACTCAAATATTTTTCAAGGTTCAGTTATGACTACCTCTGTACTAGGTAACGAGGAGGCTAAGGTAAAAAATAGTTTCCTCTCCACCCCAAGGGAGTTTATAGTCTTAGAGGGTCATTAAGTATAAAAATACACCACTGCAATACAGTGTAATGACACAGCTGAAGCAGATTCAGGGTACTTACAGAACACACAAATTAAAGGGAGAAAGTATGCAAGTCTGTGTGCCTTTTAAAAGGGTTAAAGAAAAAGAAGCATAAGAGGTGACAGACAGCGGGGTACCAGGTAAAGCACATGTTACAATATTTAAGGACCCAGTGCCCACCGGTAGGGTGGAAGCTTCATGAATGGTGAGGCAGTGCTGCAGGTATCTTTCTCTCTTTCTATCTCCCAATTTCTCTTTGTCCTATCAAAATAAAAATTTAAAAGAGAGGCATGAGAAAGGCAAACTTGCCAGGTAACAGGAACAAACCTAGCAAACAAAGGTCGGTGGCTGTAAATCAATCTGGCAATATAATCAACTTCAGGGTTCAACGTGATAAAATTCAGATAAAAGGCGGATAGGAGGACAAGCCTATATCATAGATGTTACACAGCCTCATTCCTGCAGTGTGGTCATTTTACCAGCTCAGGCTAGCCATCTAACCAGGCTAATTTCAAGGTTGCAAAGACCTACATATTCAACAAAGATTCTTTCTATTAAGGAGGATTGCATCCAGGGGGTTGAGAGCACATTATTAATGTACATCAGAAAAGATGTATTTCCATTCCAAAATATCACAGTAACTCCTTCACTTGTAAAAATGGCTCAGCATGTAAGTATTTAGTGTGTAAAGAAATGAATGCATCTTTACAGGCCATGCAGTGACTGCATGCCCAGTTAAGCACACATATTACCATGAGTGAGAAGCAAGGTTTGAGTCCCACTCCCCACCTGTAGCAGGGGAAGCTTCAGGAGTGATAAACCAGGTCAACAAGTCTCCCTCCCTCTCACCTTCTCTACCCTCTTTTCTCCCCCCTCTCAATGTCTATCTGTTCTATCTAATGAAAAAAAAAAAAAAAAAAAAGTACCCAGTACTGTCCTGTGGAAGGGAAAAATATCTCAAAAGTTTAAAAAAGAGAAATTCATTTGATTTCCCTGAATGCACTGTCATTTGAGGTTTTTGTTTGTTTGTTTTATTCTGAAATGAGCTATAGTTAAGCAATACATTTTTCCACTAAGTCTTATGGTATCTTATCTATATCCTGTCAAACTGTATTACAAAAACCTGTTTCTCAGACATCTGCTTGGCATATGTCTGCAAATAGTGTAACCTATTATCTGGTTTCTGGTTGTAGTGAATTGCCAGTATGTTGAGATATGGATTTAATTTGAATCTTATTAGTAATATTAATCATATTTATCGCCTTTTCCTATAGTAAGCTTATATCATATCTCACAGGGAATAAGTACATGTATACATGCACACACACACTATGTCTTCGCTGTAAATAGTATTTCCCTTTCTTTTTCTTTCTTGCCTTTCTTCCTTTATCTCTTTCTTTCTGGAGCAGAACAAATATCTCCTCAGTTTGTTAAAAATGCAAAGTCTCATGCCTAGAGTGCTGAGTCAGAAACTGTGCTGATTAGTCCAACGTGTATTAACTTCTGGAGAGCACTTCTTTAATAGGAACCTCCATAAACCTACTTTTCTTGCTTTGTCTCTAGATAAAAATGCATCGAAGAACAGTCTCAAGATCCCATTACCTAATTAAAGATTTGTGTGAATATTCAACTCTGGTGTACCAAACAATTTATCTGTCAGTCACTCTCACATCTACAGTACCAGGAGTCAGTGATTGCTTCTTGGCTGGACAATCATCTATTTAGATTGATTTAGCTTCTTTTTCTGAACAGATCTCATGAAGCTTTCTTTCATCTGTCATCCCTCTTGCTCAATAATCCTAAAGAACTCACCCCAAGTCCTTGATGGCCCCATCCTAGAACAGTCTGTACTTTTCATATTTGTAAATATCAACATCAGACTGATAAACCTCATCATCACACTCTGGTTCACTCCCACATCTCTATTCTGAGAGAACCAAATTCCTCAGATTGGCTAATGCATTATCAGAGGCAAGAGAGGTCAGAGAAGGGCCTCCCTTCTACTACAGAAAATAGAATTCTCGAAGTAGACCACAGATCACAAGTTCAGTGCAAGAGTGGCAGTTTGAGAAAGGAATGAATTAGTTTTCATTTTAATAATTTCCCTCAATCACCATTAACTTCCAAGATTCCTAAATTGAAATAATCTGTTAAGTTAGGCTCTGTCCTGAAGAAAAATCATGCATTTGAGGGAAGACTTACAGGCTGAAGGAGTGGGTTTGGGTATTTAAGACGTGCCAGCTGAGAAATATTTCTTCCAAATATCAGTAAGTTGCTTTCCCCACTGAGAATGAACTTTTCTCAGTACTATATAGCTTTCAGTAAATTAAAGGGCAGTGAGTGTCTTCCAGCCTACTATCAGCTTAAATATCCTTGGAAAATGTCAATCAACCTTGGTTAGCTAACTAATTTTATCATGAGAACCTCAAATTAAAGAGATAAAGATTTCGGGGGCTGGGCGGTAGCACACTGGGATAAGCGCACATAGTACAAAGCATAAGGACCCGCACCTCCAGCTCCACACCTGCTGGGGGGAGGAGGTCTACTTCACAAGTGGTGAAGCAAGTCTGTAGGTGTCTATCTTTCTCTCCTCCCTTCTTTATTTCCCCCTCCTCCCTCAATTTCGCTCTGTTCTATCCAATAAAATGGGAAAAAATAAATGGCTTCCAAGAGCCATGGATTCATAATGTCTGCCTTATATTGGTAACCCTGAAGGCAAAAAAATAAATAAATAAATAAGATAAAGATCTTGGCCTATGGTAGAATGATGGATGCAATACCACTGCTGTAACAAGGCCAGAGAGCATGGAAATTTGAAACGTGCAGAATCCCAAGGGTGAGATGCTGTTATATTCTGGCACCTGAGAGAAGGGAAGTGAATAGCAGTAGGAGACTGTCTCAGTAGAACATATCAGCAGGCCCTGCATGCTTTGAGAGGCCAGTTCACAGCAATATATCAAGGGTACAATTAACCAAGCTACACATTAATGAAGCTAACTTGAGGGTGAGAGTGCTTTACAGTTACCTATCTTGATGGGCTGAGAAATTGTACCCATGTGCCAACAACCATACTGTAAACCATCTATCTCCCAGTAAACAAAATAAACAAAACAAAAAAGAATTAATCCAACTAACATAGAACTCAAGCATTTCAGTAAAAGATTAATTTTCCAATAAAACAATTTCAGATTCTGAATTAAATATGCAAGAGAACATAGCTAAAATTGGCATGTATTTGTAATTTATAAATTCAGGCATTATATCAGCACTAACTTTTTTAGATATCCATCCTTTTCAGGTAGTCATCTCCTGACTTTACAAATTAAAGTAGAAAGCAAAAGAATGGAAAATAGAAGATCTGTACTTTTCACTAACATGTCCAAATCAGAATAAGGCTTCTCTTAGGCCTATTACAATGGTATAAGCACCAAAAGGGCTTATTATGAGTTGTGTGTAAGTGAAAAATGAAGAGCAGTCCAGACCATTTCATTTTGAGTCTTCCAAATTTGACACTGACACACATTACGAGAAACAGACACAGTTTTTTGTAAGAGATAAGCTAAGGTACGTTAGGGGTCATAGCAAATTACAAGACACATTTCTTTCAAAATTGCTCAAATTATTTTGTTGAACAAAAATGTAAAGGAGTAATACAAATTTTCAAGTAGAATTGTAAAAATAAAGGCAGAGTTTGAATTCCCATGTTTATTTTACCTGCTGAGAAGTAAATGTAAAGGTAAAATAAAATTGAAGGGGGTCAGGCGGTGGCGCAGTGGGTTAAGGGCATGTGGCGCAAAGTGCAGGGACCGGCGTAAGGATCCCGGTTCGAGCCCCCGGCTCCCCACCTGCAGGGAAGTCGCTTCACGGGCGGTGAAGCAGGTCTGCAGGTGTCTATCTTTCTCTCCCCTCTCTCTCTGTCTTCCCCTCCTCTCTCCATTTCTCTCTGTCCTATCCAACAACAAAGCAACGTCAACAACGGCAATAATAACCGCAACGAGGCTGTAACAACTAGGGCAACAAAAAGGGGGAAAAATGACCTCCAGGAGCGGCGGATTCATGGTGCAGGCACCGAGCCCAGCAATAACCCTGGAGGAAAAAATAAATAAATAAATAAATAAATAAATAAATAAATAAATAATAAAATTGAAAGGAAACATAAGATGCCATAAGTAGATGAATTTCAAAGGTCTAGTCTTGTTTCATTACAGGATAATTAAATTTATCTCTATCCAGATACTTGAAGTTTTGAAGTGATATGTTATAATCACACTGAGAAAGAGACATTAGACACAAATTTCAGATTTCCTATTAGAAGTCATTCACATAAAAACATCTGACCGTACAGTTTATAAAAATAGAAATGTATCTGAAATTACATTGAAGGTAAGAGCAGGATGAACTGAATGAGAATTTTAAGTCTTTATTTTCCCCATCTGTAGTCAGAACCAGATGTTAGTGGTTGAGAGCAGAGGTGGGGAAGAAAACTTCCTCTTCAGTAACCTAAGAACTATCATCCTGTTCTCTAGTTACTGATAATTTTGAGTGACATGTGTTTATGAAAATATGAGTTTTCAAATGAAAAGCTGTAGTATGGATGGCAAAATCTCCTAGCAGCCAGTGAGTCTGTGTGTTTGGAGAGTCTATACAATTAGGAGGCATTTATACTTTTGGTTTTGCATTGCTTGCTAATGTAGGCCAGTAACTCAGAGAAAGTAGGAAGTGAATTCAATAGATCTCTATAGAAGGGTATTAGGGCCAGCTAGCAAGCAGCACCCAGATGCTTTTAAAATAAGTATCATTTTTTTACATTTTATTTTTTACTTATTATTTACTTATTTATTAAATGAAGACAGAGAAATGGAGGGGGATGATGGTGGCACACCTGGTTTAGTGCACATGTTCCAAGGCACAAAAACCTTGGCCCCCACCTGCAGAGGGAGTTTTGCAAGTGGTGAAGCAGTGCTGCAGGTTTCTGTCTATTTCCCTCTTCCCTCTCAATTTCTGACTGTCTCTATCCAATAAATAAATAAAGATAATAAAAATTTAAAAAAGAAAGAAAAAGACATCGAGAGGAAGGGGATGAGAAAGACAGAGAAACACCTGCAGAGAGATTGTTTCACTAAACATGAAGCTTTCCCCCTGCAGGTAGGGAAGAGGGACTTGAACCTGGGTCCTTAGGCATTGTAACATATGTGCTCAACCAGGTGCACTACCACCTGGCTCCAGAAATAATAATAATTTCAAAGAAAAGAAATGGTGAAATATAAAATAACATTTACAGAGTAATCACTTGTTGGTAATATCTCAAGATCTAATAAATAATATATTTACATAGGAAAAAATATATAAATTTGCCAGAATCAAAAAGATACAGAATAGTGGTACGGGACCAGGTGGTGGCACACAGGTTACAATGCGCCAGGACCTGGCTTCCAGCCCTCGGTTTCCACCTGCAAGGGGAAAGCTTCATGAGTGGTGAAGCAGGGCTTCAGGTGTTTCTCTCCCTCTTGATTTCTGGCTGTCTCTAACCAATAAATAAAGATAACCTATAATTAAAAAAAAAAAAAAAAACCAGCAGTGGTAAGAAGGAACACAATAAATAATGAAAAAGAACACAGAAAGAAAAAGGTTCCTGCTATTGAGAAAAAGAACAAAAAGGAAAAACACCAAAGGGGAACAAAATAAATTTCAAAGCAAAATAAACAGCTGAGGAAAAAAAACAAAAACTGAGTACACAAGTTGAAAAGAAGCAAGAACATTAAACCAAGACCAGGGCCAGGTGCAGCTAGCTCACCTGCAAGAGCACGTATGATTAAGACCATTCAGGCTGCTGGAAGCCACCTGCATTGGGGAAGTAGGGAAGCTTCACAAATGGTGCTGCAGGTGTCTACCTCTCTCTCCCACTCTGTCTCTCACATTCAAACAAACAAACAAACAAACAAAAAACCCACCTGGAGCAGTGGAGTCATGCAGACATCATGCCTCAGTAGGGGTGAGGGAAGGGCTACCAATGGTGACATTTACAATTTAACTTACTGGATTTAATAGGCATAATTAATGCACATTTGTTAAATAGATCATAGTTGGCATCATGGGTACCTTATAAAAACAAAATAGTCCCTACTCACAATTAAAATATTTAATAAACAAAAAAATGTGATTGAGAAATAACATTTGAACTATGTTGTCTCTGTAATGAGCAGAATACATGCATAAAATCTGGTTCTGTTCATGCACACAGACGTATTACCAAATTTTCTACTCTGATTATGCAGTGTCCCTATAATCCAGACAAATACGATTTCTAAATATTCAGTTTTGAGGTGTAAGGTAGACACAATAGGAAAAAAAAAGTTTTATAGCACTGGGATTTCTACATCCACTACTCTCGTATATGTGTATGTATATATTCATTCCCAGCCTGGAATCAGATGTACATAGTCTCAAACTATTACTATGTCTGATAAAACTGTTCTAACAAAGGCTCGCAGGGGAGCTGGGCGGTAACGCAGCTGGTTAAGCACAGGTGGCACAAAGCACAGAGGCAGTCATAAGGATCCCAGTTTAAGCCCCCGGCTCCCCACCTGCAGGGGAGTAATTTTGCAAGCGGTCTGCAGGTGTCTGTCTTTCTCTTCCCCAACCCTGGCTTCCCCTTGCTCTCCATTTCTCTGTCCTATCCAACAACAACAACAGTTATGACAACAATAACAACTACAACAAGCACAACAACAAGGGCAACAAAATGGGGAAAATGCCCTCCAGGAGCAGTGGATTCCTAGTGTAGTCACCGAACCCCAGCGATAATCCAGGAGGCAAGAAAAAAAAAATAGCTCTCACCAAGACGCCACATTCAATCATACTCTACAAAAAAAGTAAAAGTAAAGCACTACCTTGGGGACTGGATGGTGGTGCACCTTGTTGAGTACACATGTTACAATGCACAAGGACCGGGTTCTAGCCCCAGTCCCCACCTGCACAGGGAAAGCTCTGTGAGTGGTGAAGCAGTGCTGCAGGTGTCTCTCTGTCTCTTTCCCTCTCTATTACCTCTCTCCCTCTTAATTTCTGGCTCTACTCAATAAATAAATATAATAAAAGCAAAGTTTAAAAAACATATTTGATAATTTGAAGCTATAATTCTATCCTTACTTTCATTACAGAATTTTTTATTTTACATATTATTCTATATAATTGTAATTCTTATTTCTATTTAGTTTACATATTTTGTTATATAATTTTTAAAAATTAATATTTCCAAGACCTTATTTTTTAAGAAAGTAGGTATGTAGTAGTTATTCCATGTGAAAAAAAAGTAAATTGCTAACAACCACAAAAACAATGCTCTTAAAACATTTCACTCTTCTCCCAAAAGAGACTTACCTAGTACCTTTAAGTCATTAACATTCCATGAAAAAGAAAGAAATTTTAATCCATCAGCAAGTATTGACATTTACTAAAAACCACTAACTCTGCCCATTCTTGTAAGCATACGCTTGCAATGTGATTGCTCATTCCTTCAAGAAGTACAAGTCACAGTTCTACACCTTTAGGCAAAATTTTGTCATGTGACTTGCTTTAGTCAGTAGGCAACAAAAGCACAAGCTTACACATACACAGTTTAAAACAGCTCCTATGCATTGGTAGGGTGTCTCTTTTCTTACTCCTGAAAATGTATGCAATTATGTGAACATGCCAAGGATGTTCTTATTGAGAATGATGGGCACATGGAGTGGAGAGGTCCAACTCTCCAATGAAGTGAGGCCACTACAGGAGCCACTGATTGAGTCCAAAGAATCATTGGATTTAATAAACAATTGATAGGCCAGGCAGTGGTGCACCTGGTCAAGAGTACCCATTGTTCCTAGCTCTCAACAGCAAGTGGGAAGGTACAAAAGTGGTGGAGAAATGTTACAGGTGTCTGCCTCTCTTTCTTCCTCCCTCTTCCTATTTGTCTATCTCTATAAGAGAAGGAAAACAAAAGGAGGAAGGGGGAAAAAAAAAAAAAGCTACCAAAAGTGGCTGAATCTTTTGTCATGCAGGTACCAAAAGCCAGCAATAGCCCTGGCAGCAATAAATAAATTAACAATTGTACTAGGTTCACTATTAGACAAAGGGAGAATGATACAAATACCAAGTGCTAAACACAAACTGTATCTATAAAACACCTAGAACAGTCCTTAACATTTACGATTACAATATAAATACTACTATCTTCTTCTGTTCTAGGTCCTTTAGAGAAAAGAAAAATACGATAGTCCTCGTTTTATGGTGGTTTCTGAAAATGTGGAAGCTTTTTAAAATGCTGATGATTGTAACTCTACCTCCGGAGATTCTAACTCAGTGACTCTAGACTAGAGACCCAGGTCATACTTCTTCAACAAGTTCTTCCAGAAGTTGCTGCCACTGCTGCTGATCCAGCTGGTCTGCAGATAACATTTTGCAGAACACTGCTCTAAGAGTCAATTTTATAGCCTACTTCATTCATTCAACAAACATTACTTAAACCCGTATTTTCAGGAAGGTAGTAAGGTAAAGACTACAGAAAGAAAACAAGTATAATTAAGGAAGCAAGGTACAGGTGTTATGGAAGGGTCTACATGCATGAATGGCAAAAGGTCCATGCTTGTACATTTTAGAGAAATAATTTGCTGTAGACTAAAGGAAAACAACGACCCTCCTCTTCGTGTTTTAAGAGTATGAAATACATATTAGTTTCCAAAATTTATGCAACTATGTATTTTCTGAGAATCTAAAAATTATTTTTCTAAGCCACTGTTTTAATGTCCACCCTTGTTACCAAAGATATTGATAAAGTACATTTTGAAATACATGTTGGTATTATATTTCCAGCTACATATGCGACTCTCTCATAAAATAAGCCACAGTAGCCCACAATATAAACACAAACATTAGTTCCTGCTAGATAACTGATAACATGGGGTTAATTTGGCCTAACAGATTTCAGTTAGCTAATCTCTGCCTAATTTACTTCTATAAAATATATGCCTATTATAGTATACATGAATGTCTAATACCTAGTACCTGATTTCTCATTCATAGCTAAGGAAATGACTGAATCTTGGCTAAAAACTTCCAGGTTAAAATAGAAAGAATATTTTTTTAATTTTCTGGAGTAAAAAAGGAACATAAATTTGTGAGTACTCCTGATATACCAAAACCTACACTTTCATAAAAACATATCAAGTCCTGTTTAAAAACAAATGACTAAGTTCACAAAATTCTAGTTCTGTTGATCTTGGACAAGTCACATATTACATATTTTCTTTCTTTCTTTTTTTTTTTTTTTGTGTGTGTGTGTGTGTGTGTGTCTGTGTGTGTGTGCCAAGATTCCTCATCTAGAGCAGCCTAGAATGTTCCTAGCTGTGACCATGATCTGTGAGCTCAGACTGACAGGAACTCAGAGGTTACACAGGCTTCTGTGCTAAATATGAATAGACATGGCCCCTAGTTCAGATCACTGGGGTTAACAGTTAATGATGTTTATATAATTTCCTCATATTTGGGAGCTACTCTCTGCCCTAACCCAGCTTTCTAGTCCTATTCTCAACTCTGACAACATCTTTTCAGACAATACTTTTAGACTACCTGCATGTTAGCTATCAGGCTCAGGCAAAAATTACTAAAGTCATGGGCCCCTTGGAACACACCTAAAGTAGATTTCCTAGTTTCTTCCTACACAAATACCCCTAATTTCATCTGCTCTATTCCTACCTTTGAGTTCCTATTTACTAAACAATTTTCCTGCTTAATATCTTACTGCCTTTCACTCACCAAGTTGCAGACACTACTATGATGTCATCCTGACTTCACTGGGCAACCTCACCAATATGTCCTGAAATCTCACTTCTCCAGAGCTCACTAGGGAAAGATAGAAACAGGATGGGGGTATGGATGGACCTGCCAATGTCCATGTCCAGCGGAGAAGCAATTACAGAAGCCAGACTTTCTACCTTCTGCACTCCAAAAAGAACTTTGGTTCATTCCCAGAGGGGTAAAGGATAGAGGAGCTTCCAATGGAGGGAGTGGGACATGGAGCTCCCTCCGGTGGTGAGAACTGTGTGGAGTTGTACCCATTATCTTATAATCTTGTTAATCATTATCAAATCACTATTTAAAATTAAAGGAAAAAAAAACTGGAAAATCCTCATCTGAGAAGCAGTTTGTCTCCACTGATTTTTCAAGTTTGCCTTGGGCTGTTTTATAAAATACCCATGCTTGGGGCCAGATAGCAGTGCACCTGGTTGGCCGCACTTGTTACAATACATAAGGACCCAGGATCAAACCCCCAGTCCCCACCTGCAGGAGGAAAGCTTCACAAGTGATGAAGCAGAGCTGTCGAAGGAGTCTCTCTGTTGTTCTCTCTATCTATCTCCCCCTTCCTCTCAATTTCTGGATGTCTCTATCCAATAAATAAATAAAGGTAATTAAAATAAAGAGAGCCTAATTAGTATCCTAGAACTAATTCAAAATCTCTGAGGTAGCACTGCAATCCCAAGTGATTCCAATAATGTATCCAGCACTCAAAAGCAGTGAGTAAGTGAATCTCCAAGTGGCCACTAGCATTAAGCGTTCTAGGGGGAGCACACATCAGAAGATGCCGCAGAGTATATCATTGCCACTGCCCACTCTAAACAAAGTGAGAGCTTGAGAGGTTTCAAGATACAGGTGTTGCTTCAAAAAAGTTCTCTAGATGAGTCCAATGAATCACAGTGACTGGGAGTCACTCATTTAATTTATAGGGAAAACCAACTTTAGAATATTTCAAATGTCGGGGAGTCGGGCTGTAGCGCAGCAGGTTAAGAAGCGCAGGTGGCGTTAAGCTCAAGGACCGGCGTCAGGAGGATCGAGCCCCCGGCTCCCCACCTGCAGGCAGGTCCTTTCACAGGCGGTGAAGCAGGTCTGCAGGTGTCTGTCTTTCTCTCCCCCTCTCTGTCTTCCCCTCCTCTCTCCATTTCTCTCTGTCCTATCCAACAACAATGACATCAATAATAACTACAACAATAAAACAACAAGGGCAACAAAAGGGAATAAATTTAAAAAAAAAGAATATTTCAAATGTCAAGTACATATCCAGCTGCAAAAAGTTTATGGACCCACACTGGATTTCTGGTTTGTGGACCAACACCTACAAATTCTAGGTAAATAAAATGTACATAAAAATTATGAATCTCAGTCCAAAACTGTGAACCAAGCAAAACTTGAAGGATTCCCACTGATAATTTTAGAATGAATCCCTAATATGAGCTAACTCATCAGGAAATTATCATATGATATTAAAATGGGGGGGAGATTAAAGACATTATTTGCATCAAATTTAGTAAAAAAAAAATTTAGAAAGCATCAAATTTAGTTAACAAAAAATGATTATAAAATTTAAATGCATACCCTATTTAAAAAAGGTTGAGTCATCTGATTTACCCTACCATACACCTGAAGAAACAGAAGATGTGAATTCAACAAAGTAAATAATTGTAATAGACATGACTTAAATATTTCACTATGTAAATTTTCATTTAAAATGTTTTTTATCACTGATGACTTGAACAGGGTCAAATCCAAATTCTAGAGATCTTCCCTCTTTGATACTGAAATACTGACTTCTGAATAAAAGTAATTTTAAAGCACTCAGGAAATAACATAAAAGCAGCAGTTATTAACATATAACTAGTCTATAACTTTAATGGCTTGCAAAACCCAGGTATAGAAGGCTAAAATGATAGTCACTGTAGTAAATACCATGCTTATAAAAGTGTCAAACAATGATATTTTAATGAGAAACAACATGTTTCTAATGTTTTTATATATTACAACCTATTTTAAATGGCTAGCTACTTAAAGAATAATGAATTCCAAAGTAAAATGAGTAATGTCCTAACAAATGTCTAGTCAAATTAGTCATTTAGCCTCTAAAGCAAGCATTAATCATTAAGACAGGTCTGAACATTTAATTTTCATTTTATAAGAAACTTTTGTTGTTCCTAACCACATCTATATATTCATTCTAAAAGAAACAGTCTTTTGCCATCACTCTGTGTGGTGTATTTAGCAAGCAGCTATGGGATTTCCCAGAATAGATGGCCTTGCTCACAGCCCATGATGAAGGCATCTTTGCAATTTGTTGTTTCTATTGTAGCAAGGACAAGATGCAACTCTAAGATAAGCTAGCACTAACAAGTTGCTAAGACTCAGGGTGAGAATTGAGAATAACAGGATTTCTTAACGACTTGTTTTAGAAAGGCGTGCAAGCCTGGGACAGCATCCCTGCCAATAAGATACCTTGAGTTGTAATTTAGTGCAGAACCCTGAACAATCCCAAGGTTCTAGTAAAAGATGAGGAGATTGTCTAGATTCTAAAAGGCAGTAGAAACAGCTTTCTCCAAATATATAATAAAAGAGAATATACCTATTTGAATCAGTGATGATAAAGAATACTTGTTTGCCAAAAATAATTAGCTGAATCCTAGATGATTCTAAGTAAGCCATTAATGGAATGTAAATTTAAAATGCCTCAAAGAGCAACTTGCACACCCACTCAAGCACACACCACAGTGGATATTTTATTTCTGTCCTGCTTCATTATTTGGTCTGTAGTTCTGGTCTCATTCCTTAAGTGTAACCTTCGCACATACACAATTTAGCTACATAAACAGGTAGTACTGCTTCAGACAACAGAGCTCCTTCTTCTTGCATCTCGTCTCTCTGAAACAATTTCCAGACTGTTGCATGGTCTTACAAATTCTTCTTGGGACTTACAGAATCATTCATGTACTTGCATATACATCTTTCTGAGAAAGAGAAAAATCCATAGATCTACACTAGATTCTTTTTTTTTAATTTATTGGGGAATTAATGTTTTATACAGTAAATACAATGGTTTGTACATGCATAACATTTCCCAGTTTTCAATACAACCCCCACTAGGTCCTCTGTCATCCTTTCTACACTAGATTCTTAAAGGTCTCTTTTATCTCCGCGACCTTCAGTGTGCACAGTTCACGCCACCTGAGTATTTCATTCAGATAGACAGAGACATTACAGCATGAGAGCTTCTTCTAGTGCCATGATAGCATTCAACCTGTGGCGCTGGAGAACAACCCTTGACTGTGTGCCTGGCAACACAAGCAGCCCTACCCAGAGACCTATTCCTCTGGTCCTTAATGGTCTCTGTGAATCAGAGACTAGAAACCAGAGCTCCCCAGAGTTCCCACTAAAGTTCTTTAAGCATAACTTCTATAATGTATACATGCCAAAATTAAAGTCCCACATGGTAAAGTTGAATACCAAGGCAGGTACTATACAGTTTCCAGGGGGCTCACAACCAGGTGAAAAAATGAAGATGTTCAAACCCTAGAAAAGATTTCCTTTAAAAAAATCGGGACCTAGTTGAGCTCACATGTTACAGTGCTCAAGGACCCGGGTTCGAGCCCCCAGTCCCCACCTGCAAGGGGAAAGCTTCATAAGGGGGGAAGCAGGTCTGCAGGTGTCTCCCTTTCTCTCTCCCTCTCTGTCTCCTCTACCTTCTCGACTTCTAGCTGTCTCTATCCAATAAATAAAGATAATAAAAAAATTTTTTTTAATCACTGATTTGGCAGAGAGGAGAGAAGAAGTAAAGAGAATATTATCTGGCTGACTCTGATCAGTAATTTGATCCGTACTTCAGAATGCAGCTATTAGTAGAATATTTTTTAAAATTAGACCTGTTTGTTATCAGTATACTCTATTACTACATTGCTTCCTAAGACATTTTGGAAGACAATATTTTTGCTTAATAATGGAAAGAATTTTAATAAAATTACCATAGGGACAAACATGAATGTTAACATCTTCATGGCATTTATAAATGTGTATATATAAAGATATGCATGAACATAAATATATGTATAAAGTTTAACATAAATTTGATTTTACCAGTTTAATGGGACAATTTTTTGACTTAAGACATGGAGGCTGACAACATTTAAATCTATAGTGTTGGTGAAAATTAAATTAGAGAAATCAGCAATGTCTGAACCAGTCAGTGCTAACAAACGCTCCATTATAAATAGTCCTCATGCATAGTCATTTTATGTACAAACTTCGGTTACTGAAAGACATTCACTGAGCAAGCAACTGCAGGTAATTTGCTATTTGGGACTATTATGTGTAACGTTCGGTTGTGATAATTACCCAAGAGATTTAGAATATATAGTGTGTAGAATAATTATAGAACCTCTGTTTATTTATTTAGGTTCCGTATCTGAGGAAAGAGACTGAATTTATGAGACCTGAGATTTAATTTTCAAGCTCCTACTGATGGTACCTTTGTATGACAGTTCGTATATCTCCAGTCCCCATCATATTAGTATTTGCTTGAAATACAGCTCCTTTCAAAAGAACTATAAAGATATTCAGGGTTTCTTTCCCTGGAATTAACCATTTCCTCACAATTCTTAAACCTCAGTAAAAAGGATGCCACTCTGTTTTTACCTTCATCTTCCTAGAGTTGGAGGGTGGGGTGGAAAACAGTAGGCTTGTAGCTCAACAGGGCCCTCCTGAGCTACATTCTACAATTCACAAGTGCTAGTTTTACTATTATACTATTAAAAGCCAAGAGGGCTGGGAAATGGGGTGGGAGGGGGTGTTCACAAATAGATTGTTAATGGGGAAAAAAATAATCTGGGTTGATAACCTCACATCCACCATCAAAGTTGTCTCCCAAACATAACTATCATAATTCTCACAGGTCTTAGAAATTGTGTGTGTGTGTGTGTGTGTGTGTGTGTGTGTGTGTGTGTGTGTGTGTGTGTGTGTGTGTGTTTTGCAATTTCATGTGTATCAGTTCTCCATATGAATGAAACCATCTGGTAGTTGTCTTTCATCTCTATTTTGCTAAGCATAATCACCTCCAATTCCAGAAGGGATGCTTTTCAAAAGGTAGCACTGAAAGTAAGTTTCTATCATTTCAAAAGCTTTGTTCTTTTAAGCCAGAGACGAACAGTACTTGGGGGAGTACGGGGGGGGGGGGAGTAAGAGAAAGAAAATGAGGGGAGAGAGAGGAAGAAGGGGAGAGGAAGAGAAGGAGGGAAAGGAAGGATGAGAGAGAGAAAGAGGGAAGAAAGGGTGGGGGATGGAGGAAGAGGCAAGAAAGATCTTTAAGGATAAGAAGCAAGTCATGTTAACTACTACATTCCCACAATACCCATCCCCATAATGTGTACACAGCACAGACTCCATTTGATACATATCTGCTAAAGAAAGAACAATGTACATTTTATTTTGGTTTTAAAAGCTGAAAAATTCAAAGAGATTTTTAATTCTTCCTTTAACCGACATTAGACATAGCATGACTGAGTTAACAAGTGAATAAATCACCTAATATCAATTTTCACACAGATATCTCCTGCTTGGGAAGGTCTCAGCAGGCCTGCCCCCACAAATGAAACCTGAGGACAATCAAGTCCTCTCTAAGAAGCTGCCTATATTTTCATATACTAACAAAACTCCACTTCAAAGCAAAAGTAGAACCAGTTACTTTATTTACATGGCCTAAGGAACTGACTCACTAAAATGTCTCAAGCTAGAGATAAGATTCTTCTCTGTTATCAGCAAGCAGATTTTCTTTCTAAAGGTCACAAAACTGTGATGAGCCTTTACCCCTTGCTAAGTTTCACAAAATAGCTGGCTGCACATACCACAGGAAGCAATGTTTGTTATATAGCAAGTTATTTTTATGTTAAAAGTTAATAGGTAATGAAATTTCAAAGAGAAAGCAAAAAATTCTGTAAAATGTTAAAATATATACAGAGAGATAGGGAAACTTCTAATGGTGGGGAGATAGGGAACTCTGGTGGTGGGGATTAAACTGTATGGAATTGTAGCCCTCTTATCCCACAATCTTGTCAATCTTTGTTAAATCAACAAAATAAAATAAAATAAAATAAAATAACAAAAATGAATAAGCAAAAAATAGAGAGATCAGTAACAAATTTTATAAACTTAATTTTAATCTATCAGAATTTAAGAAATTTAAATTATTCTGGCTATGGATTTTTGTAAAGCATCCACTGTTGAATGTAAAATTTAAGCAATTTTCATTAAGAAGCTAATAATGGAATCATGATTTACTATGGTTACTGATATTGATCAATGCAGAAATGAAATCAAGGTTCTTTTATACTTACTGCCTATGTCAATGTTTGAAGAAATATAGATACTGGGATAAGTACTTAAGTCAACTAGTACTAGGAAAAGTACATTATACATATATCTAGAATATCTAGAAGAGTAATCACTATAGAGTAGAAAACCTGCTAAAAAAAACTATAATAGGTAATGTTATACATGTACAAACTATTGTATTTACTGTTGAATGTAAAACATTAATTCCCCAATAAAGAAATTTAAAAAAAAAAACGATAACAGGTAAATGCACTATTCATTATTTGAAACATAATATTGAAAGGAATCGTAATAATTTGGCATATGTGCCCAGTAAGCATTTTAAATAGTTTTATTTGAAATGTAACATCAGAATTAGGAGAAAACATAGCTTCATTTTAAATTTGATATAGATAAAACGAGAGACAGTCAGATAGGTACAGGTCAGAAGATAGGTAGGTAGACAGGCAGGCAGACAGAGCCATAAAAAACCACCAAAACAAAAAATCATGTTTGCTATAAAAAAAAAAAATCAACAGGAATTCAAGCAAGATCATTCTGTCAATGCAGAGATTATTCAGAAGTACTGATTTGGAAGTGTGATATAATTTATCAGTATATACCTGGAAAGAACATTAGATATCATGTGGGAAAAGTGATGAATTTTTAGGTAAAGCATCCTAGGAAACTTGTCTGACAGCATACAACTATCTGGTAGCAGAACTAGGACTAGAACTGCAACATAAAGAAAATATCTTAATTAGTACTTGCAGCTTTAAATTTTAAGATTAGGACTAATGCTCTGCAAGTTGCTTGAGGGAAAAAGGAAAAAAGAAGCCCATCAAAAGATTAACTTATTTGTTTATTGAACATTTACTGAACTGGGTTATTTGCCATGCATACTCCTGGGCAATAGTACAGCACTGAATGTATAGAAATAAACGATAACAATAAGTGGAGTGCCAGGTAAAAACAGATAACTATATACATGAAACACATTTTCTTAATGTTTCTGGTTTCACTATATTCTTTTTGTTTTTTATTGCTAGGGCTCAGAACCAATGCTCCAAATCCACCACTTCTGGTGGCCATTTTTTCTTTATTTGATAGGTCAGACATAAATTGAGAGAAGAGTGGGAGAGAGAGATACTATCAGTACTTGCTTCACTACTCATGATGCTTTCCCTCTGCAGGCAGGAAAAGTGGGCTTGAACTTGGGTCCTTGTGAATACATGTACCACCACCAGCCCTGGTCTTACTATATTCTACATTATTGCATTAATAAAACAAGAGGTAGTTTTCTAAAAAAAAAAAAAAAAAAAAAGTATATAAACAGCATATATTCCATATACAAAGAGGCCAAGAAACATAGCCATCACTGAATTTAATCATAGGAAATTAATAAAGTCCAAATGAATAACATGAATAGAATACTGTTACTTGAAAGTTGTTCCAGTAATCATTTGACCTCTATGTAGAAGGTTAAAAGTTGACAGAACCTTAAGTTATAGAATATGCAACCACCTCAAGAGAATGATTCCATTAGACAATTAACCATAAGCTTAGAACTGTTTCAAACTTGTAAATTTTTTTAAATGGGGGTATTAATGGCTTACAGTCAACTATTTTTTTAAAATATTTTTACCTTTATTTGTTTATTGGATAAAAAAAAAAAAAACAGAAATCAAGAGGGAAGCAAGTTATAGGGAGAGAGACAGCTGCAGCACTGCTTCACCACTTGCAAAGCTTTCCCCCTGAAGGTGGGGAGCGGGGGCTCGAGCCCAGGTCCTTGTACATTGTAACATGTGTGCTCAACCAGGTGCACCACCACAATCAACTATTTTTCAGCATACAGTTTGTCATGAATGGGGAAAAAAAGTAAAGGAAAAATTATAGAGATAGTAAAAAAAAGATCAGTTGCTTCCTGATGTTGCTGATGGAGGTGAATGGCGACAATTCAGAGCTTATAAAACTTGCTGGGGACAGTCAGAGAGAAAACAGGTAGACACCAGGTAGACACGAACAGACACTGTTGGACCCAAGATGGCTGGTCCCAAGACTATCTTGACTGTGTGGAGACCAAGCAGACTGTTACAGAGATACACCAACCAGGATACCACAGGCCACCTTATGGAGCATAATTCAGAGCTCAGGGACCAAGGAATCACAGGGCATGAAGTTTAGGGACCCACCCAGCACAATGTCCATGCCACTCCGAGGTGTCCCAGTGGAGTGCAGGCTGTGCAAAGACTGGTGTGATTTATTCTGTATGGTCCAAAGAAATGGCCTGGTCCCCCAGCAGAACCTGAGAACCCTCCAGGGGCTGTGCTGAGAAGGGAGCAGATCCTGGACCAGTTGGTGCTGGGGCAGTTCCTGGAATCCTGCTCCACTGAGCTGTAGACCCTGGTGTTAGAGAGTGGGGTGCAGACATGCAATGAGCTGAAGCAACTGTTAAGGAGCCTGGAGGCACCCCAAGACAACAGTGCATCCCAAGAATGAATTCAGCCAATCTCATTCAAGAAGGAGCTGATGTCCCCACAAAGGAGGGGGCACAGAGACCTGCCCACCAGGATGCAGAGGAGGTCAAGGACCAGCCCAGGGCTGAGGGGGGAGCAACTATCTACATTTAGTCCAGAATAAAATTTTTGTTTATTGTTTTCAAGTCTTTAACATATCTGTAAATGGTTTATTATTATTCTTTTTTAACCACCTCTGGCTATGGTAAAATTGAGGGTTGAAAATAAATGACTGAAAGTCAAAAAAAAAAAAAAAAAAAAACTTGCTGGGTAGTGAAAACATTCTGTGTTACCCTAATGACAGAAACATGTCATGTATCTTCTACACCCACAGAACATACAACATCAGGATGAACTTTAATGTAAACTTTGGGTGATATAAGTCTATGTTCACCAATTAAAACAGATGTACCACTCTGAGGAGAGATGTTAACCACTGGAGAGACTTGCTGTGTGAGGGATCTACCAACTCCTCAGTTGCACTATGAATCTACAGATTCATAGAGTCAATGAATTTCAAGCCTCTTAAAGAAGTACAGTCAAAAGTAATAATAATAAATAGTCTTACCATTGACTTGCTTTTTTTTTTTAATTCCAGTGTATCTAATGAAAGGTCTGTTTTATATTTACTCTTTATTTATGGGCATTAAAATCATAAAATAAAGAACTAGGAAATAGGAATGTGTACAGGTCTCAGCCAAACACTGCTCTTATTGTTTTCCTTTGCAATAGTGTGGTTAACTATATACTAAAACAGATGAGGATCCAAATGTAGCAAAGGTCACATACACGGTTTCATGGCATTTAATACAAGGCAATAAAGCAGTAATATACTATACTATGCATGTGGTTGGAATGTCCTCTTATCATGCTTTGTGAAGCTGCAGTGAGAAGGCAAGACATTTAAAAACAGAGACTACTATTAGCTAACCATAAGCTAGTACAGCAAAAATAGCAAACCTAAAACTTCTAAAGAAACATGTTTGTACACAGTAGAACAAGGAACTTTAAGACTTTACACTGACTTCACAAAGAAATACAAGTTAATGCTTCAATTTGTACAGAAATCACATACCTAGAAATATGCTTTAAGCCTTGCCAGAATCTCTACAAATTAAGTGAAACTGATTTTGCTATGGATTTATGCCCATTTAAAATCAATGATTGCCTGAAAATTAGTGCCAATTCAGACATTTTCTATTGAGAAATGTTCTTCTCTCACTGTGCTCAATAAAATTAATAATAGGTTATATTTCTAATTATATCCACTATAGCCTTCTCTATTTTGTTACTTAAAAGTTTCTTGTGCCCGAGTCTTAAAAAAAAAGCTCATAAAAATAAAATATTGAATTAAAATAGCTTGAATTATCTTTGCAAACCAGATTTACTCAGAAGTTCTGAATATTTTTTTTCTAAATTCTTAAGAATCATTCTCTTCAAAAGACAAGCTATGGCCAGAAAGATTGTGCAGTGGTAGAACAAAGGACTTACATGCAAGAGATTCATGTTCAATCTCTAGCATTATCAACAGGCAGAACTCGACAATATTGAGTTTAAAAAAAAAAAGGATACACTGTCAATATGTTCTACATTTCACCAAATAGTATTTTCTAGTAAGGTTTCAGGGGGGAAAAAAAAAAGACAAATTAAAACCTATTGTACGAATGTACTTGACCTTAAGAGTAGAAATAGCCAATCCTGGTTAAATACTGTCTTGGTCATTTCAAATGCTAGAAAATTACTCCAATGAAAGATATAACAACAGTTTGAGAAAACACCCCATAATCATAAATCATTTTTCTACAATCACAAATATAAAAACGATAAAACAAAACTGCATGCAGATCATGCAGTTTTGGGGGAAAAAAAAAACCTTTTCATTTTATCCGATACAAAGTCAACTTGATAACTGGGCTGGGCAGTGGCACACCTGCATGAGCACACAGGTAATCATGCAAGAAGGTTCAAGTCATATTCCTCAACTGCATGGATGAAGCTTCAGCAGTGGTGAAGCAAGGCTACAGGTCTCTTTCTCTCTCCCAATCTCTCCCCTTTTCCTTCAATTTTTCTTTGTCCGATCAAATAACTACTCATTTACTTTTAAAAACTTGATATGATTGGGTTTTCATAAAAAGTCATGGCCCATATAAAAAATGTAAAAAAAAAAAAACACAACATGATTTTTCTGACAACCTGATAATTTCTTTATATGTTTTATCAGGAATAAAGTACAACCACTTTCTGGAAATACTGATCACCCACTGATCAATTTTACTAAGTATTTCATAGATATAAATTTAAAGCACTGCTTAGCGCACTAAGCATTCTATAGCATAGTTCAGAAATCACGTGTTTAAATTCCATTAAGTCTTATTTTTATTACTATTTTTTTATTACCAATGCAGTTACTAGAAAAGCATCAGTAGACGTAAATGTGATTTAAAAAAACAGTTCTCCTTTATTCTAATGCTAGTGATTAAGGAACACTTTCAGGAAATTTTAATTTAGGCCTTCTACTGAATAATCGAGGGGCCCTGCTATGTAAAATCAAAAGTGGGGCTCTAATTTTGATTTTTGACATAGATCCAAGCTGATGAAACTAAATTTCTTTTTTTTTCTTCCTCCAGGGTTATTGCTGGGTGCCTGCACCATGAATCCACCGTTCCTGGAGGCCATTTTTCCCCCTTTTGTTGCCCTTGTTGTTGTAGCCTCGTTGTGTTTATTATTATTGCCATTGTTGATGTTGTTCACTGTTGGATAGGACAGAGAGAAATGGAGACAGGAGGGGAAGACAGAGAGGGGGAGAGAAAGATAGACAGCTGCAGAACTGCTTCACCGCCTGTGAAGCGACTCCCCTGCAGATGGGGAGCCGGGGGCTCGAACCGGGTCCTTAGGCTTTGCGCCACATGCTCTTAATCCACTGCACCACCGCCCGACCCCCCGAAACTAAATTTCTTAATTCTGTATGAACATGATTCACTAAGAAGAATATTGATATATTTCAATATCAGAAGACTAGTGTTGTTAAAATTCGGAGGCTCTAGCTGGCCGGGCTAGCTTCACGGGCAGGTAACAGAGACGCGGAGACAACGGCTGGGCAGGGAAGCTGTATTTCTTTATTCAGGATCAACGATTCATAAACTAAACCAAACTAATCACCAAACAGAACTCTGCTGTCTCTTTGCGGCGGCACAAGCACTCTCTCTTACTCTCAAACTCAGGAACCTTGGAACTCTGGCCCTCTCTCGGGGGTTCCTTGGGGCGGGGCCAAGCGGGCCGTGAAACTAACTGGACTGATCTAATTCTCTTGGCGGGGGAGAACTACCCAATGTAAAGCATACAACAATTCCCCCTTTTCTTTTTAACTAAATGACTACAGTATCAAGGGTGTGGGGTGAACAGAAACATATATCATATAGACATTTTTTAAAAAAGAAACTGTCACAAAAATGGAGAAACACGTAAGCAAGTAACAAGAACCAGTGTGCTGCCAAGGGAAGGCCTGAGGGGGCCGGCCATTTTTTTTGCCTCTGTGGGCAAAACTTTATCAGCTTAAAAAAAACATTTCTTGCCTCTGGGGGGCTACTTGCCTTGACGGGCATTTGCATGGGGGCGGGGAACGGCCTAGAGTCCCAAAGGCAGCTGGCTGCAATTTACTTACTATGAAACAAAACTTGTTATTAGCATATTTCTAATAGAGAAGGAATTTGAGACTTTACATAGCAACAACGTCTTTTTAACCTCTTGTCACACCCATTCAAGATGGAGTCAGGAAAGGAAACCTCAGGCATGAGAATAATTAGCATAGCCATTGTGCGATCTACCATTTCTAATACAGAAGGTAATGGAGAGTTTTACATATCAACAAGTCTATTTAACCTTTTGTTTAGACCAACTTAGTTAAAATATATTGCTTGTTAACTAATTTTTACCTCAGACTTTAAATGTAAGTTAATTTTATCTTTATGAGAATTACGTTGAAAACCTTTTTCATTTAACTTTGACTAGTAAGAATTTAGCCTTAAAGCTACTGTTTACTAAACTGTAAACATACACATAAACATGGTCATTAATACACAAGGAGAGAAACCTTTGTTACGAAGACATGTCATTTTAAACACGAATTTAAATCTGTACTGTCTTAGTTGTTGTTGGGGGGGGGGTTTTTCACCATCCGGAGGTGGCTTCCCGCGCAGCTTCACTTTTAGGAATTGCAGGTTGCAATCTCTGCACAAATCTCTGCGTACTCCAGCTTGTCTGCCTTCAGACCGGACCGGCAGCTGGAGATCTCGTGTGCCCAGTTTCGGCAGGGAGCCCGGGGGTCCGGGAGGTCCGGGATTGTTCCAGAATTCATAGCAAGAGGGCAGGCGGGCCAGCTTTGTAGAAGGCGTGGGCCGAGGTGCCCAGGGGTGGCGGCCATGATGGGCCGCCGCGGCCCTGTCCCATGGCCCTGCCATGTCTGCTGCCCTGCTCGCAGTGGCCGAGCAGCGTGGAGGGATCACGCGTCCAGTGCCCTGCTCCACGCGGTGGAGAGCCGGCTCCTGTGGGCTGGCCTGCGTGCTGGCATTGGGCTCCTGCATGGTGGCATCGGGCTCTTGCATGGTGGCATCGGGCTCCTGCGTGGTGGCATCGGGCTCCAGCGTGTTGGCATCGGGCTCCTGCGTGCAGGCATCAGGCTCCTGTGTGCTGGCGTCAGCCTCCTGCGGGCTGCGGGGCTGCAGGCGCAGTGCGCGGGGTTATCTGGGCGCAGCCGGCTGGCTGGCTGTTTAACCAGGTGGAAACAGCAGCTCCGCGCCTCGCCTCCCACACGCTGGCTATTCTCGCTGGCTGTTCTGAGTTCGCCCAAGCGAGTGGAAACCACAGAGTGGTCCAGAGATAAATGTTCCAGAAACAGCAAAACAGTCTCGTGAAGAAAGAGCAGAGGCCTTTGTAGATCTCTTCACAAGCAGAAGAGAAGGCCATAGTACATAGGTAGCCAAATTGTCTTTACTTATCTGAGAGATGCGCAGGTCAGGTCCACGTGGGCGCCATTTGTTGTTAAAATTCGGAGGCTCTAGCTGGCCAGGCTAGCTTCACGGGCAGGTAACAGAGACGCGGAGACAACGGCTGGGCAGGGAAGCTGTATTTCTTTATTCAGGATCAACGATTCATAAACTAAACCAAACTAATCACCAAACAGAACTCTGCTGTCTCTTTGCGGCGGCACAAGCACTCTCTCTTACTCTTGAACTCAGGAACCCTGGAACTCTGGCCCTCTCTCGGGGGTTCCTTGGGGCGGGGCCAAGCGGGCCCGCGAAACTAACTGGACTGATCTAATTCTCTTGGCGGGGGAGAACTACCCAATGTAAAGCATACAACAGACTAGTCAAACCCTGGCACTAACACTAAGAAGCAATCCCAGATATTTCTATTATTCTGTGACAGAACTCTATAGTCACATGGAACTTACAAATCAATTATTTTGTTTCATGGTGTAATAACTTTGAAGAAGCCACAAAAAAAAATCTAGTTATTTCTACCTTCTTAAAAAAGAAATAATAGTAACTGATCTATACTCTTGAGGATCCAAGTTTGATTCCAGGTACTACCATGTTTGTTAGAGCTGAGTAGTGCACTGGTGTCTTTCTCCCATAAAAAATAAATAAATCTTCAACCGGTGGCACAGCTATATACAAATAATGTCAAAGGACATAAATTATGGTGATGTTGTGTATGATACAGCAAACCCTAACAAAGGGATTTTTCAAAGTTAACCGAATTTCCAAATGATTTGATTATAGCAATAAATATTTATTGCCTTCTTAAACCCTAAGATAGCAGGAACTTCCTCTATAGAGCCTATATTTCCCCCAGTCCTGGAACCTCTAGGGTGGGGCTCACTCTCCTGCATGCTTCTCTCAATTCATACCAAATGATATTGCATCTGCTGATCCCAACCTAATCAATGCAATGAGTACCACCTCAGTATGCTGCATTTCACGCATGGAATGTCAACACTTAAGCCTCATTACTTGGGTGAGACCTTCCCTTTCATAAGATTCTCTAATTCCATTCCAGGTGATTCACTTACTAACAAAGTCCCAAAACCTAGACATAGACCAGGACCCATGAGATAGGGCATATGTTCACATATATTCATAAATTAGGGCAAAATATAAACCTTAAAGCAAAGGTACACAATAGTCTATAGTGAGTCAGTACGAAGTTCATAATGAAATAGTGTCTATTTAGTGTCTATTTAGTATAATAGTGTCTATTAATACCCTCCTCACTTATTTTCTATTATACTTCCCTCATTCACTGCCAAACTATCCTTATCAAAGCAAGGACTACAAAAGCTGAATAAAGGAAAGAGACTGGCATACTTTAATGATGATTCTTTAGTCACTATCAGGCAATCCCATCAGCTGGGGCCCTATTCAGGGAGTCCTGAGATTCCCAAACAGAGATGATAGGCCCAGACCTCAACTAAATCCCTCTTGCCATTGTTACAGGTCAGCTCTATCAGGAACAACAAAACAGGAGGGTAGATAGCACAATGGTTATGCAAAGACACTTTCATGCCTGAGGATCCAAAGTCCCAGGTTCAATCACCCCACACCACCATAAGCCAGAACTGATCTGGTTTAAAAAAAGAAAAGAAAAGAAAAATCAGGAACAACTAAACAGACACCCTTGTGGGTCCTCAGAGGACCTTGCCCTCAACTTGGATCAACAATAGTAGAGAATGTTCCATCCTACTCTATGCTACACCTGAGGAAGATGGGCCTTAATATTGGGGCAGCTTGGAAGGTTCCTACTGATGGCCACAAAATGTGAGCTCAGATCTACAGGGATACAGAGGTCACATAGGCTCTTATTGAATATGGGCCCCAGATCACAACAAATCAATGGTGTTTACAGTCAACAATATTTATACACCTCTCCCATATTTGGGAGCCACTCTCTTCCCTGATCCAGCTTTCTGGTCCTTTTTCCAGCCATGACATCATCTCCCCAGACAATAACTTGGATCCACCTACATATCAGATTTCAGGCTCAGGGGGAAAAAAAATAACAAAAAACTAGTATAGCCACAGGCCCTTTAGAATATAACTAAAATATGCCTACTAGCTATCTACACCAACACTTCATCTGCACTATTCTAGCCCTTAGATTCATGACTAGTCAACAACTTGTCTGGCTTTATATGTTAACTCTCCTTTCAGCTACCAGGTTCCATATGCTACCATGATGCCAACCAGACTTCCCTGGACAGACAACCCCACCAATATGTCCTGGAGCTCTGTTTCCCCAGAGCCCCACCCTACTAGGAAAAGGGAGAGGCAGGCTGGGAGTATGGATCGACCTGTCAAATGCCCATGTTCAGCGGGGAAGCAATTACAGAAGCCAGACCTTCCACCTTCTGCATCCCACAATGACCTTGGGTCCATACTCCCAGAGAGGTAAAGAATAGGGAAGCTATCAGGAAGGGATGGGATATGGAGTTCTGGTGGTAGGAATTGTGTCGAGTTGTACCCCTCTCATCCTGTAGTTTTGTCAGTGTTTCTTTTTATAAATAAATTTAAAAAAAAAAATAACAAATACCAAAATATTAAAAAATAAATAAATCTTTAAAAAAAATGACTGACCTATGCACTTACAACATTCTCTGTCCCCTTTCTTGCCCTCACAAATAAGTGCACACATAAACAACTGGCAAAAGGTGAATGAGCTCTATAGATGACACCAATGATGATTTCCTGTTATTGTACTATCGTTATTCAAAATACTAACACTAGGGTAGACTACTCCAAGTTTCAAAGTTTAAACTTGAGGAAAAAATCAGAGAGGCCAGGCCGTGACGTATGCACCTGGCTAAGAGCACACATTACAATGCACAAGGATCCAGGTTCAAGCCCCTGGTTCACACCTGCAGGGGAAAAGCTACAAAAGTAGTGATGCAGGGCTGCGGGGGTCTCTGTCTTTCCCTCTCTACCTCCATCTCAAATGGTCTCTATCCAAAAATAAATAAATAAATAAATTGTTAAAAAAGAAAAATTCATAAATTCCAATAGTCAATTTAGCTCAGAAACTGCTCTGTGTGTGTGTGTGTGTGTATAACCTTTCTTAATCTACTAAATTTCTTTCTTTCCATTGCTTCTTAAATCTTTCTTATTGTTGTTGATTTAAAAACATAAAGACAATTTGTTTATTGCTTTGTCTTTTACTCCCAATGATATAACACGTTACATCTGTGCTGCTAATGGCACAGATCAAGGAGAGCAGCAAGTAAATGCAGAAACCAGTATAAAGATGATTGACTGATAAATGCTAAGAAACAAGTGGCATTTCTTCAAGGATATTGCATAAGCCCATGCACTAATCCAAAAAAAAATTGTTTCCATCAGCCATTATGTCCTAAGGTCTATGTTAGTCACAGTGAAGTATAGCAGTGACTAAAAACAGACCTATGTATATTATACTCACACCAGATCTTGTATGTCAGTGTGAGAAAGACAAGAATCAAACCAACATGCAAACCACATGCGGTGTGGGCTAATTAAAGTTTGGAACATCTTCCCTACGAAACTGAAGAATAAAAGTAATGTTGAGAACAATAAATGACACCTCAAATTGCTGAGAAATAAGCTTCAGCCAAATTCCAAGGCAAAACAAAATATCAATTCTAACTGGTTAGAAAAACAGTCAGTGTGGATACAAAGAGAAACAGGAAAATCTAGTGTGAGATCAACCAAAAGAGGTTTAAGAGACCAGAGTTGGGAGTACTTATAGGTTGTGCTTGAGATTTAAGACCTATCAAAAGGCTTAAAGCTCTGTTTTTTTTTTCTTTTCTATAGAAACTTTATGTAAGATAACTACTAAATGTCTCCTTGACTACTATCTTAAAATCAGTAATTTAATATCAGAGTTCTAACTTCTTAATTCAACTTGATCCTTAGGCAGGGCACTTAAAACTAGCAGTTTATTATTTTTCTCATCTATGAAACATAAATGAAATTAACCTCATCTAGCTCTCATAGTTACTGAAGAAAGAACATGGCAGGGGCCACAGTGATGGCGCACCTGGTTGAGGGCACATGTTATAATGTGCAAGAACCAGGGTTTGAGCCCCCAGTCCCCATGGCAAGGGGAAAGCTTTACAAGTGGTTAAACAGTGTTGCAGGTGTCTCTCTGTCTCTCTCCCTCTCTATCACTTTCTTCCTCTCAATTTCTGGCTGTCTCTATCCAATAAATAAGTAAAGATAATGAATTTTTTTAAAAAGTATTTGTTAAAAAAGAACATGGCAAATTGCATTTTAAGGGATAAAGCAAGAATGCAATAGTATACAATTTTTTTAATTTCACATATACTATTGAAACTAACTTACCAAAACAATACTCTAAATGACTAAATTTTGGTAAACTCAGCAAACAGATGATGGAAACTATGATAAGTGACCTTTTCTGGATGGAAAAATAATGTGATAAAGAAGAAAAGCTGGAGATTATGTCTCTATAAGAACACATTCTTTGTAAGTGGCAAATATAAAACAAAACTGTTAAGAAATCTCCAACCTAGATATACTGGAGCTTACTTCTGATGACTTAATATAGAAAAACAAGTATTTAATGCTCAAAAAAATGAAAGAAAACTCACTTTGCAATTATAGTTACTGAATTGTTTTAAAAAATTATTACTAAGTACAAAATAGGTGCTCCTATAGTTACTCTATTATATTTGTAGGATAAATTTAATTCAAAAATCTCCTGAATAAAGTTACAGAATGTCATCATCTATACTTCTCTTAGATGTTAGCACTTTCCTGGCTCTGGAAATGCTAGTGAAAATTACAATTACAAATTTGTTTTCAAGGTCTGTAAAATTATGCCCACAAAGACCACAAACAATATTGTCCATCTACTTTGTCATACAAATATTAGAGAACACATGCTTTTTATGAGGGAAATTGTCACATTTGAGACAAACTAATGAACTATATGTAGCAAACCAGATTCAGAGATTATTAGTAACTTTCAACAAGAACTCTGGATACTACTCATCTACACTTAGAAAACTATGACTATCTTTCCCACATCTGGGATTCTGCTTTCTTCTTCCTACCCATCAAATGCAACATGACTAAGGATCCGAGACTAGGAAAGTTGATTAATGCTACTGAAATAACTGTAATTTGGCTAAGAAACAATAAGTGGGATTTCAGCAAGGACATTTCATAAGCCATCTGCCCATCCAAAAAAAAAAAAAAATTTGTTTTCATCAGTCATTATGTCCTAAGGTCTATGTTAATCACAGTGAAGTACAACAGTGACTAAAAATTCTACAAAACTTTCAGGAAACAGTTAATACCCTTACTTCTTAAGCTATACCATAAGATTGAAGAAACAGGAATACTCCCTTCCACCTTTTATGAAGCCAACATCACCCTGATATCAAAAGCTGATAGGGACAGAAAAAAAAAGGAAAACTACAGACCAATATCTCTGATGAACATAGATGCCAAAATATTAAACAAGATCTTGGCCAACCGGATACAACAACACATCAAAAAGATTGTTCATCATGACCAAGTGGGATTCATGCCAGGAATGCAAGGCTGGTTCAACATCCGTAAGTCAATCAATGTCATTCACCACATCAATAAAAGCAAAGCCAAAAACCACATGATTATCTCAATAAATGCAGAGAAAGCCTTTGACAAAATCCAACACCCATTCATGCTCAAAACTCTACAAAAAATGGGAATAGATGGGAAATTTCTCAAGATAGTGGAGTCTATATATAGCAAACCTACAGCCAACATCATACTCAATGGACAGAAGCTGAAAGCATTCCCCCTCAGATCGGGGACTAGACAGGGCTGTCCACTGTCACCGTTACTCTTCAACATAGTATTGGAAGTTCTTGCCATAGCAATCAGGCAAGAGAAAGTAATCAAAGGGATACAGATTGGAAGGGAAGAAGTCAAGCTCTCACTATTTGCAGATGATATGATAGTATACATAGAAAGACCTAAAGAATCCAGTAGAAAATTACTGGAAGTTGTTAGGCAATATAGCAAGGTATCAGGCTACAAAATCAATGTATAAAAATCAGTGGCATTTCTTTATGCAAACACTAAATCTGAAGAAGAAGACATCCAGAAATCACTCCCATTTACTGTTTCAGCAAAATCAATCAAATACCTAGGAATAAAGTTGACCAAAGAAGTGAAAGACTTGTATACTGAAAACTATGAGTCGCTACTCAAGGAGATAGAAACTGATACCAAGAAATGGAAAGATATCCCATGCTCATGGATTGGAAGAATAAATATCATCAAAATGAATATTCTCCCCAGAGCCATATAAAATTTAATGCAATACCCATCAAAGTTCCACCAAGCTTCTTTAAGAGAATAGAACAAACACTACAATCATTTATCTGGAACCTGAAAACACCTAGAATTGCCAAAACCATCTTAAGGAAAAGAAACAGAAATGGAGGCATCACACTCCCAGACCTTAAACAATTATAAAGCCATCATCATCAAAACAGCATGGTACTGGAACAAAAATAGGCACACAGACCAGTGGAACAGAATTGAAAGCCCAGAAGTAAATCCCAACACCTATGGGCATCTAATCTTTGATAAGGGGGCCCAAAGGATTAAATGGAAAAAGGAGGCTCTCTTCAATAAATGGTGCTGGGAAAACTGGGTTGAAACATGCAGAAGAATGAAATTGAACCACTTTATCTCACCAGAAACAAAAATCAACTCCAAATGGATCAAAGACCTAGATGTCAGAATACGGGATGATCTCACTCTCAGGCCGAAGTTGAAAAACAAGATTAGAAAAGAAAACACAAGTCGAACCTGAAATGGAATTGGAGTATTACACCAAAGTAAAAGACCCTGGGGTGGGTGGGTGGGTGGGGAGAATACAGGTCCATGAAAAATGATGAATGACATAGTGGGGGTTGTATTGTTAAATGGGAATCTGGGGAATGTTATGCATGTAAAAAAAAAAAAAAAAAAAGACCAGAAACAATCAAATACTTAAAGGAAAACATTGGTAAAACACTTTCCCACATACACCTCAAGGACATCTTTGATGAATCAAACCCAATTGCAAGGAAGACCAAAGCAGAAACAAACCAATGGGACTACATCAAATTGAAAAGCTTCTGCACATCCAAAGAAACTATTAAACAAACAGAGAGACCCCTCACAGAATGGGAGAAGATCTTCACATGCCAGACATCAGACAAGAAACTAATCACCAAAATATATAAAGAGCTCAGCAAACTTAGCACCAAAAAAGCAAATGACCCCATCCAAAAATGGGCAGAGGAAATGAACAAAACATTCACCACAGAGGAGATCCAAAAGGCTAACAAACATATGAAAAACTGCTCTAGGTCACTGATTGTCAGAGAAATGCAAATTAAGACAACACTAAGACACCACCTCACTCCTGTAAGAATGGCATACATCAAAAAGGACAGCAGCAACAAATGCTGGAGAGGATGTGGGGACAGAGGAACCCTTTTACATTGCTGGTGGGAATGTAAATTGGTACAGCCTCTGTGGAGAGAAGTCTGGAAAACTCTCACAAGGCTAGACATGGACCTTCCATATGATCCAGTAATTCCTCTCCTGGAGTTATACCCCAAGGACTCCATAACACCCAACCAAAAAGAGGTGTGTACTCCTATGTTCATAGCAGCACAATTCATAATAGCTAAAACCTGGAAGCAACCCAGGTACCCAACAACAGATGAGTGGCTGAGAAAGCTGTGGTATATATACACAATGGAATACTATGCAGCTATCAAGAACAATGAACCCACCTTCTCTGACCCATCTTGGACAGAGCTAGAAGGAATTATGTTAAGTGAACTAAGTCAGAAAGATAAAGATGAGTATGGGATGATCCCACTCATCAACAGAAGTTGAGGAAGAAGATCTGTAAGGGAAACTAAAAGCAGGACCTGATCAATATGTCCAAATCAACCAGTAAGCATTACTAAGGCTAATATATTCAACATGTTTTTAAGACTATAACAAATCTTTAAGTTATTCCGCATGAAGACAGGTAGGCTTTGATGCTACAAGTAAATCTCTTAACCAACTAAATCACTACCAGTCTCTTTTAGTTTTTTTTTTTCAGCAGCATTCTCTTTAGAGCTGTTCTGAATACCAATTTCATTGAATTCCTAGACAGTGATACTAAAGCTTAAAAAGTACACTTCTGCTTGTATCACTGCTATTCAACTACTGTCTAAGTACAGATGACTATGAACCTTGTTCCTCAGTCTAAGATTCAGGTACTTCCAAAAGTGACATCCCCTACCTTCACCTAGAGCCAAGTCTTCTATTTCTCCCTACCTACCACCACACAGATCTTTCCTCTGGGCCTTGCACAAAAAAGTACCTCCCATCTCTCACTCTCTGCCAATGTATAACTTCACTTGTTTCTGAATACAGGATCCTCCTGCTCCAAAAACTCTCCACAATCATCCAGCTTGTAACAGGAACATCTCCCTTTTCAGCTCTATTTTTCAAATCACTTTCTAGTGCCAATCTTATATAAAACCACAGTGACTGCATAGCTACATCATTTTCCTAGCTGAGAACTCCTTCAAGGAAAGCTAACTTTTAAATCTAGGGAGAATACTTTATATACCTATAGGGAGCTAAGTGTTTATTGGATGAATGATAAAAGTATCATTGTCCCTTTGGAGGGCATTAGCAAAAAAAGAGATAAATAACAGTACTTATCCCTTTCAGAGGAAACACAAAGGCTACAGGAAGAAAAGAGGTTAATGGCTTTAGGGTTAATAGACTATCAATGATAATTTTAATCAATACAAAAGCAGAATTGTATTATACAACTTAATCATTTTTCTCTTTACTCAACTATGAAATTAATAAAAAGCAGGCTGACAACTCCAAAGCCACTTGAAACAAACCTGTTAATGTTATTTAAACCATTCAGATAACTACTAAGCAGACTTTCCCTATCTTCATCTCTTCTGGAATTTTATATGACTGTGCAGTAAAGGTTATAAATGGATTAATGAAACTCTTATAAAGTAATTCATTACTTCTTGTGTATAAAATGATTTTGAAAAGTAAATAAAAACACCCCAAAAAGTAATGTATAAAGATACTTTTTTTATATTTATTTATTTTCCCTTTTGTTGCCCTTTTTTACTGTTGTAGTTATTATTGTTGTTATTGATGTCATCGTTGTTGGATAGGACAGAGAGAAATGGAGAGAGGGAGGGAAAGACAGAAAAGGGGAGAGAAAGACACCTGCAGACCTGCTTCACCACCTGTGAAGTGACCCTCCTACAGTTGGGGAGCTGGGGGCTCAAACCGGGATCCTTACGCCGGTCCTTGCGCTTCGCACCACCTAGGCTTAACCCGCTGCGCTACCACCGGACTCCCATAAATATACTTTTTAAAGAGTGACTTTTAGAAAAAACTACAGAAGTAAATTGTATTAATACATTATCTAAATGTTATGTGTTCATATACATGGGCTGCTCACCCGTTAAACTCAATTTTCAGAAACAAAGTCTGGAACCAGCAAAATAGCTCACCTGGGGCTGGTAAGACAGCTCACTTGGATAGTGGCTTGTATTATCAATGTGCACAACCCCAATTTAAGCACAGACTCCACTGCACTGAAGATAGCTTCATTGCTGTAGTATCTTTCTCTCTGTCTTTCTATCTCTCTGGATTTTAGCTGGGAAAATAAGCCTGCAGCTATGAAGCCCCAGTGAAAACGAGACAGAGAAAGAAGAAAAAGGGGAAAAACAGCCCACCTGGATAGTGTGCCCGCTTTGCTATGTGATACAACCCAGGCTTAAGCCTTGCTGCCACAATGGAATAAACTTCAGAACTTCCCTTTCATATTCTCTCTCTAACTCTGCCCCTTCCTCTAAAAGTCCTGTTTACTATTTCATTCCAGAAAACTGAAGCCCCAGCAGGAGGTAGGGGATCTATATATGAAGGCTAAAATCATCACCCCTTTAATAATTTTAATCTGTAACTATCATCAAAATATAGACCCATCATTACTGCAGCAAATAGCAGAAATAAATCTCTTTGAAAGTAATATAAATTTCTACTGAAGTGACAAGTCTACTACAAATGGAAGCAAAGTATAAAAAGTCTACTCAAAGTATTCAGTATACATTGGTACCCATGCTTTTGAAAACTAAAACAGGTTCAGGAAAAGAGGTATACAGGGCCTAAAACTTCATGAGCTGGAACAGTAAATGGCACTGTAATGGGAATAGATTACAGAAGAGTGAGAGGGGAAGTTATAACATAAGATCACAATTAGCACAGAATCTACCTTCAGTGCAATAGAAGCTGTGTTCAAACCCGGGCAGAACACATGATAATTTGAATACACTATCCATGTGAGCTGTCTTGCCAGCCCCAGCTGAGTGAACTATTTTGCTGGCCCCAGACTTTATTTCTTAAAATCATTGAGCTTAACATGTGAGTAGTCCATGTATATGAACACACAGTAGGGTTCAGATTTACTTTCTTCTAATTAGGACAAGAATCAGCATGGCATATTTATAGGCATAGAAGAGAATGAAAAAGGTAGATTAATCTGAGATAGTAAGAAAATGTGAAAACATGGAGCAAGCTAGATTATAAGGATGTTCTATTTAGTATTTTGCAAGAAAGGGAAATGTTTCCAACTGGGGATTCAAGTGTTAGAGAAGACTTCTCTAGTAAACACAATGGAGGAACAAGATATTGGAAGGCCTTTCTTTGATGGTGATCCAGGCTTAAATAAATAACATAGCTTCAAAATGAGGAAACAAGAAGCAACAGCAAAGATTCCCCCCACCCCTTCAACAGAACTTAGGTTTAACTGATGAGGAGAAAGAGATGAAAAGGTAAATCAAAGATGACCAGAAACTGAAGGATACTAATAAAAGTATGTTTGAGAGAAGAACAAGAAAGTGAGATTCATTCATCTGAGATATTATGAATCTCAAACACACCTATTCATGAGTAATATAAAACTAGGGCTAACTTGAACAAAGCCTCAAGGAGTACTGGCATTTTAGGAGTTGGAAAACCCAACAATATGAATGCAGACAGTACATGAGATGAGTAACAATGCTGAAAGCCAGAAAAGTAAATATTTAAAAAGCTGTGGGAGGTACAACAGAGAACTAGTCATTGACTTGAACAAAAAGGTCAATGGAAATCCTAAAACAAGTTCTGAATACCAGAATATATCAAGCCCCAAGTTAAATCAATAGAATGTATAGTTTCAGAAAAAAAATTATGTATACCAGTAGTTCTTCAGTAAAGGCAAGTAGGAAAGTAGTGCAAATTTGCAAGATGATTTGAGAAAGAAGCTTGCTAGCATTGTATGTCATACACATAAATATATATAATACAGGGTATGAAGTCAGTCAATAAAATCTAATTTGCATTGTTAAGCTTTAATTCTATCAATGTGTCATTTTAAATCATTATGCTAAAACTTGTTTCCAGGAATAAAAACACACTTGTGAAAAGAAACAAAGACTATTTCAAAAGATTTAATTATATTATTTGCTTAAATAGTCTCATTTCCAGAAACTCATGTGCTTTCCATTAAATATGTCACAACAGAACTAAAGTGGTAAGATACACATACACACACACTTCATCAGAATTGATGTACGTCTGTCCTGAAGAAATTTCAGACAATAATTATTCCAAAGAATCTAAATTAGCAAATGAGCAGTGATAAAATGCATTAATGGATATAATCTTGTAAAATCTGATTCTAGACTATACAAAATACCCTTCATTCCACAATTATTCAATTTAGTAAGCCATTCTACTTAATGGCTATAATCATCTTTTATAATAATCAACATTTATTAAGATGACATCCCTGAAAAGAAAAAAATGAAAGTTGGAAACATAAAAGTCCAGGTATTTTTAATAAAGTTGAGGAAAAAAGAGAAGAACAGTAAAAAGGTAATGAAATGGGCTAATGTTGCAACTATTCCCTATGGAAGGAGAGTGGTTTAAAAAGAAAGGAGACTCACCTGGAAGGCCCTACCCCACTATGGAAAAATAGAAGCAGGCTGAGGGTATGAGTCAAGCTGTAGGTGCCCATGTCCAGTGGAGAAGCATTACAGAAGTCAGACCTCCCACCTTCTGCACCACATAAAGATCTCTGGTCCATACTCCCCGAGAGAGAAAGAATAGGGAAGCTTCCAATGGAGGAGATGGGATGTGGAACTCTGGTGGTGGGAACTGTATGGAATTGTACCCCTCTTATCCCACAATCTTGTTGATCATTACTAAAGTGCTAACAAAAAAAAAAAGGAGAATTATTATAGCATTTTTTTCCCCAAATCACTAAAAGTTCTTTACAATAGCACTGACCTTTTTCAAATTAATGCAGCAATTCAAAACACAAAAGGAAAATCTTCTATATGATTTGGCAATGAAATCACAAACAAATCTATTTTACTAGTGAATTTAATCCAAATACTGTTTAAATAATTCTAAACGTAACAGAAACCCATAAAAGTGCTTTATCCAAGATGGTGGGAAGGATCTAAGTTGGTGGTGAGTGTTTTATGCAGACACCTATCATGTGGAGATGAGAAATGTACCCATGTGTCAATAACTGTACTATAAACCATTAACCTCCCAACAAAAGGATGGAAGAAAAAGACTTTTTAACCAATAAACTATGAAGAACCTAAGCTTACAAAACTGCATCGTCTAAAAGTAGCTGTATTTAAACCGTTTTAAGCTATAGAGTATACAGGATATATGTACTTAAAATATTTGAATAGAAAAGAATATATATATGTGGGAACACAGTTATTCTGAAATTCAAATTAATACATTCACCAAAATATATAATAGTTGAAAGCAGGTAATAAAACTTAGTTTCTATATGCTGTAGAAACTGAGTGATTCTACAATTCAATTTCTGATCAATATTAACCAATAATATAGCATTATTATTATTGTGGGTTTGTGTGTGTGTGTGTGTTTTCTTGTTCTATCGGTCTTGAAAAGCTTTAACCCTGTTTTTTAGAAAGACGGTATCATCAGAATGTTGGGCTGACTGCTCCATGCAAAATGGTAATGTGAAATCACACAAAATCATTCTAAGTTTCAGAAAAAGAGATGTGAGCAGAAATAGTTAAAATAGTACAGGCAAGAGCAGGTGCACTTGTAACACCGAACTTAATTCTAAGGGGAAAAAAATATCATCTATAATACATTATACAGAAATCAGAGTTCAAGCTCAGCAATTAGCAGTTCTCACCCACATACACTCATCTCATCCTTTGTCTTTAGAGGGAGGATAAAGGACCTTTTTTACTGCCAAGGGCCATTTGATATGGATCAGACAAAAGTATCAACTTAAAAATTAGCAATTAACATTGCTATGAAAAAAGTTACTGTTGCTTTAGAATAGCCAAACCAAATGATTTTTATGGGAATTTATGGCCTGAGGGTGGTACATTCCCTATCCCTGATTAGAGTGACAAAAGAAAAGTAAGTTATTCCAATTAAGAGAAAGAACACTCAGGCATCTCATTTGATACTGATACCATAATTAAGTGGCATGAATCTACATACTCCAACTTAAAATAGAAAACAGCAAAGAGTACAGAGTAATTATTTTGGTTATTTTTTAATAATGTTACCTAATCGGGAGTCCAGCGGAAACGCAGCCAGTTAAGCGCACGAGGCTCAAAGCGCTAGGACGGTTCAGGTCCCTGGCTCCCCGCCCGCAGGGAGGTCGCTTCACAAGTGGTGAAGCAGGTCTGCAGGTGTCTGTCTTTCTCTCCCCCTCTTTGTCTTCCCCTCCTCTCTCCATTTCTCTCTGTCCTATCCAACGTGACGATGATATCAATAACAATAACTACAACAATTTTTTTTAAAAAGGGCAACAAAAGGTAATAAATAGATAAATATTTTTTTAAAAGAATGTTAAATAACATTCATATACGTATATAAAAGGTTAGTGGCATTGATCAAACTATGTGCCAAGTAGACATCTCCACTCCCTGAATACATGAGAATGTACTACTATTCATCCTTGACCCTAAATTCTTCAAGACTTTCAGGTAATGAAATATGCATTTTACATACTTATATAACATATACTATTAATTTGCATGGTATATCTACTTAAGTATCTAGTTTTACTCCATTTTTACTTTATTAAATTTTAATATATATTTGTTTTCTCGGTTTAGCTTATGGTGGTGCTGAAGATCAAACAAGAGGACCTCTGGTGTCAAGCATAAAAGTCTTTTGCATAATCATTACACTATCTCCCCTGCCCTAAATACTGTGTTTTTACAATACCTTCTACAAGCTGACTATGACTATGATTTCCAGAAGATTTGGGAGACGATAAGCATTTTTAGTAATAAAGTATGTTTTAATTAAAGTATATATATATATTTTTTTTTACAAAATGCTACTGCACACTTAAAGACTATATCATATACATAAATATAACTTTTACTGGGAATCCAAAGCATGCATATGACTCAATTTATTGTTTTTAACCTGTTTCTTGCAATAAATCACAGTATTTTGCAGGTATGCCTATAGTCACTGATTTCCCCTTCCTTTCTCCCTCAACCAGTTCTTCACTATTTCATCATTTATAGATTATCCAAATTCTTGTTCTCTCCTATCTCAGAAGAACTAACAGTGCCTTATGTCCAAAATCATAACTTTATCTTTTCTTGCCTTTTCATAATGCAAATTTCAAAAAGCATTAGTGCAAATGTGTGTCTATGTACATACCTCTCCCAATCAACATAACCATCATAAACACATCTGTCTGTATCTGTCTTATTTTCCTTTTGTTTATATAAAACCTTCAAAAATGTTCCATACTGGCACAGATATAATGCATTATTTTTACAAAGGCAAACGCTAGAAGATTTTTACAAACAGAAATACTCCATTATACTTTTACAGTTTGTTTAACTGATTCTACTTTTCTTTTTTTTAATACTTTTTATTATTATCTTTATTTATTTATTGGATAGAGACAGCCAGAATTCGAGAAGGAAGTGGGTGACAGACAGGGAGAGAGACAGACACCTGCAGCACTGTTTCACTACTCGTGAAGCTTTCCTCTTGCAGATGGGGATCGGGGGCTCAAACCTGGGTCCATGTGCACTGTAACATGTGCACTCAATCAGGTGTGCCACCACCCGGCTCCTGATTCTACTTTTCTACTATAAATTATAATTACAATTTGTATTTATACTTAATTTACTAATATATGAATATATATGGTGCTTATGCGCACACATATAATGGTAGTGTTTATGAAACAACTAATTACACTTTTGAATGGAATGTATTAAATATCTCTAAACAAGCTGGTGAATGTGAAAGTAACAAAGTGCCTCCACAGTTCCCAGGGCCGCTAATCCTTTAATAAGTCAAACAGCAAAGGTACTATTCTTAGGAAAACATTCTAACAGTCAGAGAGTATATGTCTACATGACGGGACATTTCTGGAACTGATACTCTCTATTTTGGGTATGGCTAATGAGATAACCCTGTGAGAGGGAACTAAAAGAATGTCCTTGGTCAGTTATATTTGCTGGGGGTTAGTATCTCTTTAGGTGCACTTGGCATAAAAAATAAAATGAACAAATCAGAAATAGAATGGAGGGGTAAGAGTAGGACCCTATGAGATACGAATGGAAAACTTGCTGTGTGGTACGATTTAAATTTTCCCTGAAAAGTCTGCTCTATTCTTAGTACCCAAATGATTCTATCCATTTTGTTTTGCTCTTCCATCATGTGGTTTCTTTAAAAAGTAACATGCGGTGGTCCAGGAGGTGGTGCAGTGATAAGGCTTTGGACTCTCAAGCATGAGGTTCTGAGTTCGATCCCCGGCAGCACATGTGCCAGAGTGATTGATACCTGGTTCTTTCTCTCTCCTCCTATCTTTCTCATTAATAAATAAATAAAAATCTTTAAAAAAAAGTAACATGTGTATCATCAACATACAATTTTACATGTTACCCAGTAGTACTGCCTACATAACTGAATAATGGTGGTCAGATACATCAGCATTTTCTGATCTAGAACTTTACTGACCTTTAAATCAAGGTCAACAGAGTTGTTTCCTCAGACTGGAACAGAAAAGGCTCTCCCGCCTGTCCCTCTCATGAAATCCCCCAACTTGCTGACATGCTATCTTTGGGCTTCTTTTGTTCCTGCTTATGCTCAGTAAAGTATTTGTTTATAAAACCCGTTCAATACCCCATTCATCCCTAGAAGTTAAATGTGCTTAAATTACAAGGCTGTGCTTGAATTTGATCAATGAAATGACAGGGGACAAAATGGCCTAAATAGCTTTATCTTGGGCCCTTATAAAAGGCCCTAATATTCAAACATTGCTTCTGACATTTTTCTTGCTATTACCAAAAATAGATGGCAAGTTAGAACTTCACTGAGACAGCTGTTTCTGGCTATGATCAGCATCACTGACAAACAAAACCACACAGAACAGAAAGCTCCCTCGCTTGACCTCATCTCTGCTTCTTTTGGAGAACTTCCATCCACACCACTAAGGCGAAAGGGCAAGAGGGCCACCTCCCCCTCCAGAGGGAACCACAAGGATTTGCATTTCTCTTGCCACACTGCCCTTCCTTTTGAACCAAAGCAGTTCAGTGCATTTTCATTTCAGAGCAACATACTTTTTTTCTTAACAGTACAAGAAAATCCTGAGTTCAAAGTCATCGATTTAAATATAGCATGTTTCATGTTACTTGATTAGCTTATATAAGATTGATACTTACAAATCAGTCTATTCTAAATACCACACTCATCTCTATTGAGTTACCTGGACAACTTGATAAAAAGGCCACGACCATCTCTACAGGAGTACTCCTCCTCAAGCCATATATGAGCTCAGCCCAGCAAGTCTGCAAAGTATGTGTTTTGGTTTTTGTTTTTGTTGTTGTTGTTATAATTATCTTCTTTGTTTCATGCTACTTCTACTTTCTCTTGTGCTTGAGTTCTAAACTGTCAAGATCCCATAAACTTTGTGCCCTCAAGCCTCTCCCTTACCCAGGGTTCAAAGCATGCCACATTCGTCACCATTTTTCTCTATTTCTCTCCCTCTTCAGTGCCCCACCTCCCAACCTTTGGTCTGACAACTAGCATGGTGACATACATGCTGTTTTGCACTAAGCATGAGACACTGTAAGAGTTAACACATTAGTTCTTGTTGACATCCAGAGAGATTGGTGAGCTGACTCACACAGGTCCTAGCAAGTGTGGTGAGTATCCAACAAGCTTTGAATGCTGATGTATGTTCCTCATAGAAGTATGATACAACACTGAAATCCATGAGTTTGAAGTTGAAGAGTGCTGAAGTCTAACTATAATTCTAAAAGGCTGACTCTATCTCTCCACCATCCTTAATTTTCCTCTTGAAAAACCCCAAATAAGCCTTTACCTCCTAACTTCTTCCCACATGATCTTTAGTTCTACTTTAACATTTGAACTGTTTCTCTAAAGCTCCCCTTCTTTTAAAATTTGTTTTCCCCCTGGGCAAGGTGGGTTGGGGGTAACTTCATCAACAATGAGTAAGTAAGTGTTATAGGTATCTCTCCTATTACCCTCTGTCAAAAAAAAATAATAAAATAAGAGAGGGGGAGTGGTGGGGAGGGGTGGGGGGTTGGGAAGAGGGAGGGGTATAGAGGGAAAGAAAAATGGCCACTGGGAATAACAAAGTCATATAGGCACTGAACCCAGAAATAAATCTGGTGGCAAAAAATAAACCCTTTTCTCTCTCCTCATCATCCAAGTGAACTGGGAATCTTAAATATAGGCCTGTTGGTATTTTCTTCCTGTGGCCTCAGAGTCTCAAAACTCCATATTCACAGGCTATCAAATGTACTAGAACTCCCTTCTGCAGCCCCCTGTACTAGTCAATGATCCAAGAGGAGGTAGCTGCAGTCTTCTTAATTTAAGAGTAATTTTACATATAAAAAGCCTTATAAAGGGAACTGTTTGTAGATACTGTAACTAGGGCCTTGAATTCAAATGTCAAATGCTTCCTCTGCTTATGCTTGTAAAACAGATTACAGGCAGGTTTTCTGCTATCCAAGCAAGGCTACTATAAATTAACAAATCTGTACCTAGCACACATATTTCCATCATCTTGAAAGAGCTAAATATAACAAGTAAAGCCTTGGCTCAGAAAACTATGAAATAGATTCAGCCTGACTTTTTTATCTTAAATGAATTCCACCTGTCCCTGTGGATCTTTTTCTTCACTGTTCTCTTCCCGTGTGCCTGTGCCCTAGTCCATTTCTATTCAAAACTGGCTTGTGGCAGCAACAAACTAAAAGATTCTGACAGCAAATGTGGAATTACAGCTGATGGAAAAGGAAGAGGAAGCTGTTACATTAGTCATAATGATAAAGCAAGGCAATTAAGAGCATGAGGAAGGCTCCTACAGCCTTCTCCTTCACACAAGCCAGAGAGACAGTTTCACTCTTCAACCATCTTTGGTGGAGCCTTAAGATTTATTGGAAGAAAACCAGACCCCAATCCTTGCAGTGCTAGGAGTGACAGAATCATGCACAGAACCCTAGAGTATAACCCAAACAATTCCTAGAATACTACTATAAAAGCATCTTCTTGTTTTTCTGCCCTCTTCCCCTAGATTGCATTCTTCAAACAACTTAATCACTAACTGAAATTAAAAACATTTTGTAGTGATCCCATGGTCTCTCTCCACCACTAAACTAGCATTGTATCTGACTAGTTCATCAATGAATCCCTTGCGCTGGAACATGGCTGGCATACTCAGAACCCAATAAGAAATAATGAATGAAGGAGGCAGTCTATTCCCCCACCCTCCACCCCTTCCTTTTGCAGTTTTGAAGCAATGTCTTGCCATTTTGTGAAGAGTCAAATCCAGGTAAGAAAAGTGACTAAACTGACCTTGCACTCTAATCTCCTATCTCTTTATCTTCTACAAGTCTGAGATGGGGAAGAAAATAAGGCCTATGATAAGAAGAGAAAATGAAAGGAAGGCCAAAACAAGGAGAGAAGCACTCAAAACAAAAATGTAGACATCTTTTAATTTTCCTTATATTTTCTCTCTATTCCCTCATTTTCAATCAGGTTTAATAACTCATAGTTACTATATGCTTAAGATGGTACCAGAACAGAGTAAGTGCTCAACTTACTCTGGGAACCAAGGAACCACCTAATGAGTAAATAAATTAATTAATAAAAAATTTGAGTGAGGTAAATTAACAATAGCAGATTATACTACCTTATGTATCATGCCTCAGTTTTCAGGATAAAATAAAGCCCTTCATAGGTTTTCTCGAGGGTAAAAAGTGCTTTGCCATTGACTGTGTGTAAAGTGTACAGAATTAGTATGTGTGAGGATCCGGGTTTGATCCACTGCAAGGCATATGTCAAAGAGTACTGGCTCTCTTGCTTAAGAGAGCTATCTCTTTCGCCTTTCAAACACATATTGGGGGAGATGGGAATGATTTGCTTACCTTTAATCAAAATTTCTTTTTAAAAAATATTTATTTTATCTTTTGTTGCCCTTGTTTTATTATTGTAGTTATTGTTGTTGTTATTGATGTCTTCGTTGTTAGATAGGACAGAGGGAAATGGAGAGAGGAGGGGAAGACAGAGAGGGGGAGAAAAGACACCTGCAGACCTGCTTCACGGCATATGAAGCAACTCCCCTGTAGGTGGGGAGCCAGGGGCTCAAAACCGGATCCTTAGGACAGGCCACATGCGTTTAACCCGCTGCGTTACCACCCAACCCTCTAATCAAAATTTCTACTTACTCTGCTGACTAACCCTGATGTAAGTGTGTGAAGATGGTAATTAAAAAGAACATATACAGCATCTTCACCTGATGTTAAGCATGCACTTTACAGTGTGAGAAACACTGCACATTATCATCAATGTTTATTTCACTTCAAATGGCAAAAGTAGCTCTAAGAGAATTTTGAGTCGGGCTGTAGCGCAGCGGGTTAAGCGCAGGTGGCACAAAGCACAAGGACCAGTATAAGGATCACGGTTCAAGCCCTGGCTCCCCACCTGCAGGGGAGTCACTTCACAGGCGGTGAAGCAGATCTGCAGGTGTCTATCTTTCTCTCCCCCTCTCTGTCTTCCCCTCCTCTCTCCATTTCTCTCTGTCCTATCCAACAACAATGACAACAATAATAACTACAACAATAAAACAACAAGGGCAACAAAAGGGAATAAATAAAATAAATATAAAAAAATATTAAAAAAAAAAGAGAATTTTGAGGACATGGATAGAACTGGAGATGATCATGTTAGGTCAAATAAGTACAGAAGTGAAAGACAACTGCCGGGCACTTTGACTGACATGGAGACTACAGATAACGAAAACAACTGAAATTGCAAAGAATAACCAAACTGACTTTTTTTAAATTATATTTATTTATTCATTTCCCCTTTTTTGCCCTTGTTTTTTATTGTTGTTGTAGTTATTATTGTTGTTATTACTGATGCTGTCGTTGTTAGGGCAGAGAAAAATGAAGAGAGATGGGAAGGACAGAGAGGAGAAGAGAAAGATAGACACCTGCAGACCTGCTTCACCACTTGTGAAGCAACTCCCCTTGCAGGTGGGGTGCCGGGGGCTTGAACTGGAATCTTTACTAGGGTCCTTGTGTTTCACAGCACATGCGCTTAACCTGTCATGCTACCACCGCCCAACTCCCCCAAAGTGACTTTTGAACTCTATGAAAACCATGGTGGTTATCAGAAGGGTGCAAGGGGAACAACTAGAAGGTTCTGTTTGGTGTGATGCACAGGAACTCTTGTGTAGGTGTAGTACATTGAATATACACCCATGTATATATAGAGGCATGAAAGAAACTACATTCTTAAAACCTAGTAACAGTATAAAGTAATGTTTAAGAGATAGTAGAAGATTTATCTAAGTAAGTAAACAAGAAATTCAAATACCTTTGAAAATTGAAAACTAAGCACCAGATGCTTCCAAAGACTCCAGATTAACGTCTACACAGTTTTATTTAAGGAAATTCAAGCTCATTGTACAATTCAATTAAGGCAACAAGATCATAGGCATTTCAAAAGAAACATAGTACCAACTTGGCCAAAGAAATGAACCCATATTTTACTACATACATAAAAAGTTTTCTACTAAGTCATTCATAAAGTAATAAAACCATGTGGGACAAAATGTAACAATATAGTATAAAACATGATCTCCATTAAAAAGAGATAAAATATTAATCAAAGTCTTGTGAACCTGAAAACACCATAGCATCAGTATATAACCTAATTCCACTCTCTAATCTTTACCACCACCACATAAACTGAATTAGAATAACCTTTCACATGTATTTTTAATGTTGCCACTTCATATCTACAGCACTTACAACAGTTTTATAAGGTCAAATCTATATTCCTTTACTCACCATTATTTTGCCCCAAACTTTACTCATCTTTCATCATTTTTTATCACTGTTATCAAATAATATTAAAGATAAAAGAAGCTCACATTAATAACTTCTAAATACTCAGAAATATGCTAGGCAGCATTTTTCTATGTCCTCTCAACTATTATACTAGAACATTTTAAATATTTCCTTATAAGTGGAAACTTTGTGATGCATGGAATTTAAGCAGATTACTTAATTTACATAGTAACATAGAGTCTCGAAATTTCAATCCAGAGCTGTCCAAGCTAATGATTAATGGTATCCAAATTGGGCGTGGTGATGAGTGAATCAAAAGAGAATACAATCAAAGTAGAAAAAGGATGGAGGACAAATAACAGAAATTATAAATGTCAAGATAAAAGAATAGAACAAGTAGAAGGACTAAGTATGCTCATAGTATAAAGTTTTCATATCAGATAATGGTTACACAACTAAAATCCATACTAATACTACCATCTGATCTTACATCAATAAAATTGTGTTTTCATTTTAGGTTAGTCTAGTTTAACTGCACCATACCCCCACAAAAAAATAAATAATTTTAAAGCATTTCAAAGGATAACATGATGGGGACAGACACACACAGAGACAATGGCAAGAGTTCCTGTTAGTGACATCAGTAAGGAAGAAGTTTCAGCTGTTTAGAATAAAAGTAACACCTAGAGTAGGAAATGGGCAGGAAAAGTTCCTTTCAATGTTGAAGTATGTTGCTGGGCGTCCTCTAGCCAGCGGAGAGGTGACAGCAACACGGGGAACGGGGAACTGGCAGTGAGGGTGAGGTGCAGAGGAATTAAGACTAACCTCCAGGAGTGCTTCAGAGAATCAACTCATTTATTGTTCATAGACAGGGTTAGATATACTGATCACTATCCAATAGGAAGGAACAAAAGACCCAATGAGGAAAGCGTGTGATACTCATGCCATGTTAATTAGCCCAGGTGTACCTCATTCATACTCTTATATGTTAACTCTTCTTTCAGCTAGCAGGTTCCAGGTGCTACCATGATGCCAATTGGACTTTCCTGGGTAGATGACCCACCAATGTGTCCTGGAGCTCCACTTCCCCAGAGCCCCACCCCACTAGGAAGAGAGAGACAGGCTGGGAGTATAGATCGACCTGTCAACGTCCATGTTCAGCAGGGAAGCAATTACAAAAGCCAGACTTTCTACCTTCTGCACCCCCATAATGACCCTGAGTCCATACACCCAGAGGGTTAAAGAATAGGAAAGCTATCAGGGGAGGAGATGGGATACAGAGTTCTGGTGGTGGGAATTGTGTAAAGTTGTACCCCTCTTCTCCTATGGTTTTTGTCAGTGTTTCTTTCCTTTTTATAAATAAAAATTAGAAAAAAGAAAATGAAAAATCATACTCAGAAAAACCAGATAAAGCCAGGAAAATTAAGCCATTGTATTATAAAACTGCAACTGCAGAGTTCGAAGAAAATCCTGGTGCTCTTCATGGAGAGGAAAGCAAGGAAACTACAAAAACTTTAAATCACCAAGAGGAGACATGGGGCAGCTGTGCCATTTTGACAGAATTCACAAGCTGAGAAAGTGGGAAAAGCAGAGCACCTTCTAAATCAAAAGCTGTGATTCCTGCTCAAATGGTAGAAGTGGACCACCAGAGTCTAGAATAAAGTTCGAAGATCATTTCACCAAAGAACTACAAAATTCACAAGAAAAAAAAAAACTTTCAATGGAAATTCACGAAGTTAAGAAGACTCTCGAAAAAGTGAGGGCTATGTTAGAGGCCTTGTAAATAGAATAATTCAGTTAAAGGACAGAGTAGCACGGCTAGAAGATAAAACCACCACACTCTGAGTATAAGTCTGTTGGAAAGACTCATGAAAAATGAATTCTGAGTGAAAATACACACTTCATCCAAAAAAATTACGTAATAATTATTGGAATTCCTGAAGATGAAGAGCAGAGAGATGCAGAGATTATATTCAAAGAACTCATACAAGAAAACTTTCCACACCTGGGAAATGCGAAAATATAAGGCTAGAGGAAGCCACAAGAATACCTAGGGCTTCTAACTCAAAATGGCCCATACCACAACACATCACTGCAAAACTTTCCAAAAACAGAGACAAAGGAAAGCTAATGCAGGTCACTAGGGGGAAAAAGAATTTTACAGAAAAAAGCAGAACCATAAGACTATGTCAAGATTTCTCACCACAAATACTAGCAGTGAGAAGAGAATGAAATAGCCCCCACCTGCAGGGAGGAAGGTCCAGGAGAGGTGGAGCAGGGCTGTAGGTGTATCTCTGCCTCTATCTCTATGAAATAAATAAACAATATAAATTTTTTTTAAAAAAGCTTTAGAAAAGAAAAGAGAGAGAATGAAATGGAATGAAATAGTCACTGTACTAAAGGACAAAGATTACCAGCCATGAATTCCCTATCCTGCCAAGTTATCTTTCTTATATGAAGGAGAAATTAAGCAGCACAGTTTGTAAAAAAAAAAGCCTGGAAGCAACCCAGGTATCCAACAACAGATGAGTGGCTGAGCAAGTTGTGATTGATATATATATATATATTACTCAGCTATTAAAAATGGTGATTTCACTGTTTTCAGCCCATCTTGGATGGAGCTTGAAGAAATCATGGTAAGTGAAATAAGTCAGAAACAGAAGGAGGAATATGGGATGATCTCACTCATGGGCAAAAGTTGAAAAACAAGATCAGAAGAGAAAACACTAAGCAGAACCTGGACTGGAGTTGGTGTATTGCACCAAAGTAAAAGACTCTGGGGTGAGGGTGGGGGTAGAGAATACAGGTCCTGGACAAGGTTGGCAGAGGACCTAGTGAGGGTTGTATTGTTTTGGGGTCTTTTTGTTTGTTTGTTTGTTTTTCCCTCCAGGGTTATTGCTGGGCTCCTGCCTGCACTACAATCCACTGCTCCTAGAGGCTATTTTTCCCATTTTGTTGCCCTTGTTATTGTGCTTGTTGTAACTGTCATTGTTGTCATAGCTGTTGTTATTGGACAGGACAGAGAAATGGAGAGGGGAGGGGAAGACAGAGAGGAGAAGAGAAAGACAGACACCTGCAGACCTGCTTCACGGCCCGTGAAGCAACCTCCTGCAGGTGGGGAGCCGGAGGCTAGAATCAGGATCCCTATGCTGGTCCTTGTGCTTCGCACCACGTGTGCTTAACCCGCTGTGCTACTGCCCGACTCCCAAGGGTTGTATTGTTATGTGGAAAACTGAGAAATGTTATGCATGTACAAACTATTATATTTACTATCAAATGTAAAACATTAAACCTCCAAAAAAATTTTTTTTAAAAAAGAACTTCCCAAACATACAGAAACTGAAGAAATTCACCAGCACTAATTCTGCCTTCCAAGAATTACTGAAAGGAGTTCTACAAAAAAAGAAGCAAACAAACTCAAATTCTAAATGAGTTCATCAGTGGTAGAATAGAAGTGGAAACACAAACAACAGCAAAAACAGAAGAAAAGACATGGGAAAAACGAAGATAAAAATGGACAAAGCGCTATGAATAGGCGAACCAAGGCCAAATATCAAAAGGCCACATATTAGACCAGAAACTCTAAAATCCCAATCTCTTGTTTGAAACTTGAAGAAAAAATGTTAGCTGGGACAAGTCAGGAAGATAGGGAGTAATGTCAATTGACTACACACATTGATGAAACTCAAGAGGCAGAGTCAGAAAGGAAGGACACAAAGTGAAACTCAGACTGGAGGTAAGGTTCTACACCAAAGCAAGGAACTTTGAGAAGGAATGGAATAGGAGGGCTTGGAGGAAGAATTGGGATCCTAGGTTGGGGGTGAGAGTATATAGAAACCACTCATGATGTGGAAATGGAACTCATGTATAGACAATTTTGCTGTAAACCATTAATCTCTAAATAAAATGAAAATTAAATACATAAAAAATAATATTGTCCTTCTTTCAACATTTCCCACCTGAAGTTTCATGCATAGTATGCAAAGATTCTACAAGGGAAGAGTATATCAATTAAGTGAAACAAACTATACCATTCAGTGAACTTAGAAGCCATCCCCTGTGTGATGATGGTAAGTACCCATTGGACTGAAAATGACAACCCAAACAATGATTTCTGAAATTTTCTCATTCATCATCATGAAACCTTTCTTTTTCCTAATACTCAACTCCCACACAGAAGCTGATTCCTATAACACTCACAATTTCTTATAAACGGTAAGACTCAATCTAAAAGGTTACAAAAAGCACAGAGCATTTTTCCATCCATTATATAAGCCCACAAAATCCCTAAAGCCAGCAACTGAATTTCACCAGCATGTGTGTGTGTTCAGGAATAATGCCAGGCACCTGGTCTCTATTAAGGGCCTAGAGTTCTGGTGAACTGGCCAGGCAGACACAGCCAAATGCAGAAGGGAAAGATAGATTTGGTGCACACAAAGATCAAGAAAGTACAGCAGAGCAATCACAAAAAATACAAACATTAAAGCAATATCCTATATAACTATATACAAATAACAGTGGCTTTCCAAAAAGAAAAAGACCAAAACCAAATGATCAGAACTTAAGACAAAAGGAGAATAAGGCTAAAACATAAGGTGAAAGTTGTGTGGGTTCAGTGTATTGCACCAAAGAAAAGGACTCTGGGTAAGGAAGGAAAGTGATGGGACAAAGGGACATTAGAGTTCTGGTGAATAATGGAGAAGGGTTCCCTAGATGAGGAAGCAGTGCTTTCCAGACACCTAGACACCGACCATGAGGAGATGAGGGGTTGTGCCTATGTATCAAAAACTATTATGTGAACCACCCACGCCCTAATAAAATAAAAAAGAAAAGATAATGTAAAATAAATTATTTTTGAATGAAGGAGGAAAAAGTGGCTTTTTCCAATGTTTATTTCCTCTCAACTAAAAGCATAGCAGCTGTAGTTTATGGGTGACTACTGACCTCCTCCTTCTCCTCCTCCTCCTCCTCCTCTTCCTCCTCCTCCTCCTCCTCCCCCAAAATTCAGACATTCTTGTGTCATAGCTGTCCTCCACATGACCAAAATGATTAATAATCATCTTTACACTCTAGCCAAAAGAAAGCTCATAAGAGGAGAGAGAAAAGCATGTGACCTTTTTTTTTTCTCCACATTTTTATTTGTGATTACCAGTGGGTTACAAGATTATAAGACTGGCATGTGGCCTTTAAAGGCAAGATCTAGAGGGAGCACATCTCATTTCTACTCAATTCCAATTAGTCGCAACTTGCTTTAAGCCACATGAGCACCACTTGAACCTAGGAAATGGGGGAAAAAAAAGGAGGAGTATAATGTTATAAAAAAAAATGGGTGGGGATAACAGGAATGTTTAACAATAAAAACCACAAAATAATTTTTACTGAATATCAAACAAAATTTCATTAAGAGAATTAAGCGAGTGGGGACATGGATCGACCTGCCAATGTCCATGTTCAGCAGAGAAGCAATTATAGAAGCCAGACCTCCTACCTTCTGCACTCAAAAACAATTTTGATTTCCCATACTCCCAGTGAGGGAGAAGTAATAGGAGGAAGAGACTCTGAACCCCAGCTCCATCAGGACCTGGAGAGAGAAGAGGAAAAAGGGAGGAACATTTGGATGTAGTAATAAAATCATGAGTGTCTTAGAGGGGACGAGAGAAGCAGATCTGGAAGAAAAAGGGGGCAATTATGTACAAATCTAGACAGATAGTTGTAGAAATGAGAGTTAACCCATGTCTGCAACCTTGGGAGAACCGCAGTGGTTTGCAATGAAGGGATCAAGGGATTCAGAAATCTGGTGGTGGGAACACTGTGGAATTATATCCCTATTGACATGTAATTTATGTAAATCAATATGAAATCACTAATAATTTTTTTAATTTTAAAAAGATTATTAAGCCAGGTTAAAAGTTATGTTTTTGTTTTTTCTATTATTTATTGGATAGATCAGAGGGAAACTGAGAGTAGAGGGGAAAATAGCAAGGGCTAAAGTAGGATTGACAACTGCAGACCTGCTACACCTCTCATGGAACATCCCCTGAAGATGGGGGTATGGGGGATTGAACCAGGGTCCTTATACACCACTGCCAAGCTCCCAAGAGTTATGATTTTCTAAAATATTTTTTTAATATTTATTTATTTATCCCCTTTTGTTGCCATTGTTGTTTTATTGTTGTAGTTATTATTGTTGTTATTGATGCCGTTGTTGGATAGAACAGAGAGAAATAGAGAGAGGAGGGGAAGACAGAGAGGGGGAGAGAAAGACAGACACCTGCAGACCTGCTTCATCGCTTGTGAAGTGACTACCCTGCAGGTGGGGAGCCGGGGGCTCGAACCGGGATCCTTAGGCCAGTCCTTGCACTTAACCCGCTGTGCTACTGCCCGACTCCCTCAAAAGCTATGATTTTTAATATATCTCTTCCCTTAAAGGAGAAAGTAATTAGATGCCAAGATACATCAAAGATAAAATTATATGAAAACCTGGTTATAAAAAACTAATACCAAAATTGAGTATTTTCTCATTTTAGTCTCAAACATAACTTTTTTTTTAGCAGAAGATAGAAATAAAAGAGATGTGTTGATAAGTTTAAATCATACTACCCATGGCAAATATTCACTACCTTGCTTTGATAAACATATATATAAAATGTACAAACTGTGGGAGTCGGGCTGTAGAGCAGAGGGTTAAGCGCAGGTGGCGCAAAGCACAAGGACCGGCATAAGGATCCCGGTTCGAGCCCCGGCTCCCCACCTGCAGGGGAGTTGCTTCACAGGCGGTGAAGCAGGTCTGCAGGTGTCTATCTTTCTCTCCTCCTCTCTGTCTTCCCCTCCTCTCTCCATTTCTCTCTGTCCTATCCAACAACAACAACAACAATAATAACTACAACAATAAAACAACAAGGGCAACAAAGGGAATAAATAAATGAAATAAATATTTTTTTAAAAATTTAAAAAAAAAACGTACAAACTGCAACAGTTCAACATACTTAACTGAATACAACTTACTTGATTAAAAATAATAATAATCAAAAGGTACAAGCCCAGAAAAGGTCAAAGGAAGTTTTTACAAAACTTTCTCTAGGCACATACATCAGCAGTAATGACATAGTTCAAAAAGGTGAGAAAACATTTCAACCACAATGGAACAAAATAAGAAACTTCTATGCCATAATTTTTTTTTTACCATAAAACTTAAAATGTATCACTTGCTGCAATTCTTTTTAAGTTAGTCGCAATAAAAATATTTTTAAATAATCAATTTTATTTTTTTTTAATTTCTTTTACATTTCTTTATTAGGGGATTAATGGTTTCCAGCTGACAGTAAGATACAAGAGTTTGTACATGCATAACATTTCCCAGTTTTCCACATAACAATTCAACACCCACTAGGTCCTCCTCTGCCATCATGTTCCAGGACCTGAACCCTTGCCTCCTCCCCCACCACCCCAGAGTCTTTTACTATGGTGCTTAAAGAATCAATTTTACCTTTCTACCCTATGTAGTAAATGTGAAAGAGACACTGTAATATTCTCCAATGTGATGTTTTAAAATACCATTTGGGGACTGGGTGGTGGCACACCTGGTTGAGTGCACATGTGACAATGCACAAGGACCCTGGTTCGAGCCCCCGGACCCCATCTGCAAGAGGAAAGCTTTGCAAATGGTGAAGCAATGTTGCAGGTGTCTCTTCCTCTCTATCACCCCCTTCCCTCTAGATTCCTGGCTGTCTCTATCCAATAAATAAAATAAAGATAATAAAAAAAGGATTTTAAAAAATACCATTTGATAAAATTCACCAAATATGACTCCAGAAAATTCAGCTTTCTTTTATGATTTTGTATGTTATGACAAAATAAATGCTTTAGTACTGAACACAAATTGAAACCAATGTAATAAATAGTCTGTTTATTTATACAATTGTTTTCTCACAATAAAATGTAGGAGACAAACTCCCACATACAGAACTGCAGCTCTTTATTTATTATATGGAAAATTTTCTAAAATCAGATTTTTCAGTCTTTTTCTTCTCTGCTTCCCAACATCAGTAATTCTGAGCAATGCCATATAATTCTCCCAGTTCTCTTTAGGACAAATCAAAATTTCAAAACAAAATTATTTCAACATTAATTAGTATTAACTTTTTTATAAAGTGGAGTAATGGCTACAGTTGTTGATACATGTGTAAAATTTCTCAGTTTTCTGCAAAACATTCTCACCCCAGCCTAGTTCTACCTCCACCATCATGCAACAGGATCTGAAAGCCCCCCACCCCCACCCAGACACCACTAGTTTGATACAATAGACAAGTATTAACTTTAAAATGCACTGTCAATTAATCTACGTATAAAAATAAATTAAGATATATTATTATAATCAAAGGAAATATTTCCTCACATTTCTTTTTTATTTGTTTGTTTGTTTTGAGCAGAGCACTGCTCAGCTCTGGCTTATGGTGGTGCAGGGGGTTGAACCTGGGATTTTGGAAGCTCAGGCATCAGAGTCTCTTTGCAATAACCATTATGCTATCTACCCCCACCCCATTTCCTCACATTTCTTAATGATTACCCCCTACAGGAATTTCACTATTGAAAATTAAGATAAATGTAAATCATTTATAATTGCTTTAGATGTGCAGAAACTTACAAGAGGAAGAGTGCACAGCTATAATCTATACGTTCAACTCTTCTCCATAAAGTATTGCTGTCTACATCAAATGAACTTGTAATGTAAAACTACCTGGAATGATCCCCTAACAATTATTAAATCATGATAGGAAAAGTCTTCTCATTGAATAGGTGTTCAAAATTGCCTAGTAAGGCTGTTTTATATAGTAGATACTTAGATCTCTGTATTTTATTTTCTGGAGACAGCATTTCCTATGAAAGGCTTTTCCTCTGTATGTAGCAATCTTCCTCCTCCCCCCTGCTTTGAGTCAACAAGCAAAGATTAAATGTTTTTCTTCTGTTAGAAGAAGTGTGGGTAACCTTGGCACAGGATCAATCTTATTACATATCAAATCACAGTAGGATCAATTAAATTTTCTTAAGAGAGACAAGAGGCAAATAAGAGATACAATTTTTTTCAAAGAACCACTCAGTTAAAAACTAAAAGAAAAAGACTAAAGTCTTAAGGTTAAATTTAAAATAAGACATGAAAATGTCTAATTTGATAATTGTCCAAACAAGGTCATTTTAGTGTAGGCTTGCTTTTATTTCTTTTTTTTTCCTTGTGTGTAGGTAATAAAATCATACAGTGGAAAAGTCACAAGAGAAGAGGAAGAGAAAAAAAGGTATAAAAAGGAAATAAAATCTCTGACTTCCCACTCTGGTAAAATACTCAAGACTATCAAACTCCAATACAACATGTTTTCACATTCTTCTGAACTTCTGTACATAGTTCCCATTACTTTAACATTTGTTCCAAGCCAAAAATGGCTTATACCCTTATGGGGATTCCAAGACACTTTCAACCTGCCTATATTTAAGTGCTACTCAATACTCCTGTTCACACAGAGTTTCACACCAGAAGTCCTCCAACAGCCCTGGTATGCTCAGTGAGCCCTGCAGACTTTGAATGTCACTCAACTAGATACAGAACTTCTGAAAAATTAAACAGAATTCTTTTCATTACAAATATAGTCCTTTTACTGCAAAAGCTGAATAAGGGCAAAAGACTGGCATACTTTAACGATGACTCTTTAGTCACTATCAGGCCACCCCATCGGCTAGGGCCCTAGTCAGGGAGTCTGAGATCCGAAACAGACATGATGGGCCTAGACCTCAAATAACTTCCTCTATCCATTGTGACCGGTCATCCTCAACAAAACACACCCCTCTGTGGACCCCCATAGGACCTTGCCCTCAACTTGGATCAACAATGGTAGAGAATGTTCCAGCCTCCGAAGGGAGGATGGACAACATACTCTATGCTACGCCTGAGGAAGATGAGACGATACTGGGGCAGCATGGAATGTTCCTACTCATGACCGCAGAATGTGGGCACAGATCTAGAGGGATGCAGAGGTCACATAGGCTCCTAAGCTAATTATGGGCCCCAGATCAGATCAAATTGATGGGGTTTACAGTCAACAATATTTATACACCTTTCCCATTTTAGGGAGCTACTCTCTTCCCTGATCCAGCTTTCTAGTCCTCTTTTCAGCCATGACATCATCTCCCCAGACAATAACTAGGATCCAGCTACATATCAGATTCCAGGCTCAGGGGGGAAAAAAAAACTAGTATAGCCACAGGCCCTTTGGAATATAACTAAAATATGCCTACTAGCTATGTACAAAATGGAGGACCCCCCAACTCTTCATCTGCACTATTCCAGCTTTTAGGTTCATGATTAATCAACAATTTGTTTGGCTTTATATGTTAACTCTCTTTTCAGCCACCAGGTTCCAGATGCTACCATGATGCCAACTAGACTTCCCTGGACAAACCCACCAATGTGTCCCAGAGCCCCACCCCACTAGGGAAAGAGAGGCAGGCTGGGAGTATGGACCTACCTGTAAATGACAATGTTCATCATGGAAGCAATTACAGAAGCCAGACCTTCCACCTTCTGCACCCCACAATGCCCTTGGGTCCATACTCCCAGAGGGTTAAAGAATAAGAAAGCGGGAGTCGGGTGGTGGTGCAGTGGGTTAAGCGCACGTGGCGCAAAGCGCAGGAACAGGCGTAAGGATCCCGGTTTGAGCCCCCGGCTCCCCACCTGCAGGGGAGTTGCTTTACGGGCGGTGAAGCAGGTCTGCAGGTGTCTATCTTTCTCTCTCCTCTCTCTCTGTCTTCCCCTCCTCTCTCCATTTCTCTCTGTCCTATCCAACAACAAAAGCAACATCAACAATGGCAATAATAACCGCAACGAGTCTGCAACAACTAGGGCAACAAAAAGGGGGGGGAAAGGCCTCCAGGAGCGGTGGATTCATGGTGCTGGCACTGAGCCCAGCAATAACCCTGGAGGAAAAAAAAAAAAAAAAAAAAAAGAATAAGAATAAGAATAAAAAAGCTATCAAGGGGATGGGATATGGAGTTCTTATGGTGGGAATTGTGTGGAGTTGTACTCCTCTTATCCTGTGGTTTTGTCAGTGTTTCCTTTTTATAAATTTAAACATAAAATAGGAAAGCTATCAGGGAGAGGATGGGATATGAAGTTTAGGTGATGGGAATTGTATGGAGTTGTAACCCTCTTACCCTACGTTTTCTATCAGTGTTTCCTTTTTATAAGTAAAAATTAAAAAAAGAAAAAAGAGTCCTTTTATTTTTTTTTTAAACTCAAGCTTTACAATTTAATTTGAAATACTACAGATACTACAATCATACTTTTAACAGTAGGTATACTGGGGAAGAGAGCATTCAAAATACTAACTGGAAAACCTGATTTTAGGAGGAGATAATATTTATATTCGGATCTCTGCCCCTACCCTAAAAATGTAGTGTTAGAGGAGGAGCTTTTCAGGAAGTGAAAGCAATTTCTGAGGGTAACAAAGTAGAAAAGAATTTGATGTGCTCTAGTAACTGAAATAGGCAAGTGAAAGGGAGGTTTAAATATTATTCAAGAATAAGCAAGAGAATAAACTTTCAAAATCATTCCAAATTAAAGAAACCAAATATACTGGTAAAAAGGGAACAGTATGGTATGATATATTCAGCACTAGATGAAGAGCGTATGTTCAAAAAAGCTAGGTAAAACTAAAAAGCTAACCAAAGCAATTTCCAGTTGATACAACTGGAAATAAGAAACCACTGCGGAAGTATAAAAATCTGGCATGATATAATTATTAAGAAAAGAGTAGCAATTCTATTAAGTACATATAAACCAATACCTGAGCACTATTCACCAGTTTCATAAAAAAGAGATCTATAACAAAAGATTCCCATATGTGGAAGGTATGTAACATATGTTCATTCCCTTAAAGATACAACCAAGAAACTGTGTGTTAGTACCTCTGATGTAGGGATTTTGAAGATTAATTTATATAGAGACAAAATATAGCATCAACATACCTATCAAAGTCATGCTTTTCGCTATGATTTTCAGTTATACTTTGATCAACTAAATAGAATAAATAAATATGTGGAAAATGGCGTCACTTTCAATTCTGATATTTCTCTGCTAGTTACAGGCTAAAACAGATTCCAAACACTGGTTCCAATTATGGATGAGCAGACAAAAGGGTGATGCGTGTGTTTACAAGGACTTTTTCATTTTTTCTAAAATGCCACATAAAAATATAATCCTCAGTTGATTAAAAGAAACATCTCTGGAGCATACAAGATCAACAAATTCAATTTACTTAAACTTCGGAGTTAATTATTAGATTTTTCTGCCTCCAGAAATAAAACAAATGTTAAAAAAAAAACACTCATAGCTCCTCTTTGTTTAATAAATGGCTGCTTAGTTTTATGACACACAAGGTTGAAGAGTTAATTATTAAGTTATTCTTTTGTCTCAAGAGAGAAAACAAACTTGAACAAAAGAGACAGAGAGAAAAGAAACTTAAATTGCTGTCCAGTTTTATGATAGAGGGTTTCAGAGCACACTGCTTGAGGTCAGCTATATCCATCATCCCTTATTCTTTTAATACACAGCAGTTTCTACCTACAGGCCACAAGTGGGAGAAAGTATGGAGTGAGAGTGGCAAATGCAATAAAGTCTGTCATAAATTTGATGTGTTCTGGAAAATAGAATACAATGAAGTAAAAGAAAAATAGAGATTAATTTAAACTGATGCATCAAAGAAGCCCTCTCTGGGAAAGGGCATTTAACTTGTGATCTGAAGGATGAGCAAAAGTTAGTTAAAAAATAAATTTAAGGGAGTCGGGCTGTAGTGCAGCGGGCTAAGCGCAGGTGGCGCAAAGCACAAGGACCGGCATAAGGATCCCGGTTCGAGCCCCGGCTCCCCACCTGCAGGGGAGTCGCTTCACAGGCGGTGAAGCAGGTCTGCAGGTGTCTATCTTTCTCTCCTCCTCTCTGTCTTCCCCTCCTCTCTCCATTTCTCTCTGTCCTATCCAACAACGACAACAACAATAATAACTACAACAATAAAAGAACAAGGGCAACAAAAGGGAATAAATAAATAAAATAAATATTTAAAAAAAAATTTTTTTTAAATAAATAAATAAATTTAAAAAGGCAAATGAAGGTGTATAAGTGAAGGCTTCCAGGCCTAAAAAGCTGAAAAAATGTTGAGTGTCTGGAGCAAAAAACCTAAGGTAGATTGTCAGAAGGTGGAGTTTAAAATGGTAGATGATGGAGAAATAGATATGACAAAGCACTCACATGAACAAATAGTGCTATTGGTCATGGTTTTTTCCTCAACCTTACAGTCATTGCATTTTCCATTTATTTCAACCTTATGGTCTTGTATAATGAGAACAGATTTTGAGACTAGGAAATAAAAGGTATAAACTCGTTCAACAATATAGTTCTAGAGAAGGTTCCAGAGTCTCAATACAAGCAAAATTGTGAAAGCAGAAACAATTATTTTCTTGGGGACAAACAGGGTTATTAATGTCTAAGTTTAAATTAAAGGCAAAATTAAAGATCTTAATACATGAAAAAAAGAGTAACTTTCAATATTTTTACATCTTAATTTGTTTTTCAAACACTCAGATATCCTACTACTATATATTCTTTCTGCTTAGTTTCACTTTCTAAGTAAGGAACACTATTAACATTCTTATAAACTAAAGTAAAACTTCTAAGTTTTTATAAAAGCTAGCACTGAAAAAATTAAACAGCCACTGAAGACCAAAGCCCCAAGAGACTTAACACCTGATACTTAAGTAAAATAGTTAATTAAAAAAGAAAACCCTGAAAGTTACAGTGTGTCTAGATATTAAGAATTACAGATTCAGAATAGACTGACTTCAAATTACCTGTGAAAGAGACTCTCTCTTTTTTACTGCTGGTTGATACTTTTACTACAAACGACATATTTAAGTCTATGTCCCTAAGAACTATAACAATCTGAACTTCCCACTATAAGTGAACATTAATGCAAGAACTTGAAAATATAATGATAAAGACAAGGTTAAACTCTGTTCACAGAATAGACTGCACTTTGAAGATCTGGCCTAAATAAGGTTGCCAGAACTATGCATTTCTTTCATACTGTTTCATGCTTGTTCTTATAAGCAAACAGTTCTTGTACTTCCGTAACATACAGTGGTGGAGCAGATTTCCTGATGGAGAGTTTCTAGTGCTTTCAGGATCCAATAGATTATTTCTTGCATAGCTGTCCTGCACTCCTCTAATAAAACAACAAACAAAAAGTTGAAGGAAATATATTTCTAGGAACTGGGGAGGAACTAAGAGACTAATACAGTTTTATGGGGGTGGGGGAATACATGATATTGACATCAAGCTGTATTTACAAAAAAAAAAACTTTAGCATGAATTTCATTGTATGAGTTTATCATAAACTGAGAACAGAACAGACACATTCATGCCTTTAAAAAATACATAACATGTAAAGCTATTTTTCAAAATTCGAATAGTATCTTCTCTAAGCTTACACCAAATAACAAACGATGCTTTTCAACTTTAATTTCACTACTACAATATTACAAGATACTATATTCAGTAGTGTTCTAATGCTGAAACAGGTGCAAAAATTCTACTGGACCCTTCTTTCATTGGAAGTTTTTCTTGTTCACCAATCAAATTATGAATATATTCTAACCTGAGAGCTGGTGAGTTGTACAAACTGAGTAACAGTTTGTGATTAAAAGACAGTCTGCCTTTTGCATAGCTTCAGTAACCTCCATGAATTATCAGTACAAGCCACATTTCAAGGCTATTTACTCCTATTGTCACGGTCAGAAGCAAATGTCTTCTCAAAATATTCATATTACTTGGACAGATGAAAATGTGTTGCCAAGATAGTGGTCCAATGGGCAGTGCACAGGACTGGCATATTCTACAGAGAATACAGCTTTACATATAAACTCATCTATTTACACCAAGAATAATTCTAAAACCTAACCCAAACTGAATTTTAAATTTGTCAGTCATGATTTATACAAATTTTTTGTGAAAAGTTTAATGTGGTATAGCAGTTACTATCTGATAATGAAAATGGTCAGTAGTACAGTGAGAATTAAAATCATCACCACGAAGAAAAATAAAAATAGCTTACACAAAAGGAAAGCTATCAGAAGAATTTTTGAAGTCTTAAACCACTTTAAGTCTAAAATCCACTTAAAAATTTAAAATACCATTATTTCAGTATAATGGTAATTTTATTGTAGATTGCACCACTAAAAGCTGTACATAATAAAGTATAGCCTTCTAATCCCAAACGAACTTTCAACCATACACAGTAGACTGTTGGTATATTAATATATTTGGTGTACATGCAACTCCTGTCCCAGCTTCCGCAGCCTCCATTGAATTGGAAATTGCCTAAAATAACATCTAATTAAAATTCTTTACAACAGTTTGAGATTGTAATGCAGCAAATAATGTCCTGTTCTCACCTTGTTTACTTGCCATCTGTCTCTCAAACATCAAGTACTAAAAATGCTCAAGAATCCTAGTTATTTTAATCCCACACAAATGACAGTTTACAATAAATGCATACAAAGAAGAATTTAACTTGCTGTTAGAATACTACAAAAGTAGAGAGGAAGTAAATAAAGAGTAGTTACATAATGGAAAGTTATCAGGAATGCAAGACATCTGCACTGATCTTTAAATGTAATGGTTATGTTGGACGACTAAAGGAAAATACTGTTTTCCTTTTTGTGTCTCGTAGATAAAGCTTTGTTCACCAACTTTAAAGTCACGTGCAAAATGAATCAGGACCACCCTGTGGCACAATTCCCAACTCTGCAACTTTTCTCAGGAGCTGTCAGAATGAAGACAGATCTAGAATGGATAGGGCTTGTGGCATCAAAGCCAGTGACAGTGGGTGGGAGGAGGGAGGTGTTTGAGAGGACACTGGGGACCCAGACATGATGAGGGTGGAGAAGAATTTAAGTTGGTGGTGGGAATAGTGTACAGACAACGATCTCAGGTAGAAAAGAAACTGTACAAGTGACAATGGCCATTTTGTAAGTCATTATTTTCCTAATAAAATAATTTTAAATTTAGGGAGGGGAGGGGAGAGACTGAAAGGGGAGGGGAGGGGAAGGGGAGAGGAAGAGAAGGGGAAGTGAAGGGGAAGAGAAGGGAGAGGGGAGGAAAGGGGAGGGGAGGGGAAGGGGGAGGGAAGGGGAGGGGAAGGGAAGGAGAAGGGGAGTGGAGGGGAAGAGGAAGGGAAGGGGAGGGGAAGTGGAGGGGAGGGGAAGTGGAAGGGAGGGGAAGGAAAAAGGGAGGGGAGGGGAAGGGAAGGGGAGGGGAAGGGAAAAGGGAGGGGAGGGGAAGGGAAGGGGAGGGGAAGGGGGAAGGGAGGGGAAGGGAAGGAGAGGGGAAGGGAAGGGGAAGGGGAAGGGGAGGGGAAGGGAAGGAGAGGGGAAGGGGAAGAGAAGGGGAGGGGAAGGGGAAGAGAAGGGGAGGGGTGGGGAGGGGAGGGGAAGGAAAAAGGGAGGGGAGGGGAAGGGAAAAGGGAGGGGAAGGGGAAGAGAAGGGGAGGGGTGGGGGAGGGGAGGTGAAGGGAAAAGGGAGGGGAGGGGAAGGGAAAAGGGAGGGGAGGGGAAGGGAAAAGGGAGGGGAGGGGAAGGGAAAAGGGAGGGGAGGGGAAGGGAAAAGGGAGGGGAGGGGAAGGGAAAAGGGAGGGGAGGGGAAGGGAAAAGGGAGGGGAGGGGAAGGGGGAGGAGAGGGGAGGGGAAGGGGGAGGAGAGGGGAGGGGAAGGGAAGGGAAGAGGAGGGGAAGGGGAGGGGAAGGGGAGTCTGCCTGGGTTGCCTTCTCTTTGTTAAGAGTTTCTGAAATTGAGTCATTCAGTTAAGTCCAGGAGTTCCTTACATTCCACACAGAACTGCCAAAGACATCCTTAGTCCTGAACAAAACAATCTTTGGTGATTACCTGTCTAAAAATACTCCTACAAAGAAATGAAATGTGGCCTTAGAAGTGTCTCTACAGGGGAGCAGGGGTGCAGAGGGTTAAGCTCACATGGAGCAGACCTACATAAGGATCCTGGTTTGTGCCCCCTGCTCCCCACCTCAGGGGGGTCACAGCAGGTCTGTCTACAAATGTCTATTTTTCTCTTCCCCTCTGTCTTCCCCTCCTCTCTTCATTTCTCTCTGTCCTATCCAACAGCAATAATAACATCAACGATAAACAATAAGGGCAACAAAAGGAGAAAAGTAAATAAAAAATAAATAAAAATGTTTAAAAAAACATTTAAAAAGTGTCTCTACTGTCACTGTAATGAACAAAACTGAATTTTATTATGTAAAAAGTACTATCATGATAAAAAGACAACTTAAGAAAGTTCCCAAATTAATTTAGGAAATACTATCAACACATCACAGAGGCAACAGGAAACAAACATACCAAAAAAATAATAAACTAAAAGAGTGTTTCTGATTGTCAAAGTTATAGGAAAGGAAAAACTGGCAAATATTTTTGGTCAAGTTTCAGTATTAATATAAAGTCTGACAAACGGATGGATCACGGCCAATCAAAATGGTAAAGTTGAGATACTGACAACCCACACTAGTTAACTTATAAAAACACACAAAACCACCCCCACCCTGGTACAGTGAGTCAAAACAAACTGCTGACAAATCCGAACAGCTATGTGAGGGGGCGCAACAATAATACACAGTGAGAACACACATGCCTCTGTTTTCCTTTAAAGTACGTTTCTAAGTCAGCATGCTTGATGTAAGAAAACAGCAACTCTTTTATGTGAACGCCTTGCCTATACATTCAAAATGTCTCAGATGTTTCTCATAATGGTATGAGAAAGAGAGACACAGAAAGAAAGGGAGGGAGAGAGAAAGAGAAAGGAAGAAAGAAAAAGGGGGACGGAGGGAGGGAGGGAGGAAGAAAGAGCAAGAGAGAGAAAAAGGGAGAAGGGTGGAAGGGAGGAAGGCAGGAAGGACAGAAGGAAGGAAGGAAGGAAGGAAGGAAGGAAGGAAGGAAGGAAGGAAGGAAGGAAGGAAGGAAGGAAGGAAGGAAGGAAAGGAAGGAGGAAGGGAGGGGGAGGGAGAGAAGTAGACTTAAGTCTTGGCTAAAATATGAAACATAATTTTCAAACTTTGACATTCTCTATCTGTATCAGGAAATCACACTAGCAAGAGTGGAAGATGATTATCATAATAAGAATGTTTAGGTGCACATATGAATGTATGCCCTCCGTAAAGAGGCATGAACTAATGTAATGACCATCTGCAACACAACAAGCTGTAAAGAACATGAAGTACCTGTCAATAACACATAAAAGTGAAACTGGACTATTCATGCCAAAAGTATACATTTAAGAGGATTCCCCAGTTGCTGAAAAGTCCTGTGTGTTTAGTCTTAAATACAACAGCACAGAAGCAAAAACAGTCTTTGAAGAACTGTTAAAATAGGAATAAGAGGAAGTGAAAACACTCATGAAAGCTGAGATAGTGAACTAATAAGTCAATAGGAAAGCAGTGAAACATGCTTATGACCACATGTTCTTTGGAGGGAGCAGATAAGTTTTTTTTCAAGCTTTATCCTGAAGGTACTATTATCTAAGATAGCAGCACAGAAAATTTGCTGAAGATGTATTTCCTAATCATAAACATTTCATCAAGTTGGATCCAAAACTACCACCACACTGAAGATGTAGAATTAAGAACTGCTTCAAAATATAATTATTCCATAAAAAAATAACAATGGCATGATTATGCTTTTGTACAATTTTCCCTTCTAAAACTAATGACATTCACCGACAAATCCAAAAAGTTAATATTCAGAGTTAACTACAAGTTCTACAAGCCATCCTTTGGATACTTTCTTTATAGAACATTTTCCAACAAAATATTTTTGTTTTCTCCTATTTCTAGACCCCTAGTAGTTCATAATCTAGGAATAAATCACTATTTTCAAATAACCCTAGAGTAACAGAAATAACCTCCTATTTTTATACGTCAACTAGGAAGCACTGTTCTGTGAATTGTGGGAGATAAGCAAAAGTTTGATTAGTCATCTTTACAGAACTTTTGAAACATGGAAAAGGACCTGTCATCACTATTAAAAAAAAAAAAAAAGCACTATTTGAGAATGTACAGTGAAGTGCCACATGAAAGACCTTGGTAAAGGATATAGTCAGAATAAAAAGAGATATTTTTTGCTAGAGAGATCAGGAAATGTTGAAACAAGATGAGGATAGAGGAAAAGTATGAGCCAGTATCAGTAACAATATCAGTATTAGTAACAAGCAAGAGGACTTGCATAAGTGGATGAGTTAGGTAAATGAGAGAAAAAGCCAGCTTATAAAAAAAAAAAAAAAAAGGCAAATTCTAAAGGTAGTATATAGTAAGTAAATACCCTGTAACACAGAGAGTGAAATTTTAAATTCCCAAAAGAGTGACCACAAATGACATAAATAATGAGGGACTAGTCAGGTGAAAAGTTTCTGAGACAGTTTTTTGGCCTATGAAAGAAAGATGAACTGTGAGCTCAGACTAATGGGGACTCAGGGACTACACAGGCTCCTGTGCTGAATAGGAATATATATATGGGCCCTAGGTCAGATCAATGAGGTAAACAGTTCATTGTATTTATATGCTTTCTTCAAGTTTGAGAGCTATTCTGCCCTACTCCAGCTTTCTAGTACTATTCTCAAGTCTGACACCATTTTACCATATTTTTAGTCCACATGCATGTTAGCTATCAAGCTCAAGCAAAAATTACCAAAATCATGGGCCCCTTGGAACATTACCTAAAATAGACTTCTCAGCTTCTCTTTACCCTAAGATCGTTATTCTTATCTGCTCTATTTCTACTTTTTGGTTCCTGTTTATTAAACATTTTGTCCTACTTTATATCTTACTGTCTTTCAGCTACCAAGCTGCATATGCTACTTGATTGTATCCTGACTTCCCTGGGCAGATGACCTCACCAATGTGTCCCAGACCCTTGCCTCTCTAGAGCCCTACTCCACTAGGGAAAGACAGAAACAGGCTGGGGGTATGGATCGACCTGCCAATGTCCATGTCCAGCAGAGAAGCAATTATAGTAGCCAGAACTCCCACTTTCTGTACCCCATAAAAAATTCTGGTCCAGGGAGTCGGGTGATAGCACAGTGGGTTAAGCACAGGTGGCGCGAAGCATAAGGACTGGCGTAAGGAAACCGGTTCAAGCCCCCGGCTCCCCACCTGTAGGGAAGTTGCTTCACAAGCGGTGAAGTAGCTCTGCAGGTGTCTGTCTTTCTCTCCCTCTCTCTGTCTTCCCCTCCTCTCTCCATTTCTCTCTGTCCTATCTAACAATGACGATATCAAAAACAACAATAATAATAACTACAACAACAATAAAATTTAAAAAAACAAGGGCAACAAAAAGGAAAATTAAAAAAAAAAAAAAGATAGTTTAATAAAAAAAAAAAAAAAGAATTCTGGTCCATACTCTAAGAGGATGAGAGTGTTAGAGCAAGATGACCAGAAGGATCTGAGCTCCAATTCCATCAAGATCTGGAGAGAGAAGAGGAAAAACAGTAGGACATCTGGAAGTAGCAATAGGTATAGGTGTGACTTAGAAAGGAAGAGAAGGCAGGCCCACAGGGGGTTAAAACTGGGCACATAAATATAAATATAGATAGTTACAGAAATAGTACTAAATCCTAATCTGTGACCTTGAGAGAAACACTACCATTTCCAATGGAGGGAATGGAGATACAGAACTCTAGTGAAGAAAACAGTGTGGTATTATATCCCTGTTATCTTAAATCAATACTAAATCACTAATAAAAAAATTGAAATTAAATAAAGATCTTTCCTCTTGCATTGTAGTTTTTTTTTTTTTGTTTTGTTTTTTTTACCTCCAGTTGGTGGGGCTCGGTGCCGGCACTACAAATCTGCCGCTTCTGGTGACTGACCATTGTTTTTTTTTTTTTTTTTTTTTAGATAGAACTGAGAGAGATTCAGAGAGGACGGGGAGACAGAAAGAGGGAGAGAAAGATATAGACACCTGCAGACCCTCTTCACCACTCATGAAGCATTCCCCCTGCAGGTAGGGAGTGAGAGCTCAAACTCAGGTCCATGTGGATATCCTTTCACACAGTACTTTGTGCACTCAACCCGGTAAGCCATCACCCATCCCCTTGTGTTAAGTTTTAAAGGCAGGAATTCTACAACTAGGAAGTGATTAGAATGAAGATAAATTTAATACACTAAGAAATATATTAAAAAACCAGAAAGAGACAGAGTCTCGGCAGCTTTGTTGAAAAAGTGCATTTCTGTATTTCTGTTAGGTACTGTTATTTATAGCTAAACCCACTCCTTACATATGAACATTCATGTTTAGCCTGTGTTGATAAAAAGAAAAAAAAAGAAAATCCACCTGCAGGGACCCTGGTCACTTCTCAAGCGGTGAAGCAGGTCTGCAGGTGTCTATCTTTTTCTCCCCCTCTATCTTCCCTTCCTCTCTTGATTTCTCTCTGTTCTATCCAACAACAACGATAACAATAATAACAACAACAATGATAAATAACAAGGGCAACAAAATGGGGGGGGAAGGCCTCCAAGAGCAGTGGATTCAAGAGCAGGCAAAAAAAGAAAGAAAGAAAGAAAGAAAGAAAGAAAGAAAGAAAGAAAGAAAGAAAGAAAGAAAGAGAGAAAGAAAGAAAGAAAGGGAGAGAGAAAAAAATCTTTTAATGTCCAAAAATTAGATTAATACTTCAAACCAAGAGTTATCAAATAGGCCAAATTTAGTGTACCACATATTTTACAGAATGAAGATCTGTCAGAACAAAGTCATGTCAATTAATACATATTGTCTATATCTGCTTTCCTACTATATAGGAAGGAGTAGCACAATTTGTCAGACAAGTGGTAAAGTCAAAAACATATATTACCTCTGTACAGTTTGCCAACTACTCATTTAAGTTTTTCAGCATGCCACTTTTAGAAATGATCATTCACTCTTGTCTCGCCTAAAAACAACTGAGCTTATTTTCTAAAAATCCTAAACAAAATGACACTTAAAGTATTTAATATCTCAATATTAAAGATACTGAGTGAATGTGAAGATGTGCCAATATGGAAAACATCTCTCACCTTTTGTTTTAGTTCATAATATAGGAACGTTGTAAACAGATTTAATGATAATGATGTGAGTCTTAATTAACTTTTAATTAATCCTCCAGAGTTTATCACAAAATAAAAGAACAGAAATTCTTAAAAATACCAATACTAAAGCCTTCACTACAGTGTTCATTTCTAAAGAGAAATGTTATTAATACACTAAAAATGATCTTATATAACAAGGTACTTTCAAATCATTCCTGTCAATATAAGTGAAAATTTGATTGATGCAAATTGTAATCACCATGCTTTATAATCTATCAATAAAATTAATAAATTCATTATGCTTGTTAGAAAGCTGAGAAAACTTGCAAAAACTATTTAATGTACAGATATCTTTATTTGGCCCTATATTCTATAATGTAAAATACTTCACAATTCCATGACATATACTATGAGTTTCAATTTCCTTCCTCTCTGCAGTGAAAATTTTACATGGCAGTATTAGGTTACTGTTTGGGGGTGAATTGTGTCCCCTAAAAACAATTCAGTGAAGACCTAACCTCTAGCCTACTTAAGAGTATGATCTTATTTGGAAATAGAGTCTTTGTATTGTAATGATGTAAGTTATGATATGGTCATTAGGTTAAGCCCTGATCCAACATAACTAGTGTTCTTATAAAAAAGAAGGAAATCTGGGGGTCGGGTGGTAGCGCAGCAGGTTAAGCACTCGTGGCACAAAGGGCAAGGACTGCATAAGGATCCAGGTTGGAGCCCCTGGCTCCCAACCTATAGGGGAGTCGCTTCACAAGCAGTGAAGCAGGTCTGCAGGTGTCTATCTCTCCCCTCTGTCTTCCCCTCCTCTCTCGATTTCTCTCTGTCCTATCCAACAACGAACGACATCAACAACAATAATGACCACAACAAGGCTACAACAACAAGGGCAACAAAAAGGGGGGAAAAAAATGGCCTCCAGGAGTAGTGGATTCATGGTGCAGGCACTGAGCCCCAGCAATAACCCTGGAGGCAAAAAAAAAGAAGGAAATCTGTACACACAAACAGACAATATCATATGCTGATAGAGGCAGAGATTAAAGTTGTTGTACAAGCTAAAGAATGTCTGGGGCTACCAGAACTGCAAGAGTCATGCAAGCAGCCTATCCAAGATGACTTAGAAGGAACATAGCTTTACAGACCTTGGTTCTGGATTTCAAATTCCAGAACTGTGAGAAAATCATCTGAAACAACATAAACTACTGCTTACTCACTCTAGTTCATGACACATTGTTAAGACAGCACTAAAAAGCTAAGTTACACATCCCTGAGGACATTGATCACTTGACCAAATGTTCAAAGTAAGACTATATCAATAATAGTCTAAAGTACCTTTTGCTTCGTTTTGTTTTGCTTTGTTTTTCAGCAGAGTGCTACTCAGCTCTGGTTTATGGTGGGGGGGGGGGGGTAGGGGAGGGTGTTGAACCTGAGGCTTTGGAGCCTCAGGCATGAGTCTCTTTGCATAACCAATATAATTAGCCCCCTCCCTAGTATCTTTAAATTTTATCTGTTCTTCAAAGATTTTAACAAGACAGGTAGCCTCAATCTCTTATTTGAAATTACAAATCATCTTCAAATAATGCCCTTCCCTTTAAAGTTGTTTTCTGTATCATTACGATATTAAGGAACAGGAAAAAAAAAAATCCTGACAGTGGGCCAAATAATATCTGAGGATGTGTTTTTGCTATATAGAAAGTTGGGGACTTAACTATACTGCTAATTAGTACATCTTAAAAGTTGTTTAAATGCAAATTCAAATAAGACTTCATGCTCTGATGATAATAAGTTTAAGGAGATAAAAAAGATTAATACTAAAAATAAATGGACATAGAAAAATGAATATATTTGAAGCACTTTAGTTCAAAACAGATGCCAGTACTATTTTACGTGCTCTCCAATTAGTACTGGATGCTAATGTTTATAGACTCTCCAAAACCCCACTTCTTGTTAAAACTCACTGCAAAGAAAAAAAGTCTCTTTGGGGCCAGATTTCCAAGCATTCCTAAGGCTATAGGATTATCACTACAGCTTGTCTGTTTTATAAACAGACTTCAATTTAGTTTTGTAAGGAACTGCCAAAGGAGTTTTCTTTAACTAAATAACAAATCTGCCACTTGAAAGACATCATTCATCAACCTTCTTTGTGGGAGTATTGTTATTATGAAACTGAAAACAGGCATTCTTTCTTGAGTGCTTCTGGATTTTAATTATCAAATCTGAATGTCACCAGATATTTACTGAAAGAAAAACATCAATTTTAATAAGCTGCCTTATGACTGAAAAACAAAAGATATTCAACCATAAAGCAAAGTTCACTTGCGCCTTATGAGTTTGCTTACTGTCTTGTGATACAATGGTTATCACACTCTGGAATGCATAAACAATTAACAAGTTTTAAACTGCAGGAAAAATTTCTCCAATTATAATACTGAAATATCTTGTATGTACAAAATAGTCCGGCTTGAAGAAATTTAAGTAAATAGCAATACCAAAAAAATGATAGATTAAAAAAATACTAAATAGTATTAACACAAACCCTGGGTAAAAGTAATATATAAAAAAATGGATTAAATGTTTATATTTCGAAGATACATACCAAATAGGAGATCACTAGAGAAACTCCATTTTTCTTTTTTTTTCTTTTCACTTTTCAATTACATAAAAATCAATAAAAAGTTACTTTTGGGGGCCGGGTGGTGGCGCACCTGAATTAGCGCACATTACAATGCGCAAGGACCCAGGTTCAAGTCCCCAGTCCCCACCTGCAGGGGGAAAGCTTCACAAGTGGTGAAGCAGGCTGCAGGTGTCTCTCTATCTCTCTTCCTCTCTACCCCCCCTTCCTGCTCGATTTCTGGCTGTCTCTATCCAATAAATAAAGATAATTTTAAAAAGAAAATTACTTTGTATGTACTTAGCATGCAGTTTACCATAAAGTCCTTAAAGATTTTGCAAGCTTTCACCTGCTTGCTCTAGCAGACTCCCTTTGTTTAGCTCTAAAAACATTTGTCTATCTTCATAATGTGCCTCTATTTTCATAATGTTAGAGAATTAAGTACCTTCATTTCCAAATTGTAAAGAGTGCTCACATGTATTGAGCGACTACCAGGTGAATGAACCAGGTGAATGAACCGTTCCATGCCTACTAGGACCACATAAACTTTGTATTTATTTATGACAAGTCAACCTTAGGAAGACAGCCCAGAAAATTCTACTTACTATCTGGAAGATACACTTCTATTTAAAATAACTGATTGTTATCTGCCCTCTAAATCTGAGTTAAATATTTTCATTTTATTATCAAAAATTAACCTGTGGAGTGGCAAAATAGCTTAAAGTAGTGTGCTTAAAGTAGTGTGTATGGCCCACTTCACTGTAGTAAGATTTGAAGTTGTGTTCTTTTTCTTCTCTCTGACTCTGCCTCTTTGCCTCTCTAATATAAAAAAAAATACTAAGCTTTTAGTTTCTCATTATTCTATTGAAAAGGAGTTAATACCTAAAATGCACATGAATATAGAAAAATTGCAACTGAATATGACAAATAAAAACACGTGCCCAAAAAAAAAATTAAAGTCTATTTTACTTAAGAAATCATACTTTCTGCTAGTAATTTTCTCCCTTGTCATCAAATAAATGTAAACTATTAAAATTTTAACTGATAGTAAACCCAAAAAAATAGATTTTAATATTTTTTTTATTATTATCTTTATTTATTGAGTAGAGACAACCAGAAACTGAAAGGGTAGGGGGAGGTAGAAGGGGAAAGGAACAAAGCCACTTGCAGCTCTGCTTCACCACTCGAAAAGCTTTTTTCCTGCAGGTGGTGACCAGGGGCTCGAAGACGGATCCCTGCGCATTGCAACATGTGCACTCAACCTGGTGCGCTACCTCCCAGTCCCTAAATTACTATAAAGCTAAACTCACACTCTCTAATGTATTCTTAGATAATCAAACATTTTATGGGATAAAGGGCTGCAATAACTAAACTATTTATAAAATACAGTTCCCTTAAAATTAATTTTCTTGTAACTTATTCTTATGAAAAAAAGAAAAAATTCTAATAAAAACTACTACTGAGTGTAAAGAATTAATATACTAATTTAACAAGATATGTCTCCGTTTAATACTGCAAAAGTGCTGGAGGAAAAAAAAATATATATATATATATATATATATGCACACTCATGCTCACTATCCAGAAAATAACTTAAAAGGTTTAAACATAGGCTGGAGTAGGGAAAAATCAAGGTTACAAAGAACAGCTAAAACAAAAATAGCATCAGACCATGACATTCCTGTTTTCATTTCAACACCACTCTTTCCTTCTCACAATGCACAGTGCTGCTTATGAGAAAAATGTACACCTTTAATGTAACTTTTTTAAAACAAGGCCATTAACCTGTGAGGTCCTGTAATGATTAAAACTAATAGAAGTTCAAAATGTGCATAAGGTCAGTCTCTATAAGGATAAACTGAAAACCTATGAGGAATTTCAAAACTACTTCCATTACTATATAATCAATTCCTATTTGTATTTACACACATTTAAATTAATATATTACTCTTTGACCAAAGAAATGATGCCACACAGAGAGATCAGGAAAGCAATTAGGTTGTTTTAACCATGTGTTTGTTGTTTCTCTTATTATCACTGCTGTTATTCTTTTATTTAACTTCAAGCATTCATCTTTAATACATGAAATGGAAAATATTCTTGGTACACTCTCTTATAAACTACAGCACAGGTATAAACAACAAGCACACTAATTTGTAGCCATTTAGGGAAAAAGGAACATTATAATGTAGCAGGTTACACATTTTTCTTTGTTAAATCAAATGGTCAATAGAGGGGGAAAAAGGATTTTTGTCTGATGCTCCTGGGGGTTTTAAATAAAGACATCTTCCAGGGCTATTTTTTCTATGTCAAAATATTTTTCATAAAACCTAAGCTAATAGTAATATTTCTATGTAAGCTTCGCAAACTATAATTTGTCTTGCACAATACTGAAGTAGAAGAATTGTCCAAGGGCTTAAAATGACATTAATAATAAGGCAGCATCAATGCGTTACTCTCTGGTACAAAACTTTTAAAAATATTTTCTTCATTGATAGATTACCAAATACAAAGCTATCTTTTCCACCTCAATTGACTTTTGGTTTTGTTTTATGGTATAAAAAAAAAATGTGAGAAGGAAAAATGGGCTATAGCACACTAGGTTCATTGATGTGGTTCTGAAATATGGAAAATTTGAATATCCCCGTCATCTCAGAGTATTCTACAAAGCACAGTGCTCAACAATAGACCTTCAAGAACAAATGATCAATGTACTGGGCTTTTTATATCAAAAAAATTTTTTTTTAATTTTCCTATTAAAATGGTCAATTCCTAAGAAAAATCAGACAATGATAGGGACTGCCCAATTCTTCGAATGGAGGCTGGATCATCCTACCTTGTCGCTCATGGAAGACTGATCATGAAATGAGTGCAGCCTAGAATGTTCCCAGCTGTGACCATGAACTACGGGCTCAGAATGACATGGACTCAAAGGCTACACTGAATCCTGTACTAAATATGACTATATATGGACCCTGTGTCAGATCAATGAGATAAACAGTGAATTGTATTGATATACCTTCTTCAAGTTTGAGAGCTACTCTGTCCTAATCCAGCTTTCTAGCCTTATTCTCAACTGTGACACCGTCTTTCACAATATTTTAGTGTACCTGCATGTTAGCTATCAAGCTCAAGCAAAATTACTAAAGTCATGGGCCCTTAGGAATATACCTGAAAAAGACTTGCTAGCTTCTCTCCACCCTAAGATCACTATCTTATCTGCTCTATTCCTACTTTTTGGTTCCTGTTTATTAAACATTTTGTCCTACTTTATAACTTACTATCCTCCAGCCAAGCTGCAGATGCTACTATGATTCCATAATGACCTTCCTGGGCAGATGACCTTACCAATGTGCCCTCCTGGGACCTCACCCTTCCAGAGCCCTAGCCAACTATGGAAACATAGAAACATCCATGTTCATCAGAGAAGCAATTATAGAAGCCTGAGTTCCCACTTTCTGCACCCCATGAAGAATTTTAGTCCATACTCCCAGAGGGAGAGAAATATGAGGGGAAGATGAGCAGAAGGGTCTGAATTTGAATTCCATCAGAACCCAAAGAGAGAAGAGGGAAAAAGGAAGGACATTCAATAAACACGTGTAAGTGTAACTCAGAAAAGAAGGGGAAGGAGGACCATTGAAAATAATGGGCATGGGAGTCGGACAGTAGCACAGCGGGTTAAGCGCACATGGCGCAAAGCGAAAGGACCTGCATAACGATCCCTGTTCGAGCCCTCGGCTCCCCACCTGTAAGGGAGTCGCTTCACAAAAGGTGAAGCAGGTCTGCAGGTGTCTTTCTCTCCCTCTCTGTCTTCCCCATCTCTCTCCATTTCTCTCTGTCCTATCCAACAACGACGACGACATCAATAGCAACAACAATAATAACAACAATGAAACAAGGGCAACAAAAGGAAATAAATATTTAAAAAAAAGAAAAGAATGGGCAAACGTATATAAATATAGTTATAGAAATAATAGTAAGCCCATAAACCTGTGACCTTGAGAGAACAACTACAATTTCCACTGGAGGGAATGGGGACACAGAACTCTGGAACTATATCCCTGTTACCTCATAAATGTGTAATTCAGTATTAAATCACTAATAAAATTTTTAAAAATCTTTAAAAATTGGTCAATTCATTGAAAACATTTCATCAACTTTATATTTGCCAGCTACAGCCATCTAGAAGTTTAAACTTTTAGAAATATATTGTTTCTTTTCAAAGCTTGAAACTGTGGATTCTCCTTTCTCTACGTGATCCTCAAACCCCACTCCACACATACAGAAGAAAAGACGACTGTGTGCCAGAAACCACTGAATTATTCCTCCCAGAAATACCAGTTCAGAATAGTTTAAAAACTCAGTTGGAAAAGCACCAGCTCTGTGTGAAGTTCACTTGTTTGTAAAGTAAAATAAACTGAGAAAAAGCAATGCTAGGAAAGGAAGAAGACTGACTGTAAAAGTAAAGCTCCCAGAAATTGGCCCACCCATATGAAAGGCAAGAGGCTCCTCCTATATCATTAACATCTATTTAACTAGCAAGTAATTCACCTAACCAGGAATCTATCTATAAAATGCGAATTCGGTTGGTATCACATCAGTCTTTGTCACCCACACTGGTCCAAGTGCTCATGTAATAGTCAATGTATGGGAAGTGAAGTTACATTCCCCACCTATAGTTACCACATGCAGACATGCAATCAAGACTGTCTTAAAGACACTCCAATTAACAAATGCAACTGGACGTTGAACAACAGGAACTCTCATTCATTGCTGATGGGAATGTAAAATGATACAGAAAGTCTGGGAATTCCCTACAAATCTAAACAAAGGCTTACTCTAAGGTCCAGCAGTAGTGCTCCTAAGTAGATGCTCAAATAAAAGCCTGATTCACACAAGAAACTGCAACTGAATATTTAGAGCAGCTTTGTAAATAATTGTCAAAACCTGAAAGCAATCAAAATGTCCTTCTTTAGGTTGATGTCTTAAAAAAAAAAAAAAAAAAACTGTAGAAAATCCACAGTGATAAAAAGAAGTGAGCTGGCACCAAAGTAAAAACCCAGTGGTGAGGGGTAGGCATGTAAGCTTCCTGGGCCAGTTGGGGGTGGGAGTGGGCGGGAGGGATGGGTCACAGTCCTTTGGCGGTGGGAATGGTGTTTATGTACACTCCTAGCAAAATGTAGACATATAAATCAGTAGCTAATTAATATGAGAGGGGGCAATCAATTGTATGTCTCAAAGTTTCTCAAAAGACAAACTGAATCTTTTTAATATATAGGCTATGTATTTGATATGCGGACTCTCTCAAAAGCCTAGACCAAGTAGATTAGAAGCTTCCAATAGCACAGCTATATACAAGATACTGGGTACTGTCCAGCAAACCATAACAAAGGGACTTTTCAAAGTTAACCCAATTAACAAATAATGTGATGATAATATTAACTATTGATTGTCTTTTTGAACCCTAAGACAGCAGGAACCTCACATCTTCACTATAGAGCCCCTACTTCCCCCAGTCCTGGAACCCTTGGATAGGGCCCACTTTCCCGTATGCATCTCCCAATCCAAACCAAGTAACATTGCATCTGCCGATCACAACCTAACCAAAGCAACGATTGCTACCTCAACATGCTTCACCTCAGAATGTATCCAGAGACTTCACGTGTGGAATGACAACCCTTCAGCTTCATTACTCATTACTCGGGTGAGACCTTTCCTTTAATAGTACACTCTAATTTCATCTCAGGTAGTTCACTTTCTAACAAAGTCCCATAACCTAGATATACACCAGTTTCTGTGAGAGAGAGCTTATGTGCACACATATCCATAAACTACTGCAGAATATATACCTGAAAGCAGAAGTACACTAGAGTTCGCAGTGAGTACCTCCCTAACACTTCCTCTCCACTATTCCAAGCTTGGGATCCATGATTGCTCAACAAATTGTTTGGCTTCATATGTTAACTCTCTTTTCAATCACCAGGTTCCAGATGCCACCAGGATGCTGGCTAGGCTTCCCTGGATTGAAGACCCCACCAATGTGTCCTGGAGCTCAGCTTCCCCAGAGTCACACCCTACTAGGGAAAGAGAGAGGCAGACTGGGGGTATGGACTGACCAGTCAAGGCCCATGTTCAGCGGGGAAGCAATTACAGAAGCCAGACCTTCTACCTTCTGCAACCCTCAATGACCCTGGGTCCATGCTCCCAGAGGGATAGAGAATGGGAAAGCTACCATGGGAGGTGGTGGGTTATGGGGATTGGGTGTTGGGAATTGTGTGGAGTTGTACCCCTCCTACCTTATGCTTTTGTTCACTAATCCTTTCTTAAATAAAAAATTTAAAAAAAAGAAGTGAGCTACCAAGCTATGAAGAGACATGAGGGAAGCTTGAATGCATACTGGTAAGTGCTAGAAGTCAATGTGAAAAAGTTTTATGCAAGGGGCCAGACAGTGGCACATCTGGTTAAGCATACACATTACAGTGTACAAGGACCTGTGTTCAAGCCTCTGGTCCCCACCTGAAGGAGGATAGCTTCAAGAGTGATGAAACAGGGCTGCAGGTGCCTCTCTTGTCTCTTTCACTCCCTCTATCTGCCTCACTCCTCTCATCTTTTCTGTCTGCCATTTTAATTTTTATTTTTACTTTTATTATTATTTTTTGCCTCCAGGGTTATCGCTGGAACTTGGTATCTGCACTATAAATCCACTACTCCTGGAGGCCATTTTTTCCTTTTTGTTGCCCTTGTTATTATTGTTGTTGTTATTGCTGCTGTTGTTGTTGGATAGGACAGAGAGAAATCAAAAGAGGAGAGGAAGACAGAGAGGGAGAGAGAGAAAGACAGACACTTGCAGACCTGCTTCACCACTTGTAAAGTGACCCCCCTGCAGGTGGGGAGCCGGGGGCTCAAACCGGGATCCTTATGCTGGTCTTTGGGCTTTGTGCCATGTGCACTTAATGCACTGTGCCACTACTCAGCCCCCTCCTCTCAATTTCTGTCTCTATCCATATTAAACAGATTTTTAAAAGAAGGTAGAAAAAAGGGAAAAAGTTGTATGCCAGACAATTTCCATTACACGCCATTCTAAAGAAGGCAAAACTAAAGACACCAAAAAGATGAATGGCTGCCAGAGGCTCAGAGGTTTGTGGTGGCAGAAGGAATAGAATAGCTATGAAAAACTGGAGAACAGGACACTTTAGAGCATGAAACTATCCTAAGAGTTACTATGTTAGATACATGACATTATACATTTGTCAAAATCCACTGAACAGTGTGACACAGGGGCACTGTTAGTGGAGCAGAACATGAGACTTGAATGTGTGAAGTCCTGAATTCACTCCCTAGCACCACATATGCTAAGCAGTGCTATGTTGTCTTTCTCATTACGACACATAAACAAATCTTTAAAAAGAAAAAGAAGAAAATAAATGTGTGATAGAAAAGTTAGCCCAAATACAGAGTACTCGCTTTAGTTTAGTTTATAGTTTTTATCACGTTAGTTCCTCAGTTGTAATAAATAGATCTCACTACATGATATGGTAAGGGAGGGAGTTATACAGAAACTCTCCTTTTTAATTTTGTTGCAAGCCTGAAACTTCTCTTGAAAAAAAAAAAACTCTATGTAAAATCCAGGATAATGTCACATGAACCAGTGATTACTATAAATGTATATAAGACTGTAAAATGTAAAGTGAAAAGCAAATACAGCAATGCAATGACATTTCCCTCAAATACATGGAGATATTTAGGCTAAATGAAACAAAAAGCAGAAAAGCTGACCTCAAAAAAAAAAAAGAACCTGAAATAGTCTTACCTGTCCTGCGACTGCTCTTCATACATCCTTTCTTTGCCTTCTTTAAAGAGTCTTATTGCCCGTTTTGACTTTTTCATGAGACTATCAATATAGATTTTAAAATATTCATTTTCACTGAGCTGGGCAAGTTTCTGGTTGTCATCATATTTACTCAGTATAAGTCGCAAGTGCTGATATGTATCAGGTAAAATGTCAAGGATATACGGTGGGCTATTTTTCAACTGAAGTTTGGGGTTTTGGCACAGTCTGACCTGTAGACAAAGACAAAAACAAAACATTTTCACATATACCAAAATATATCATTCCGAAGGGGAAAAAATATATAAAAATTATTTTACTACACACTCTTTTTTATTTTTTTCCAGAATATAAATTTTGATTTTAAAAGGGCTAGCAAAATAGTTCACCCATAGTACATACTTTTCTTAAATGTTTTTATTTTTTTATTATTGTATACAGAGAAATTGAGAGAGGAAGGAAAGAGGGAGAGAAACTGAGAAACACCTGCAGTCCTGCTTTCATCACTCTTGAAGCTTTCCCCCTGCAGATGGGGACCAGAGGCCTGAACCTGGGTCCTTGCACACTGTAATGTGTGCACTTAACCAGGTGTGCCACCACCCGGCCCCCCACAGTACATGTTCAATGGCATATGTACAACACCCAGGTTCAAACCCAGCCCCACTGCATTGCAGGTAGTCTCAGTGCTGTGGTGTCATTCCCCCTCTCTGTGTCTCTGTTTTGGTCTCTTGAGTCTCCTTCATTCTGAAAATGGAAACCTGGAGTTGTGAAACCCCTAAGGTCAAAACAATGAAGATTGCACTGATTATCCACAAGGCCCAACTCCACATGAAAGCACCGTTATAGTGTGGGGAAAGAAGGGCTGGGGTGTATCTCCCTTTCTCTTTTTTCCACATCTGATTATTTAAAAAAGGGGGGGGGGAATATTGGCTGGGAGTAGGGCGGTAGGCACAGCATATTAAGCGCATGTGGCGCGAAGCGCAAAAACTGGCGTAAGGATCCAGGTTCGAGCCCCCAGCTCCCCACCTACAGGGAAGTCACTTCACAGGCGGTGAAGCAGGTCTGCAGGTGTCTATCTTTCTCTCCCCCTCTCTGTCTTCCCCTCCTCGCTCCAATTCTCTCTGTCCTATCTAACAACGACATCAATAAATACAACAACAATAAAAAAAAAACAAGGGTAACAAAAGGGAAAATAAATATAAAAAAAATTTTTTTAAATGTTGGCCAGGGGTCAGTGGTATCATGAATATTCAAAGTCCACACTGTGGGAGGGGGGAGGCTACTGTCTCCAGTCTACAAAGAATCAGTAAATATGCGCATCTGTCTTACCTATGATTTTAATCCTATTTTTTCTCTACTCACTGAGTTTTTTGTTTTTACATCATGCCTTTACTATCAACCCCCAAAGTGTTCATCATCTCTTCTACAATGCCCCACTGTTCAGTTTAATAGACCTCAAGTGTGCTAATGATTATACCATTAGTAGTCTTTTTAAAATAAAAATGAGAAAAAGAACCTCTCTGGCAATCATTATCTGCCATTTAGACAATATTTTACTACACTGACCTCCCAGCTAAAGCTCTTTCTTAGTTTTAATTAATGTTTTGGTGTATTGTTCCTGAACCCTGAGGAGAATAAAACAAAGAGGTACAACTTTAATAACTCAGCTATTAAGCAGTAAATGGCTGTCAGGTCAGAACGAGTCTTTCCACCTCCCCACATGATCTCCCACGCCCATAAACATGTGTTACATAACGGTTCAGTCATTCTATCAGGTGCCACCCAGCCACTGGGGCGTTTCAGGGCTACTGCAGAACTGAAAATGCCTTGTGCTAATGAGAAAAAGTAGTTAACTCAACTACTTTATTCACTTCTGCATGTAACTTTTGTCAAAAGTAAACTATCTCATTCTTACCTCTCAAACAAAAGCATAAAGATTCCTCCAATCAACCTTTTTCTTTTTAATGAAATTGTTGGAAATTACAAAAAGTGTGCATAGCATAAAGGTGTGACATCCTTACCTTAGAAAAAGCAAAATGAATACAAGAGGGCAGATTTACTAAAAAGAATAAGTTGGGGGGGGGGGGGTCCATCAGATTTCGCCCTCTTACTTTACCAAAAACTTCAAGAGCAAAACCTACTAAATATGACTGGTTAAGAATTCTTCTTTCATCATTAGGAATTCCATTCCGTCTTATTTAACTCTTTTTCAGTGGCACTGGAATAACTGGGCATTTTCAGAATCTGACTAATGGGAGTCTAAGTTGTTGACACATCAGTTTAACTTTAGAAGAAAATATACATGAAATAGGCACTCACTTCCACAACTAGTTAAGTAAATGTTAACAGTAGTGATAAAAGAATAGTTCAAGAATACTACAAATATCCAAATATATCTGCTAACTAACTAACTCTGCATAGGAGCAGAAAGAGACAATTCACATGCGGAAATATTGAGATGTTGCAGTGGTAGCTGGCATTGGGTGTACACATGGGCAGTGCAAGAGAAGCTAACTATGAACTATGCCAACCTCCACTAGGTTACTTCTCTGATGTTCATAAATTACTTATTTTAATTTATAATTTGTTGTGACATTTCTTTCATTATACACACACACACACACACACACACACACACACACACACAGAGAGAGTTCACTTTCATACCCACTGCCGTACCGGGCCTTTTGCACTCTTTTTCTTTAAAAAGAACACTCCAAACTAAGTTTCAGGTTCTACAAAACATATCATCTCAGGGTACTTATAAAAATGGCTAGACCAAACAGAAAATAATTGATCAATGCTAATTTCAAGACCATAACTGCATTAAATCGAGAAGAGAGCAAGGGAAAAAGCAGTTACCATTTCACTGTCTTTATTCTAGATATGGCTGTATCACTTTTTTTTTTTTTTTTTTTTTTTGGTTTGGGGGGTGGAGGGGAATCTGGCTCAATATCAAGCACAAGCCCTTTCTTTAAGACAACCATTTCTCTCTCATATTAACACTGATGTTTTATCCCATTTTCCTCCTCATTGTATACAGTGTCTAAAGCAGAATTAAGTGGCACACAGTACAAATAAATAAAGGAAGAGATGAACTGCTTCAATGATTCTGTAATATTTCATATGTCACACACCTAAGTAATACAGTTATAGTATTATAGTATATATATATTATATTATAGTATCTGAGCACCCATGTTACCATGAGCAAGGACCCAGATTCAAGTCCCTGGTCCCTACCTGTGGGGAGGGGAGTTTCACAAGTGTTGAAATAGTGCTGCAGGTGTGTCTCTCCTCCTCTGTCTATTCCTCTCTATAAATTAAAAATGTATCTTTTAAAAGTAATTCAACTATATTAATTCGTATTGCCATGCTTGAAAATGCAAGTTTGAAACCAAAAGTCTAAAGGTATAATAGGTATAAACTATTGGCCTAGTTTACACGTTAAGACTATTAAGAAAAAGAAGATGGCATTTTTTTTTTCTTTATCATTTTTTTAATTGGGGAAATAATGATTTACAAGACAGCTGTTGTCATGTCTAAGTACAATTTCTTATCTCCCCTTCAGTGGTATCTATACACAATTCCTCCTCTACTATCCTGCACTGGGTCATCCCCAATAGCCTATCAAACACCAGGGCCCCACACACCCACAGAGAGCTTGGCTTTGCTGCCAGATACCATACCTAGTCAAAGGCACAGCTTGTAATTTTTCTTTATTTATCTTTAAGTTCCACCAATAAGAGATAATTCAGAACAAGGAAAATAGTTAAACTTAGTAGAGCACAGTGTTAGTACGCCTAAGACCCCCAAGCTCCCAGGTTCAATCTATCTCTGGCACTACCATAAGCTAGAGCTAAGCACTATCTGGGGTATTGGTCTGTCAGTCTCTCTTTCTCTCTCTAAGTTTTTTTTTTTGTTGTTGTTATCTTTATTTGATAGAGACAGCCATAAATTGAGAGGGAAGGGGGTGATAGAGAGGGAGAGAGGGGGTCGGGCGGTGGCGCAGTGGGTTAAGCGCATGTGGCGCAAAGCGCAGGGACCGGCGTAAGGATCCCGGTTCGAGCCCCCGGCTCCCCAACTGCAGAGGAGTCGCTTCACAGGTGGTGAAGCAGGTCTGCAGGTATCTATCTTTCTCTCCCCTCTCTGTCTTCCCCTCCTCTCTCCATTTCTCTCTGTCCTATCTAACAACAAATTGCGTCAACAAGGGCAATAATAATAGCCACAACGAAGCTACAACAAGGGCAACCAAAGGGGGGTAAAAAATGGCCTCCAGGAGCGGTGGATTCATGGTGCAGGCACCGAGACCAGCAATAACCCTGGAGGAAAAAAAAAAAGAGAGGGAGAGAGACAGAGAAACACCTGTATCACTGCTTCACCACTCACAAAGTTTTCCTCCTGCAGATGGGACCAGGGACTAGAACCCAGGTCCTTGCGCACTGTAACATGCGCTCAATCAGGTATGCCACCACCCAGCCTCCACCCCGTCTGTCTGTCTTGGTCTCTCTCTGATAAGAAATTGATTTATTAATTATTAATAAATTAATTTAGTATTTATAAAATTAATCAATTCAGTATTCATTCTCCTCCTGGCTCATCTCACTTAACATGATTTTTTCTAATTATCTTTATTTATTTATTTATTTATTTATTTATTTATTTATTTATTGGATAGACAGCCAGAAATCATGGGAGCATAGGGGTGATAGAGAGGCAGAGAAACAGAGAGACACCTGCAGCACTGCTTCACCACTTGTAAAGCCTTCCCCCTGCAGGTGGGGACTGGGGGCTCGAACCTGGGTCCTTGAGCATTGTAACATGTGCACTCAACCAGGTGCACCACCACCCAGCCCCACATGATTTCTTAAGTTCCATATGAAATGTGGCAAAATCAAAGATTTTATACAGTTGAGAAAATTTCTATAAAGACCACAACTTTCTTTCTTTTCTTCTTTAGAGCGTAACTTTCTCAACCAATCATCTTTTGTTGGATATCTGGGTTGCTTCAAAGTTTGGATTATTGCAAACAGTATGGATATGACATAGGTTATGTTGGATTGTCGAAAAAGTCATGATACATTTTTGCATAGAAAAATATATTAAGACTTTTCCAACAACCCAAATAGATCTCTTTAAATAGGAGTTTTTGTTGTCTTTGGATAAATCCCTAGGAGAAGAACAGATAGAACACAGGTAAGGTGTATTTTTAATTTCCAAGGCAACTTCTGAATGTTTCTGACAGGGGATGAACCAATTTAACATTCCCACCAACCATTTAGAAGTGTTCCCGGGTGGGGGTAATAGCATAATGGTTATGCAAAGACACTTTCATGCCTGAGGCTCTCAAGTCCCAGGTTCAATCCCCCAAACTGCCATAAGCCAGAGCTGAGCAGTGCTCTGGTGTTAAAAAAAAAAAAAAAAAAAAAAGAAGTGTTGCCATTTCCCCCACATTCTTACCAGCACTTGTTTCTGCCTTTTCTGATGTAAGACATTCTCACAAGTATGAAGTGGCCACTTTTTATTTTTATAATAATCGTTGACTGAGCATTTTTTTCAAGCATCTGTTGGCCATCTGGGTATCTCCTATGGTGAAGATTTTGTTCATATCCTCTTCCAACTTTTTAATAGGGCTGCTTGGTTTTGGTTGGTATTCCATGAGTTCTTTATATACTTTTTATATATAGTTCTTTATATGCTTAGTTATTATTATTATTAGCCCTTCCTCTGATGTGTAATCCTCACCCTTTCATTAGGGTGTCTTGTTTTGGTGATCATTCCTTTTGCTCAGAAGCTTTTTAGTTTAATGTAGCCCAATTAGGTTTTTTTTCCTTACTGTTGGCGTATCTAATTTATTTATTAATGTGAAGTATTTACAGAAGAGTAGTTAAAATGTTGATGAAGACTTTCTTTTAACGTTTTTTAAAGTTTTTTATTATTTATTTATTCCCTGTTGTTGCCCTTGTTGTTTTATTGTTGTTGTTGTTAGATAGGAGAGAGAGAAATGGAGAGAGATGGGGAAAACAAAGAGGGGGAGAGAAAGACAAGACACCTATAGACCTGCTTCACCGCTTGTGAAGCAACTCCCCAGGGAATGCAGGTGGAGAGCCGGGGACTCGAACCCGAATCCTTATGTCAGTCCTTGTGCTTTGCGCTCTTTTAACTTTTAAAAATGTGTGATAGTTGGACATAATCAGAAAAGCAATCTCTATCCTAAAGTCACAAATATGTCAATAATTTAACAACGCCTGGTTGAAGCAAGGTATGGCTTTTCAAAAAATAAAACTAAAGGCTAGCATCACATACAAATATTTCAAAAATATTGCTACCAATAACTTAGAACATACAAAGTTAAAAAAAAAAAAAAAGGACCATATCAGAGATTCATAAGTTAGGTTACAGTTAGGGATCTGGCAGATTAAATTCATTTACTAACTAGTGAATATTTTAACTGGTAAACAGAAAATTTCTCATGGGTAGTTTTTAAACTTTCCAAATAACTGGTCTTAAGATTCTTTTAATTGTTACATTTACTTTTCATTTTCTATCTCCTTCCAGATCTTTTTCTCATTTACTTTATTTAAACTGTAACTCAATCTGGGAATTTACTCCTTTATTTTGTAAGGTTATTTGAATAACTACTATATACCAGGTACTGAGCTTAGTGTCAGGAAATTATAGATGACTAGAACATACTTCCTGCCTCAAGGAGTCTGGTAGAAGAGCCTGAGTTCCCTATAATTAACTTAGGAGCAATGTAATTCTTGCTCTAAGCGATCTTAGTAGAGATCCTATCCAATCCATTCATTTTCAGATAAAGAAACTAAGAACTACAAAGATTAAGGGACTATTAAAAAATCATTAATCCAACACAAGGGTCTGCATCTTCTGAATCTTAGGCTAATCTTTCTCACTATATCACAATTTAACTAGAATTTGGCATATGATTAATGATCCTTGTCTATATTCATTTAAATTTTTATTTTATTCCATTTGCAAATTTACATAAACTTCAGGGCCCATTTATTAATTCTACAAATGTTTGTGTCTGGTACTGTTTCAGACCTTAGGCAAGACAAAAAGGAATACATCACAGACCTGTCTTCAGGGAGTTTTCTAGTTAGAAAAGACCAGTGGCTTTAAAAGAAAGAAAGAAAGAAATTACCGGAGAACTTATGTGCTCAAATGGAGGCATGCTAGAGAAGAAAAGAAGCCATTTATGTTGAGTGTCAAGAAAGGCATACTTAAATGTTTAAAAGGAATATTCCAGGCAAAGGAAGGTGCAAGAAAGGCACCAGAGAATAGGATGTGTAAGGACAGGAGTCAATGCAATCATTGCAAAGGTGGGAGCACTGAAGGCCTATGGATAAGTGTACAAGTCAATATGAAATAGGCTAAAGTCAGCTCATCAGTGTAAGGCCACTGTAGACTACAATTTTGTCTCACTTTACACTGGAGAAAAAGCAACATACAACTCAGAACTGCTGTATATTACTGACTTTGCAGTTCATCAGTAAGACTGGTACTAGACTGTGATTTATGACAGCTCCTGCCAAAAAAGCATAGCCCTATACTAAGACAATGACTCTTAAGCAGGTCAAACTCAATTTAATTCAATAAATATTTTCTGAGTGCCTGCACTGTGCAAGGATCTGTGAAAAGCGTGGGGGGGGTTGTTTTTCTAAAAAATATATATATATATATAGTATACTAAGGATTTGAAAAATCAAGCTCACCATAAGTTTCAAGTTCAGATTCAAACAGCTTAGATTTCTAGAAATAACAAAGTCATAAGTTAAAATGAAAGCTGGTCCCCACACAAGTGTTTTCACATGGAACAAATCTGCAGTCACATTATACAACGATGAGCTTTTATGGCACCAACAGGTACATAAAAGAATATGTTCATTAGCAGTGTTACTCTTCTTTTTTTTTTAGTCTAAACTGAAAATTTCATCATAGTCATCAACTCATACGAGTCGATGCATATAAGCTGAAAGAAGACTTCACAGATCATTAAAATCACACCATCCTTTTGACAACAGATTAGAAAAAAACACAGAAATAGAACCTAGCTGAGTTTACTGCTCAGAGTTGGTGTTTGGACCTAAGAGTCAATCACTCCCTTCATAGAAGCATACAGACGCTATTTGTATTTAATTATTTTTTAAAAGTTTTTATGCAGAACTCTGTGTATGTGTGCACTGCTTCACACACATAAAAACACATGACTGGTCTATACATACTCTATATGAATTTCAATAAGTACATGAATACTCACATAACTATATCAAAGCAAGGGCAAAAACAGAGATGCTAAATTTTCTACAGCTAAAAGAATTTTCAGAACCATTGATTATTCTTGGAATGCCTTTGATTTCAAAGTTTCCTGATGGTGTTCTAATTAAAATTTCTAGCAAAGTTTAGGTATTATATGAGCTAACATATTTCTTCCAAATAAGGTTCATATGTACCCATGAAATACATGAAAGAAATTCTACTAAAGCTCTAAATAGAGACTTTAACAGTAAGACACTGTACCCTTGCTACAGCCTTTTCATTATAAAACACATTTCATGAGCATTTGGTTATATTAAATCAAGTAATGTACCTGTGCAGATTTTTTATATTCCATGTTCAGAAGGTAGTATGAAAAGCCTGAAAGACACCTCTCTCTATGCTCCTAATGTACATTGTGAAATGCTCTTTATCACTCTGGGCCACTTTTTCATTCAGAGAGGAAGAGAGACAGAGAGAGGTCCCAGCTCTGCTAAACATTTATACATATCACCACAGCAACAGTGATATAGCACACACACCCCCATGTAGTACTAAGGCGTGAACTTGGACCAAGCATATGGGGAAAGCACAACCTGCCCAGCGGTTCTCTCTCTCTGATCCTCTGTAAAAGTTTTAATTAAGTGGGCCAGGTGGTGGCACACCTGCTTGAGTACACATATTACAGTGTGGAAGGGCCCAGGTTCAAGCCCCTGGTTCCCACTTGCAGGGGAGAAGCTTCACAAGTAGTGAAGCATGGGTGCCAAGCATCTCTCTGTCTCTCTCCATCTCTACCTCCTCTTTCCTCTCAATTCCTGGCTGTCTATCCATTAAATAAATAAAGATAATAATTTTTAATTGTAATTAGATTATTATAAAGGCTAATCATTAATACAGAATTAGCATTAAATTTTCCTAGCTGTAATTAAAATATCATTTATGATTTTACTTGCTTACTAATTTTCTTCTTTATTGGGGGATTAATGTTTTATATTGGACAGTAAATACAATAGTTTGTACATGCGTAACATTTCTCAGTTTTCCAAATAACTATGCAACCCCCACTAGGTCCTCTGTCATCCTTTTCCAGGACCTGTACTCCTGGCGCCCCAACCCAAACCAGTCTCTTCCTTTGATGCAATACACCAGCTCCAGTCCAGGTTTTACCTACTGTTTTCTCTTCTGATGCTTACTGTTTTTTGCTTACTATTATGTATTATTTATTTTACTTGCACTAGGGTTATTGCTGGGGCTCTGTCCCTGTACAACAAATCTACTACTCCTGATGGTCCTCCCCCCCCCCCCGCCCTTTTTTTCTTTTCTTATTCTGTTTTAGAAGAGAGGACAGAGAGGGAGAAAGAAAGACACCTGCAGCACTGTTTCATCGCTTGCCAAGCTAGAACAGGTGGAGGCTGGGACTCAAATCTGGCTGGGTCCCTGTGATGCATGGTAACATGTGCTGTACAAGATACACTCCTGTCTGCCTTCCCACCAAAACTGGAACTAACTGCAAAGTTTGAAGACATGTTTGAAAATATAAAACACAGAGAGAAGTTAAGGATTCATTTGACTTTTCACAGAAAAAGCAAGAACCACAGTCTATGGTGCAGTGTGGTTGAATCTTCATACTGTAAACACACACATTAGAATACATCAAACCTGTGTATTAGCTTTACAAACTTGGTCCAGTTTCTTATTCTGAAAACCTCATAAGAATGCTTTTATTCGGGAGTCCGGCCGTAACGCAGCAAGTTAAGCGCACGTGGCGCAAAACGCAAGGACCCGCGGAAGGAACCCAGTTCAAGCCCCCACCTACCCACTTGCAGGGGAGTCACTTCACAGGCGGTGAAGCAGGTCTGCAGGTGTCTTTTTTTCTTTCCCCCTCTCTGTCTTCCCCTTCTCTCTCCATTTCTCTCTGTCCTATCCAACAACAACTCCATTAATAATAACTACAACGATAAAAAAACAAGGGCAACAAAAGGAATAAATAAATAAATAAATAAATTTTTTAAAAAATAATGCTTTTATTCTTAGAAGAAAATATGTAAAGTGTTCTGCACAGTACCTGGCACATAGCACATTCACTACTTCCTACCTTTCCACATTCATACCACAACATAGCAAAATCCCTGCAGGTCTGGCACAGACATCAGCATTAGGGCAGGGCACTAATCATTTTGTTGAAGATAATTACAACGTCTTTAGCTCATAAAATTCAACATACTCCTAGAAACACTTTAACAATCTAGAATATTTTGTGTAATGAGGAAGACTAAATGAAGGCCAAAAAAAAAAAAATAGCCTGGATTCACTATATGACTATTTCAGTACTAAGTTAATGTGAAATTTTGTAACAAATATAGCATCTAATGCAATAACTATGATCTATTATAGCAAATGGTGAAATGAATGAGTTTAACCATTACTCAAATAATAACATGTAAAAACTAAAAACTCAGTGGGACAGTTTTTAAATATTTATTTCATTCATGGGGGAGGGGGGACCTAGAACTTAGATAGCCAAGCAGTATAGATAAAAATAGCACTGTGGCATCACTTAAGTGATACAATCTTAATATTAAGAATAAGAACTTAACTCCATTTCAGTTTTTTGCTTATTACCCACTTAACTGCTAGAAAAGTAACTATATGCCAATACTATCTATTCTATAGTACATAATTCTAAAACATGGCTTAAACATTTAAAATGTTATACTTTTAAAATTCATAAATTCTTTCAGGAATTCTCTGTACATTTGCTTTTTTTCTTTTATTTATTTGCTTTGCCACCAAGGTTACTGCTAGAGCTCAGTGCCTACAGGAGTCCCATTTTTCTCTGTGGTCACTATTTTCTCTCTCTCTCTCTTTCTTTCTCTTCTTTTTCCATTTTTTTAAATAGAGGATTAGAGAGAAATAGAAAGGTAAAGAAAGGAGAGAGAAACCTCTCTCACTCTCTTTCTTTCTCTTTCTTCTTTTTCCATTTTTTTAAATAGAGGATCAGAGAGAAATAGAAAGGTAAAGAAAGAAGAGAGAGAAACCTGCAGTACTATTCCACCACTTGTGAAACTTCCTCTTGCAGGCAGAGGTCAGGGGCTTGAACCCAGGTCTTCATGCATGGTAGAGTGTGTGCTCTCCCTAGTGAAATACCACCTGGCCCTCACTTCCTTTTTGATTACATAAAAGCTACAGTTATCTTGACACTTCTAGCTGGTCTTAGTCCTTCTCTCCTATACTGTAATCTAGGATCTCACTTGTTTTCTTCTTTCCTCTATCTTCAAGTAATTCCTACTTATATCATATCCATTTAATCTATTAATATCTCCAAGTACTCATATAAAGTTATACTGTTCACAACCTCTATCAAAACTGTTGTCCATTGTACTTGCCATCACACTTTTAGAATGATTTTTAAATAAGTCACATACTCTTATTAGTCTAGCCCCATCACATATGTGAAAATACTTGAAGAAGTCCACAGAAATCTCTGCTCAAGAAATTCAGTTTCGTACATTTTTACCCTTCCTGGTTTTCTCTACCTGAGCTAGAACTTGATTTCCTCAGAACCTGGAACTCACTCCTTTTTGAAGATGTCTCTACAATAATTCTCTAGTTGTCTTCTCACCTCTTTCATCACTGTTCCTTCACTGACACCTATGTATCAATATAATACAATCTCCTAGACCCCTTCCCCACAAAAACTTCATTATCTGACTTCTCTCTCTCACCTTCTACTCTGCCTTAAAAATATTTTTGCTCTTTCCAATTAAAATGCCAGCCTCCTGGGTACGACTACCAACAGGATGTCTCCAGTTTCAACTTCTTTCTTACCCTGCATAATCGATTTTGTGACTTCAAACTGGATTTTACTCTGGCATGTCAAATTCAGTGTTACCAAAAAACAAACTTACCATGCACCAGCTCCCAAACTTCCTCTTTCTTCTTATGTTCCTTATCACACTAAGGGCATCACTGCCTTCAGAGTCAACAAGGCTGAAAACCTCAAGAGTCACTTTCACTTCACATTCTCTCTCACCTTCTGTCTCTGAATGTTCACTATGCCTGCTTATTTTACCTCCAAAATGTCACTTGTATTTGAACCAGTACTTGCTACATCTATTGTTAATCATTTTGCTCATTCCTTAATAATTTGTTGTTTGATCCTTATTTCTTTATCACTATTTCTGCTATTAAGTTTTTCCTTTAATTCATACTCTGCAGAGTTGAGGCAAGAGTATAATCTATGACAGCAATCATATTCTCTACTACATAAAGTCCAACTTCCTTGACAGAACAGGAAAAAAAAATCCCTTTATCTTTCTCTGGCCCTCCTTCAATCAACAAGCCCCCTTTTCCCAGCATTCCTTCAGATTAATGCGTCCTCCAACTCAACTAAATATAAACAGCCTTTAAAAAAAAAAAAAAGAGTACCTCACCACGCTGCATAGTCTACATCAGTATTTCAATTCAGGCAAAGAACATTCATCTCTATCGTGTACTGTGTCACAGTGCTGCACTTACAACACATGACTACACTTGAATATCTATCTTTTCCATACTTGGGATGTGATGAATGATGAGGTCAACAAACAGTAAAATGCAAACTTAGAGGGAAAAAGGAAGAAGTTGATCCAAAATCTAAACCGTAAAAATCGAATGAGTTAAAAGATCACTAACTGATGAAGGCCTCTATTAAACATATGCCTTGTCTCAAAAGGATAAGTCCAGGTAAATTTTGATAAGATAGCTTTAAATCTCTTACTTTTCCCCAAAAAAAAATTTGCTAGGGATTCACTGGGTAGTATATATGCTTTGCCATGTGCATATGTCAGGTTCAAGCCCCAAGACCACAAGGGACACGACACTACAGTGGCACCAGGGGATGCTCTGGTGAGGGAGTGTTTCTCCCTCTTTCCCTGTCTATCTGATGAAAGTTCTGGCTAAACAGAAAGGAGGAGGAGGAGGAGGAAAAAGAAAAAAATATCTCTAGAAGTGACAAGTAGCAAACTTTGAGATCATTATCTCAAATAATAACAAATTCAAACCCCAAATCACTGCTAAATAAAACTGCTTGAACACCTACTGTGCTTCTATCCCCATCCAAATCCACTAGGACCTATGATTCCGCTAACAAACAACAGTTCCATGAAGAGAAGAAAATAGATGAAGATTTCATATAAATACCCCCTTGTTCCAAAAGCCTAAGGAAGGGCTAAGTAGAAGTATAGTGGTTCTGCAAAAGACTTTCATGCCTGAGGTTCTAAAGTCCCAGGTTCAATCCCTAGCACCATAGTAAGCCAGGGAAAGCAGTGTTCTAGTAACTTTCTCTGAATCTTTCTCTCAGTATCTGTTTTTCAATAAAATAAATATCTCTAAAAGTCTAAGGAAGATGATAACCTCAAAGTCAGTGAGCACAGCTTATAGGAATTAAGCCCCAAAATTCTACCAATATACTATACTTTTCATAAAAATGAGGACTTCAACACAGAAATAATATTTGCTTGTATACTTTAATATTTATTTATAACTCAAGCATCTTTGGCAAACAAAAACTAGTATGGCTGCAGTAAAATCATAAAGATAGAGAATGAAGTATATTCCAAGCTTGACAAATGTACTAAGTGTACGGAAGGCAAGAGGCAGGAAAAGGCACTTTGGCATCATCATTTCTTAAATGCTTTTAAAACTCTTTTGGTAATGTAATTTCAAATAAATGACAAGGACCGTAAGACAAGAAAAAGTAGGCAGGTACTCAATTCGCTTTGCTCTTTAGCATCAATTAATTATTTTTACTTTCCTGAGCATCCATGTAATCTCAGTGCATTTAGTTTCTACTAGATGGAAAATTGTTTCTTGTATTTTCCATCACCTGGCTAAGATGCTTGTGAAAACCATGCTCAGGAACCTCACATTAATAAATTATCATTCCTACCATACTGATTAGCAATCATTTCCTTACCCTCACCCTCACCCTCAGCATTTCCAACACAGTACAGTAATGTTGTTCCTAAAGGCAATGGCCAGCATGATGCAGACAGACAACTGTCTCAACAGTGGCCAGGAAAACAAGGTAGATGGCTGTCTACGTTTCTCCCACTGTACTTTGTATAGGTCTGTATTACAACTCTTTCCATACTACATGGCAATTATCCATTTGAATACATGACTCTGACGCTACTGTTTATGAGTTCTTTTTCAGGCAAAGGGCTCTAGAGGTATGCTTGTCTAGTTCTGCAGGCCCAGTAATAAGCACTTAGTAGGAATATTGTAGGCCCTCAATAAATGTTTAAGAAATCCAAGCCTACATCTATGGCCATACCACCCTGAACACGCCCTATCTCGTCTGATCTCGGAAGATAAGCAGGGTCGGGCCTGGTTAGTGCTTGGATGAGAGAAACCCAAGCCTATAATAACTTTGCAACATATTCCACATTTCATATGTATCTGAACTTGGATGTAAACTCCAGGGTACTAATTCTGTCTCTTTTATCAAAGGTAGCCATTGGTTTGAAGATTTGGCTCAGCCACTGATATATAGAGCTACAGTTGGAAAGTATGTTTTAATGGCAATGCTTCTTAATAATGTGCTATGCTAACTTTGTGCCACTGCTGTCTTGTTACAAAACACTTCTTACAAGGAACACAAATGAGCAATTACTCCCTCCTACTCTTAGTGACCTTGAATGGAAAGCCTATCCTCTGAAAAACAGCCCAATTAGTTGGATCTAGAATCTCAATCCACCATTTTAAATTCAAAAAAACCACAGAATGGTAAAAGACACACTTACTAGATTATTTCCCCTAAAACTAAGACTACTTCTTATCCCCTCTGAGCATAAGTTACTTTACTCTTTAGGTAAGCACACTGAACTTGAAGCTTATTTCCATATTTTCACTTATAAGATTCGCCTTGTTGAAGAAGAAAACAGTAGCTAAACACTAAGCCTTTCCTTTTACATAACTATCAGTTAGGCTTGAAAGTTACTATTTTCCGTTACAAACTGAGCTCATGCTATTGCAGACAATTTATAAAACAGGGAAAGTGTTGAGGGATTAACAATAAAGGTTTTGATATAATCACCAGGACAATGTTGATATTATGAACCACTTTCTTCACCAGCAATAAAGAGGAAAAGGTTAATAGATGAGGGAGCTGCTTCAGCATACACAATTAAATAATACACATAGATGACAAAATTAGTAATTAGCAGCTTTTTTATTACTGTGTGAGAAGAGCAGTAAGCACCCTGAACTTCGATGATCTCTGCAATTTCCCTCTACAAAGCCACAGATGCACTCAGAAATACACACAAAATCTCAATCTTGACAAATAATGGAGACAAATAGGTGAAATCATGGCATGTACCTTTGCCATTACATGCACCCAAATTCCACTAAGTAGAAACTTTAGAGGATATGTTTTCTTGTAAGTAGTTAAGTTTCTCAATTGTAGAGTTAAGACCAAAAAAAAAAAAAAAACTTAATAAAATAAACAATAGCTGGAGTTTAACTATCACATAACCATTTAACTTCACCATAACCAACAGTAAAATAATGAAAAAGTGAATACAACTTAAGTGAAGCATCATTTACAAACCAAAATTTTATGCACATTTCTAAATGTTTCAAAAATAATGGCCTTACATTAACTATGGCTCCCCACTTCCTTATATAAATCTACTTGATGCTCTAACATTCACTCACAAATGTTACAAATTCTGACCACTAAAAAGTGGGGAGGGCAGAAGAAAAAAAAAAAAAAAGCAGCCTCCTGGTAAAACCTGACAAGTTAAGGGAAAAACCCTGAATTTCTTCTCTTATGCCCAACTAATGATTAGGCACAAAAGTGACATTTAACTAACATACTACTGAGAAAAGCAAGGAGAGCTAGTACTATGGCTGCCAAATACAAGCAATTTTTTCCAATCCCACACTCCTCATTCTTTAAGTATCTAATTCTAACATCAAAACTTGACCTTAAGCAGTAAGTTGCAATGTTCTGACACTATGACATCATTCTGTTTGGAGCACTTTAATATAACAATTGGAATAAATTGGCTGACACTTAAAGAGGTCACACTGAAGAGCAAAACTAAGGATATTTATGTGGCAAAAATCTTCTGGCTCTACATTTAGTATCACCAGCCACAGAATGATAGGCCTTTCCCCAGCACCACCAGCTACAGAATAACAATAGTTCATTGATACAGATGTACTCTCCGTAGGAATAATAAAAATACAGTAAATGTTATCACCATCTTTTACTGCTAGTAACACTAGATCTTCATGGCAAATATCTGCACACAATAATAAACCAAATAATGGCTTTATCTTTAATCTACTTTTTTTTCAATCATAAAGATGCACATCAATTAAATTTATAATTAAGACCAAGTATCTGTGAATTGAAACCTCCGGGTTCTACAGCCATTTACCAATAAAAGGAAAAATTTTACACAGCAAGTTACATCTTAATAATGATGAATATTCCAACTCAGAGCACTGGCAGCTACACTTTCCTCAGTAGAAATCCTCAGTATGAGAGTTGTCCAGACTTCTCTGGATACTGAAGTCCAGCCTGAGTTGTTTTTGTTTTTTTTTTTTTCCTCTCATGAAAGTGTATTTCATTTGAAAGCAACATGCAGAAACCACAGAGGTTTCTGATACTCTAGGCTTCACCACCTCCATCATAAATTTTCCTTTCACAATAAACAATGTGCAATCGAAAAGGTTTCCTGTTTCAAAATGGAATAGTAAGTGAAAGAAACTGTAACTCTACCATTATCAACAACAACAGATTCTTAATGAAGATGTATTTTCAAAGATGAAATTGGAAATTCTCAAAATCTGCCTCCTCACTTGACTGATCTGGTTCTCTCCCTGTAAGTAATATGGTTGTCATAAGTGGCCCATCAGAGGCCTTTCTTAAATAACAAGCACTCTTTTGTTATCTAACAGCAACAAAACTTCACATAAGACAGAGCAAACAGTATTACACTATTCTAAGGTCATACACAAAGAGAAACCAACAGTAAAAACTTTGTATATCTGAGTCATAGGGATGAACTCTGAACCTTCAAGAAACAACAAAAGAATCCCACTTTTCTTTCTTTTTTTCTTTTTTTTAATTCCTCTCAGTTAAGAAAGAGACAGAAAGGGTGAGCTATCACAACTCTGCTTCACCATCTGTGGTACTTCCCCAGTTCTGTGATGCTCCCATGTGGTGTCAGGGCTTGAACACAGGTTCTCACAAATGAGAGGACCTCCTAGTCCCTTGAATCCAACTTTTCAAGACATAGAATAAATGTAAGAAAATGATCAATACCATCCAAACCGTTGTCATAACCGTAACTAATGAACAGTATACAGAGGCCTAGTCCAAAGTGACTGGATACATACAGGCACAGTCAGAACTTACCACTTTATCCATGAGTTTCCAAGTTTTCTCCACAGTCCTTCGATCTGCTGCTGCTTGTTTAGGGGGTCCAACTGCATCCTGAATAGCATCAATAATGCCCAAAATTCGTCCTTTTCGGGGGTTTCCTCCTCGACCACCAGGATTTCTGCCATTCAATGAATTTGCCATCTGGAATCTTAGTTCTCTAAAAGGCAGATTAAAAAAAAAAAGTTTCCTGGTCATGAAAATATATACTCAACAAAGTCTTCACCACCATATCCTCCTCCAAAGAGAAAAAAATCAATAGTTCCACACATAACTTTTCAGTAGCTTGTGAATGTTTATTCTCAATCTGTATGCACAGATTAGGAAGCAGTTGCTCCTACATTTATCACTAAGAGAAGATTCATTTAACAAACAACTTACAACAAACTTATATTGTTTTCCTCCAACTAAATAAGAACACAGTGTTTTCCCCTGCCACTTTATTTTCTTATCAATTCAAATTACTAGACCTGAAGCCACTATTTCAATTAAAAATACTAGTCCTGAAGTTTCTTGGAAAACATTTTGGGACACCTACACCTCCCCCCCACCCCGACCACCACCTTATTTTTTCACTCAGTTCAATCTCGCCCAGTTATATAATGATCATTTTCCAGGAGCATCGTCAACAAAGGCTCAGGACCCGGACCCCCCCACCCCCCACCCCACCCCCCCCCCCGCTAAAAGCACTAAGTGGGGACACATGGACGTGGACACGCGAACACAGGGTCCTTCACACGCAGCGAGGAGTTATCTCAAGTTAAAAACCAAATAATCCAACCAGGAAACAACCGGTTTGAAAAAAGAGAGGCTGAGACACTGACACGAGCGGGTACATTTAAAAAAAGAGAGAGAAGAGAGTTCACTTCTTTTGCTCTGAGCCTCCCTTTTATACAAGGAAAGAGGTGGGGGGTGCGCTATCCAGAGCTTTGTTTCGGGACGTCTGTGCCCCCTTCCTGGATCAGGCCCCTCCGGGGCCACGGGAGGAGGGTGGGCAGAGCAAGGACGAACTAGCCCCTCGCGCCTCCAAGTCCAGGGGCCCGATCGGTCTCTCACTCCCGGTGGACAAACCTGTCTGCAACCGCAGCCTCCCGTCTCCCCTGACTCCTGCCTCCTCCCCGGCCCTGGCCGGGTTCCGGTCTTTAAATCCCCCTCTGCGAACTGTGACGGCGGCGGCGACAGCAGCTGGAAGTCGGGGCTGTCCCCTCTTCCTCCCCGGTCCGCGCCTGGCTGCCCCCGGGGCCCCCCGCCGGAAAGAAGCGTGGAACCCACCCACCCCCTCCCGGCTCCCCCTTCCCCTTCGGGCCTCCCCGTGCCCGAGCTGCTCAGAGACACGCGTGTGCGCGGGTGCGAGTCCCGCGCACGAGCCCCGGGGAAGCGGGCAGCCCGGGCAGCGATTGTGTAGTCGCCGTGCAAGCACTCTCCCCAGGAAGAAGCAACCCAGACGGAGCGCAGGCCATCAAAACGGGGAAACGCAGCAGTTACCGTCAAAGACAGTCTACACCAGCTCTCCCCTCCCGCCCGACGCTCGGGGAGGCCGCGGGACGCCGCAGCAGCAGCAGCAGCTACAGGAGGACACCACTCGCTGGACACCCCACCCCTGTGGAATACACACAGCGAGGCACAGGCGCGGGGCGGAGTCGGGGGCGGAGTCGGGGGGCGGGGACGCGCGCAGCCCGGCCAATCCTGAGCGAGTATGCACAGCCCGACAGCGGGAGGAGCCAATGGTCGGGAGGCGCCCGTTCTCCTCGCACTACTACCCGGTCCACGTCTTCTACAGTACACAATGGCCCCAAAGGAAGGCCCCGGGGCCGCCAAGTCCCAAGTGGAAAGGGACTCTGCGGGAAACCTGGAGCTTCGACTCTCGGGGTACGAAAGTGGAATAGAGGCAGGAAAGGAAAAAAGATAGACCCATGAAGAGTGGGCCGGTGGGCGTGAGCTATGGGAGCGGGAGCCAAAGCCCACTGGGGCTAAAAGGCGGGACTTCCTGCTTCACTCACCTTCCTAGTCTTTTGTTTCATAGCAACAGAGTAGTGGCTGAGAGGGTGTTGCTTCTTTACTCTGGGCGGATCCTAGACTGAAGAATTTCATCTCCTCAGGGCTGCCAAACTCTTCTACCCCGGACAGCAGCCAAACAGATTCAAGGCATTGCTTCTTGTTGGCTATCAAAAATAAATAAGTAAATAAATAAATAAATAAATAAATAAATAAATATTAGCAAGTTTCTAATATGGAGTATAAACTTCATGTAGCTTAGAGTCGGGTTAACATCTGATTCCAAACCAACACTAGTATTACTTTTTTACCCTGAGTTCTACAGGAATTGTGCATCAAACATTAAGCAAGTAATTGACAAGGCTGCCAAACAGTCCATACTTATCAGAGCCACCCTTACTCTATATAGATGTTTCTCCATATTACAACCATATTGTATCTGCCATTCTATTCCAGTATTTTTCATCTGTAACTCTACTGTTAGATCCATAGAAAAGCCCATTTGTGGCTACATTTTATTTATAATGTAAATGACATGCAACATTATTTCAGTTTTAAGTGTACAAGACCATGACTGGACGTTTGTGTATAAATCAGATGACCATCACAAAAAGTCTACTTGCCATTGTAGCAATTTTGAAGTTTGAAGCACCATATTATTGATTATAGTTGCCATGATGTACATCTCATCAACTTGATTCATTTTGTAACTGGAAGTTTGCACCTTTTGATCTCCTTTACTCACTTCACCCACCCTTTAGCCCCTCCAAGTTTTTGGTTACCATCAATCTGATTTCTGTCTATCTGATTTTTTTAAATTTAGAAATGTGTTCTGTTTAATCCAAAGTTTTATATAGCTTTAGTTTAAAAAACAAAAACAAACAAAAAAAAAACTGAAAACAGTGAAAACAAGACACTATGTCAAAGTCTGGGCCCTTTCCAGCTTTCCAAATACAAGAGCTCTTAAAAGATGTATATACCAATTGGAAGAACAAGACAGAAAGTATGAATGGAGCCATGAAATTTCATAAAACAAAAATTTATATCACTGAAGGATCGTTCCTATGACTGATTAATTGCCTTAAAAAAATAATTAAAAATTCCAGTGTTCCAAATCAATGTGTAACACATCAATATAACCCCGCAGTGTCCTGGCAAACAACAAGCTTTCATTTTTTTGTCTCATCCTAGAGTTTAAATACTGAATCATTTCAGCAGAGACTCCACAGGCAACAGGAAAGACTGTGGCATTAAAATATTCATTTATACTTTTGTGGTACTTCAACAGTGTTCTTACTTCTGGGCTAGCCTGCAAACCATACGAGGTTGGAAGCATCATAACTTAATTGGGTACTAAGACTCAAAAAGTAGGTTAAAAAAAGGAAGAAAAATGAAACACAGCCCATTTTGAAGTTTGAAGCACCATATTATTGATTATAGTTGCCATGATGTACATCTCATCAACTTGATTCATTTTGTAACTGGAAGTTTGCACCTTTTGATCTCCTTTACTCACTTCACCCACCCTTTAGCCCCTCCAAGTTTTTGGTTACCATCAATCTGATTTCTGTCTATCTGATTTTTTTAAATTTAGAAATGTGTTCTGTTTAATCCAAAGTTTTATATAGCTTTAGTTTAAAAAACAAAAACAAACAAAAAAAAACTGAAAACAGTGAAAACAAGACACTATGTCAAAGTCTGGGCCCTTTCCAGCTTTCCAAATACAAGAGCTCTTAAAAGATGTATATACCAATTGGAAGAACAAGACAGAAAGTATGAATGGAGCCATGAAATTTCATAAAACAAAAATTTATATCACTGAAGGATCGTTCCTATGACTGATTAATTGCCTTAAAAAAATAATTAAAAATTCCAGTGTTCCAAATCAATGTGTAACACATCAATATAACCCCGCAGTGTCCTGGCAAACAACAAGCTTTCATTTTTTTGTCTCATCCTAGAGTTTAAATACTGAATCATTTCAGCAGAGACTCCACAGGCAACAGGAAAGACTGTGGCATTAAAATATTCATTTATACTTTTGTGGTACTTCAACAGTGTTCTTACTTCTGGGCTAGCCTGCAAACCATACGAGGTTGGAAGCATCATAACTTAATTGGGTACTAAGACTCAAAAAGTAGGTTAAAAAAAGGAAGAAAAATGAAACACAGCCCATTTTGAAGTTTGAAGCACCATATTATTGATTATAGTTGCCATGATGTACATCTCATCAACTTGATTCATTTTGTAACTGGAAGTTTGCACCTTTTGATCTCCTTTACCCACTTCACTCACCCTTTGGCCCCTCTAAGCTTCTGGTTACCACCAATCTGATTTCTGTCTATCTGATTTTTGTATATTTGTTTTTACATATGACTGAAGTCATATAGTATTTTCTCTGTCTGACTCATTTCACTTAGTATAATATTCTCAAGGTCCATCCAGCTGTCATGAATAACAAGATTCCATTATTTTTCATGACTGAATTGCATTGCATTATATATAACACATTTTCTATGTCCATTTATCTGTCAAAGGACATTTTAGATTACTTCCGTAGCTTGACTATTATAAATAATGCTACAGTCAACATGGAGGGAGTGCATATTGTAATTAGTATTTTTGTTTTCTTTTTTTTAATATTTTATTTATTTATGAGAAAGATAGGAGGAGAGAGAGAACCAGACATCACTCTGGCACATGTGCTGCCGGGGATCGAACTTGGGACCTTATGCTTGAGAGACCAAAGCCTTATCACTGCACCACCTCCCGGACCACAGTATTTTTGTTTTCTTACGGTAAATACTCAGAAGTAGATTTACTCCATCACATATTACATCTATTTGTAACTTTTGAGGAAATGCTATACTATGTTCCAAAGTGGCTATACCAGTTTCCACACACAATGCAGAAGGCTTCTCTTTCTCCTTATCCTTACCAATATTTGTTGTTTTGTCTTTTTTGTAATTGTCATTCTGACAGGGGTAAAATAACACCATGTTGTGACTTCCATTTGTATTTTCCTGTGATCACTGATACTGACATCTCTAATATGCATGTTGGCTATCTATATGTTTTCTTTGAAGGAATGTCCACTCAACTACTCTTTATTTTCAATCTTCATTGTTAAGTTTGATAAGTGCTTTGTAAGCAAAGAAATTTGGGTATAAACTTTTTGTTACCTTTACGTTTGTGAATAGTTTCTCACATTTATTAGTTTGCCTTTTTATTTTGTTAATGATTTACTTCTCTATGCAGAAACATTTTAGTTTGGTGTATGTAGTTTCATTTATTTATTTTTGCTTTTTTCGCTTTGCCTCTAGGGCCAGTTCCGTAAAATATTCTTAAGACTAATGTCAAAGTGCTTACCATCTTTTTTCTAGTAATTTTATGATCACAGATGTTATGTTCAAGTTTTTATCCATTTTGAGTTAATTTTTTTGTGTACAGTGTAACACTGTGTAGCTATCTTATTTTTTCCAATACCATTTACTGAAGAAATTGACACTTCTCCCATTGTATATATCCTTTCTTATAAAATAATTCTAGGAATTCACCCACTTCTTTTAGGATGTTCAACTGTTGGCACATAATTGCCTACTACAGTAATTTTTAATTAACTCTTGTATTTCTGTAGTATGGAATATCGTTTTTCCTCTTTCATTTCTAGTGTGTGGGGGTGTGCGCACATACATACACACCCTTTTTTTTTCTTTCTCGTTATGTCTAGCTAATGGTTTGTCAATTTTGTTTAACATTATTTTCAAAGAAGCAATTCTTTCTTTTCTGGGCCTATTATAAGGATTGGAATTGTCTGTTGTGGGAACTCTTACTGCTTGGGGATAAGTTGTTATTTGTGAGCCCCTCAAACTGAGTTATTCAGGAGTTATTCGGCTTGTTCTCAGATCTTCTTAATGGAGAATTATTCCATAAAGAACTCTATATTTGGTTTGATTTTTAGAATAGTTGAGTCCAGGAACTTTCTGTGCTACCATCTTGAGATGTCCAATCATGAAAGAAAAAGTTACTTTACTGTGACTGTTCTTTCAACAAAATCATAGATTGAACAAAAATGCCTTTGTATGTCTTTCAGTTTAACTTCAAATGTTCCACAGGGTAATTACTTTGCTATGTCACACTTTGGAATTTTGTTTGCACTGAAGTTATTAGTGTTGAAGAAGCTTTACACTGTTGAATTCTCAGATGTTGTAAGACTTTGTGTCTTTTAAAAAACATATATTTATTTCCTTTCCTGATAAAATGTTTCTCAATGGTCTCACCAATTTCTATGTATTTTTTAAAATAATATTTTGATTATTAACATCATAGTAGCATACTGAGCTATTTTTGTCTAACATATTTTACTTTAAACCCCTAAATTCAGACAGTTAAGATTCTTCATTTCATTAAAATAGGGGACAAGTGGTGGCACACTCAGACTCAGGTTCAAGACCCCAGTCCCCCAGTGCATGGGAGGGAGACTTCCCTCTCTATCTCCCTCCTTCTCAATTTCTCTCTGTCCTATCAAATAAAATAGAAAAGAAAAAAAAAGGAAAAAATGGCCACCAGAAGCAGTGGATTCATAGTGGACTCATACTTGGGTTTAACAAGTCATTCATTGCTAGTAGAAGGGATTTCTTCTACTCTTAACATCACATGGTAATAATTGGTAATGGGTGTGATGATCTATGGATTCATCAAATACAGTGAGATTCTGAGACTAGTTGTAGCTCAGTTGGAATATTTGCTTAACTATAATAACAACAGAAATAACTATGCCTTAAAGATAGGATTTACAGGTAGAGATGGTAGCTTTATACTTTTCTCAGAAAGCAAGTACTTAACTTTCTTCAGTATCACTCAAGTACCAGGGTTCCCACCCTCAGAGTAAACTTCTGTTCCAAGATAGTTGTGGATGTTCTAGCTCAATACCATCACTCATTTCCAGGTTGAAGACCAAGGGAAAGGGTCAGAGGATATATCAAACTTCTAGCTAAGTCAGTTTTCCAATAAATCCCACAAATAATTTTTTTTAAGAACTTAAGTTATAACTCAGTTCTGTGGACAAATATAGCTGCAACACGACTGGAAGCAGAGGAAGATAAAAATATAAAAGTGGGGAGTTGGGCGGTAGCGCAGCAGGTTAAGTGCAGGTGGCACAAAGCACAAGGACCAGACTAAGAATCCCGGTTCAAGCCCCCTGCTCCCCACCTACAGGGGTGTGGCTTCACAAGCGGTGAAGCAGGTTTGCAGGTGTCTATCTTTCTCTTCTCCTCTCTGTCTTTCCCTCCTGTCTCCATTTCTCTCTGCCTTACCCAACAACAATGACATCAATAACAACAACAGTAATAATAATACAACAATAAAACAAGGGCAACAAAAGGGAATAAATAAATAAATATTAAGGTATATATAAGTGGCAAATAACACATACATTAAACTAAAACTTTAAGTGTACTATTAAATAACTTGGATGTGATTTTTTTTTTTATGGCTGAGCCATTGAAGGAACTTATGCCAGGGGAGAGGATAAAGCATTAGAAGACAAATAGGGGGGGTCGGGCGGTGGCAGTGGGTTAAGCGCATGTGGCGCAAAGCGCAGGGACTGGCGTAAGGATCCCGGTTAGAGCCCCCGGCTCCCCAACTGCAGAGGAGTCGCTTCACAGGCGGTGAAGCAGGTCTGCAGGTGTCTATCTTTCTCTCCCCTTCTTTGTCTTCCCCTCTTCTCTCCATTTCTCTCTGTCCTATCCAACAACGAATTGCGTCAACAAGGGCAATAATAATGACCACAACGAAGCTACAACTAGGGCAACAAAAGGGGGGGAAAATGGCCTCTAGGAGCAGTGGATTCATGGTGCAGGCACCGAGCCCAGCAATAACCCTGGAGGAGGAAAAAAAAAAAAAAGACAAATAGGGTGATACTGTAACACAATTCAGAATATTACCTTGATGGTCAACAAATATATGATAATGTGGATGTAAATAGGGCTGTGGTTTGGAGGTGAGAAAAAAGTGACATATTTAAGAAATATTGAAAAAAGTGTTTCAAATTCTCTCACCACATTACAATAACAAATTTTAGCCATCAATGCAGGGGAATCCCACTTTGATTGAACTAGGACAGCTTTAGGGCTCCCCAGATTATCACAAACTAAGACTGAGAACCATATAAGACTAATTAGCTGCTACTGACGATTGCAAAGATATGAAGCATACAGAATACAGAGAGGTCAAGAATGATAATGAAAATCCTAGCTCTATTTGGTCAGTAAAACTAAATCTCAAAACCTATCAGAGAGAGTGTCAAAGGACAGTTTACTTAGGGGAAAGGAGCTAATTTGATGAGACTAAATGAGCATTTATTGAATAAGCAGGCTATTTTTAATTGATTGGCTGTACAAGATTTCAGATTTGGCAATAGTGACAAGTATCCCTGAACATTGTGAATTCAGAAAGGGAGATGTATAGAATAGTAATTACATTGGGTTGAGAGTTAAACCCTTACGATCACCATTCAGAGAAAGGCAGGGGAGAAATCACGGGTTCTAGAATCACATCGTAAATCAGTTGAATATGGCATATAAGAATCCAGGAAAGTACAGTAATTCCATGGAGTGAACAGTCATTTGAAATGCAAGGAATGGGTCAAATTTTTTAAGAGATTAAAAAATATATATCAACAGGGGAGTCGGGTGGTAGCGCAGTGGGTTAAGCGCAGGTGGTGCAAAGCACAAGGACCAGCATAAGGATCTGGGTTCAAGCCCCCAGCTCCCCACCTGCAGGGGAGTCGCTTCACAGGCAGTGAAGCAGGTTTGCAGTTGTCTATCTTCCTCTGCCCATCTCTGTCTTCCCCTCCTCTCTCCATTTCTCTCTGTCCTATCCAACAACGATGACAGCAATCACAACAATAACTACAACAATAAAAAACAACAAGGGCAACAAAAGGGAAAATAAATTTTAAAAATTTAAAAAGAATTTAAAAAAGAATATATATATATATATATATATATCAACAGGAGTTGAATACTGAAGTTACATTTATTATCTAAGTGGGAACAATGTCACTGAAAAAAATAGTTAAAAAGTATGAAAAATCAAGAACTGAAAGTGAAGACTGGTCTTTCAAGAAAGCAGTGTAAAGACAAAGAAGAGGTTTCAGTCTATCAAAGTTCAATATAAAGGTAGGTACCAGGTGACATAGAGACAGCAGGATCAGGTGGGAGTGGGGAGAGCAAAGTTTCAGGAGAGAAATTTAAATAAGTACAATTTTTGAGAGATAAATTAGACAAAAAGGTTAAAGGGCACCTTATCCTGTGAGAATGGAAAAAAAAGATATCTAGGACTATAAAAGTGACAAAGAAATATAACAAACTATACTTTAAAATACATCTATATAAAATTTACTATAGGGTGATAAACAGTTAAGTGTGATCAGGCTTTATGACTTCTGTCACTTCTAGATGAAGCAGCTAAGAAAATTATCTTCTCAAACTAAAGGGATCTTGAGGATAGTAATAAAAATTTTGTATCAAAAGAAAAGAGAAAGTAAGAAAAATGCCAAAAATCTACTCTAAGGACACAGGTGAGATTTGGAGATCATGAATTAGAGAGTGGTATCAATGCATATGAATTTTGGGGGAGGTAGGAGAGGTTTCACTGGGGCTTTACCAGTCTGTGTGGATTTTTTTTAGATAGTAAGAGAAAGAGGGGAAGAGAGAGAGAAAGACACTACAGAACCTATCCTTCCTTCAATGCATGTCAGAGAAAACACGGAAGTGAGCTTCTTGTTGGCTGCACATGAAGATTTGTAAACTTCTTTAGCAGGGGACCTGGGAAGGAAGATCATAAGTCCCATTCAGGTTGTGCTTCAATTGAGCTGATGTTGCAGGAATGAAAGAATAAAAGAGTGAACAGATCCTACGTATGACCAGAGAATGTGAGCTCAGATCTCCCACAATGCAGAGGTCACATAAGCTCCTAAGCTGAATATGGGCCCCAGATCACATCAAATCGATAGGGTTTACAGTCAACAATATTTATACACCTTTCCCATATTTGGAGCTACTCTCTTCCCTGATCTAGCTTTCTGTTCCTTTTCCAGCCATGACATCATCTCCCCAGACAATAACTTGGATACACCTGCATATCAGATTTCAGGCTCAGGGGAAAATAAAAAACTAGTATAACCACAGGCCCCTTGGAATATAACTAAAATATGCCTAGTAGCTATCTACAAAATGGAGGACCCCCCCCCCAACTCTTCATCTGCACTATTCCAGCCTTTAAGTTCATGATTGGTCAACAATTTGTTTGGCTTTGTATGTTAATTTTCTTTTCAACCACCAGGTTCCAGATGCTAGCATGATGCCAACCAGACTTCCTTGGACAGACAACCCCACCAATGTGTCCTGGAGCTCCATGTCCCCAGAGCCCTTTCCCACTAGGGAAAGAGAAAGACAGGCTGGGAGTATGGATCGACCTGTCAATGCCCATGTACAGCGGGGAAGCAATTACAGAAGCCAAACCTTCCGCCTTCTGCATCCCACAATGACCTTGGGTCCATACTCCCAGAGGGAGTAAAGAATAGGAAAGCTATCAGGGGAGGGGATGGGATACAGAGTTCTGGTGGTGGGAATTGTACGAATTCCCTTAAAACCTCTTGTCCTATGGTTTAGTCAACGTTTCCTTTTTATAAATAAAAAATTAAATGAAAAAAAAGAGGGAACAGAGAAGTAGTGCATCAGTCTCTACCTGCAGGGGGGACACTTCAGAAACTGTGATGCCGGTACTGCCAGTGTTTCTTTTTTCTCTCTCACTCTGTATCTCTCCCTTCCCTCTCGCTTATCTTGCCTTTTTAAGTAATAGGAAACAAGAAGAAGAAGAAGAAAAAAAGGTGGGAAGTGGCTTCCAGGAATGATGGATTTGTTGTGCAGGCACTAAGCCCCAGCAGTAAACTTGGTGGCAATTAAAAAAAAAAAAAAAAGAGAGAGAAAAGAAAAGAAAACTGGGTTTTAGAAATAATTTCAAATAACAATTATGAGGTATATTCACACACCTCACTCAGCCTAAAGGGTAAGTCAACTCATAATTATCAAATACCCCCAAAGAAATTCCTCCACTTGTTTATATATGTTTACATATGTTTGTATAAAACTCTATGGTTATGTATAGCATCTCATATCAATAAATATACTTTGGTGTAAAATATATGTGTACATTAAATCTATTTAGTTGTTTCTTTTGCAGTAACTTTTCCTTTCCAATATCAATTTAAAATATGAAGTAATGTACTTATGCATGTTAATAAGCACTAATTTAAAATTTCAAGGTAACACAGTTTGACAAAATAATAAAACATTAAAAATGATGTTATTAACTTTGCATAACTATGGTTGGGGAAGATAGCATAATGGCTATGCAAACTTACTCTCATGGCTGAGGCTCCCAGGTCCCAGGTGCAGTCCCTCACACCACTGAAAGCCAGAGCTGAGCAGTGCTCTGGGAATACAAAAATAAAAACAAAAACAAAAACACTGCATAACTATAAATGAATGTATGGGTTGCTCTAGACTACAGTGTAATTTGAACAAATAAACAGTGGGGGGGGGGGCTGGGAAGGCACAGTGGGTGCACCCGGGTTAAGTGCACATAGTGCTATGTGCAAGGACCTTCACAAAGATCATTGCGGACCTGTGCAAGAGCTTGGGTTCGAACCCACACTCCCCATCTGCAGCAAGTGAAGCACTTCTTCAGTGGTCTTTATCTCCCCCCGCCCCAAGTTTCTCTAGCCTACAAATAAAATGGAAAAAAATAAACTAACAAGGTTATTCATTTTTTTAAAAAAGCAATTTACATATATATACATATTTTTTTTGCCTCCAGGGTTATTGCTGGGGCTCGGTGCCTGCACCACAAATACACTGCTCCTGAAGATTATTTTTCTCTTTTGTTGCCCTTGTTGTTTGTCGTTGCTCTGTTGTTATTATTGTTGCTGTTGGATAGGACAGAGAGACATAGAAAGAGGAGGGGAAAACAGAGGGGGAGAGAAAGACATCTGCAGATCTGCTTCACCACTTGTGAAGTGACATCTCCCCCTCCCCGCCCCCCAGGTACCCATCCCAGTCCCTGTCTCTGTCCCCATCCCAGTCCCCTCCAGGTAGGGAGTCTATGGCTCAAACCAAGATCCTTCCTCTGGTCTTTACATTTTGTGCCATGTGTGCTTAACCCTCTGCGCTACTGCCCAGCCCCCCAATTTGTATATATAGTCACTGACTTTGTTATATCCCTTTTCACAGTGATTGAAATATTTTAGAAAAGAAAATAACCTTTAGAAAAGAAAATAACCTTATAAAATTACAGGCAAAATACAGGGCACAAGGAAAACTTTCTGGACATTCCTGAATATATGTTATTTTAATTTCTTAATCTATGAAAAATGGCTATATATGTACTAGTGGCATTATTAAACGGATGGTGAGTATTCAAAAAACACAAAAGGGTAGTTATCAAGTCCCAGATCTCATGAAATGTCATCTAAAAATGTCAACAGTATTAGGTCCATCACCCAGACTCGTGTATCTTTTAAGTGTCAATATCTCCTAATAAACATTTTATATATGATAGAATTTAAAAATTAAACTTACATGTTTTCAAATAAAGACTGGGACCAGACTATGACAACAGTCTTTTCGTCATTTTCAATGGTTCCCCCTTTTTAGTCCTCTACTGTAATTCCATTATGTGGCCCTTTGTATAGCTGAACACACACACACACACACACACACACACACACACACACACACACACCACTATGTATCTATCAGACCTATCCTGGTTTTTTAATTTTTTATTGGGTAGTTAATGGTTTACAGTACAGTTGTTGGCACATGGTACAATTTCCTGTCTCACTATGACAAGTGTCTGCAAAATACATTCACCCCCAACTTAAGTCCTTTTTTCCATTTTTATGTACTAGGACTTAAAAGCCCCTTCCCTATACCTCTTTCTCTCTCCTACACCAAACTAGTCCAAGTTTTACTTTTTGCTTCTGCTTTCTGCTCTTGTTTCTTAAATTCTACCCAATGAGTGAGATCATCCCATATTTACCTTTCTCTTTCTGGCTTATCTCACCTACCATGGCTATATCCTAGGTAATTCCTCTCCTGGAGTTATCTCCTAAGGTAACATAATAACTATGGTCAGAGTAGCACAGTTAGTAATAGCCCAAACCTGGAAGCAACCTAGGTATTCCAATAACAGATGAACATTCTTAGCCAAGAAAGCTGTGATATTTATACACAATAAGATCAGCCATTAGAAATAATGAAGTCACCTTCCTCACTTTATCTTGGATGGACATATCCTATTTTATGTAAGTAGTGCCAAATTTCTAGGGCTCAACTCCTTGTTTTTAATATAAGAGCTAATTCACACTGTACTCAGCATCTTCATTCAAGTTCCATCCTTTTCCTTCTTGCTCTAGTATTGCTTCAATCCCTTAGTTATCTAGCTGGAAAAAAAAATATCACATATTTTATCACTCATAATTATGAGCTCAATGAATTTTTTAATAGTCACATTTTATTTCAGGATAATAGCATGTCTTCCTTTGGTAGTCTTTTATTAAGTATCAGTCTAAAGTGGGCTGATGGTTTTGGTTATAAGTACTTCACCACCACCCCACCACCACATCTAATACCTCCCCAGACGGAAGTCACTTGGTCTACTTATATATGTTCTTTTTATTTCTCTGTCACATCTTATTGTCTTGTTTTTTGTTTCACTTTGCATTTAATAAGAAGAAATACTATTTCCAATATAAAAAGGAACAACAAAGAGTTCATGTTGCTATTTAATCTTTGGTATTAATGAAAAACAGATAGACTTTTTAAATGTAATTTCATTACTAGCAAGCAAGAATGAGAAGCAGAGACACAAGAAATATGTGCAGCATATAGTTTCCTGTAATTAAAAGAAATATTCACATGAATAAGGCCTGTGAAATATAAGTTAAAAGCTTTCTTCCTAGCCACAATGGCATCTAAACATGAAGAAAAAGAATTTGAAAATAAAAGGAGACATTTGGGGAGGCAGCCTATGGGAAAGGACTAAGGTGATGAAGACTATTAAATTTCCACTGTTCTCACCCTATGTCTGCTCTATGAATAACCTCATTTCAATTTTTCCATCTTATTCTTTACAGTTCCTGAGAAGATTGCTGACAAGGTAATTAAAATTGTGAGCATCACTTTGTTTTTTAATGTACATAAAAGAGTAAACGAGGGGATTGTTTGAATTGAATGTGGACTACAGAGGAAGAGAAAAAGACCTAACAACTACCTGCTAAATTTAGTCAATTTAGCATTGAGAGGAAAAGTTGACAAAATTTCCAAGGAAACATAACCAATTAAATATTCCCCATGTTAAAACTTTTGAAAGTCTCCTTCCTCACTGTCCCAGCCACAAATACTTCTCCTAAAAAGAAAGAGAGAGAGAGAGAGAGAGAAAAAAAAAAAAAAACTGCTTATACTCTGTGAGATTCTTCTTTTGCTCCTGTCCCACCTTACTTAGTTTTTGAAAATTTAAACAATTTCACTATTGCAGCAACATATGTAAAGTCTTTGCTCTGGGTCAGGTGTAAGATATTTTTTGCATGAAATTAGCTACTTCATGGCCAAGCTAAAAATAGCAAACTGTTTGAGATGCTGCCATCTCTCATCCAGTTTTCAAGCAAGCTTTCCTAAATGGATAACTTATCTTTTCCCTTTAGCCACAGTGCACATGATGAAAGCATTTCCGCCTATATGTGGATATTGACAGAAAGTTAGAAAATGATGTTTTTTAAAAAAGTCTTTAAAATATTTATTTGTTTATTTTCTTAACTTTCATAGGACTGAGAGCAGTTGAAAGGGAGAGGGAAATAGAGAGATGCCTTGCAGCACTACTTCATCATTCGTGACATTTCCCCCTTGGGGAAGGGGGACACCAAGACAATGAGCATGGCAATATGTGTGCTTAACCAGTTATGTCACTACCTGGTCCCCTAGAAAAGGATGTTTTTTTAGAGTCTAGTATGGTATGAAACAAATGTTACTATGGAATCAAGATTACATATGCAAATTAGGGCATATTATTTGTAGACAATATACAGTACTACATTTTGTATTTATAGTTTCTCATAATGTAAACTGGCATGACTTGTATTTGATAAAAACATATAGTTAGAGTGTCTACCAGAATAATTTCTTCTTCTTCTAGAGTTTGCCCTTCTTCCGTAGCCAGTCAACAGCATCAGGTTGAGCCTGATGTAAAGTTTTGAGACCTCCTTTGAATCTGGAGAGGTGGCAGTCGTTGACTATGTGGGTCATAGTCTGTCTGTAGCCGCAGGGGCAGTTCGGGTCATCTCTGGCTCCCCAGCGATGGAACATAGCGGCGCACCGGCCATGGCCAGTTCGATAGCGATTGAGGAGGGCCCAATCATAACGTGGTAGGTCAAAGCCGGGTTGACGCTTGCAGGGGTCTGTGATGAGGTGTTTGTTCTTTACCTCAGCTGACTGCCAGCTCTGTTTCCAAGAGACCGGAAAGAGAAGTTCAGTGTAGGCGTAGGGGACCAGATTGGGTGACGAGACGTCAAGCGTTGGACAAGGTGGGCGAAGATATCCGCGTATATTGGCAGGTCCGGTCGAGCGTAGACGTGGGAAATGAACTTAGATGATGCTGCATCCCGACGAATATCTGGCGGGGCGATGTTGCTAAGAACTGGCAGCCATGGAACCGGGGTGGAACGGATGGTTCTAGAAGAGAAGAGAGGGGGGCCAAGTGGTGGCACACCTGGTTGAGTGCATATACCACAATGCACAAAGACCCAGGTCACTCTTCTCTCTCCCTCTCTATCACCCCACCCTCCTCTTGATTTCTCTGTCTCTGCCCAAAATAAACAAATAGAACTAAAGAGAGAGAGAGAGAGAGGAGAGGTAAGGAAAAACTCACAGAGCATATAAACTATACTTCAAGGACTCCCAACAAAGAAAATACAACATTTGGAGATGAGGGTTAAAGCTTTGATATAGGGCGCCCGGTGGTGGTGCACCTGATTGAGTGCACATGTTACAGTGCCCAAGGACCAGGATTAAAGCCCCTGGTCCCCACCTACAGGGGAAAGCATTGCAAGTGGTGAAGCAGGGCTGTGGGTGTCTCTCTGTCTCCCTCCCTCTCTATCTCCCTTCCTGATCTCAATTTCTGGCTGTCTCTATCCAATAAATAAATAAAGATAATACAAAAAATTTTTAAAAGCTTTTAAATAGAGTGCATACCCCAAAAGAATTTTTGTCCATATTCCTAGCAGGTGGGAAATAAAAGGAGAAGATGATGAAAGGGCTCTGAGCTCCAACTCCATCAGGACCCAGAGAGTGAAGAGGAAAAAAGGAAGAAAATTTGGAAGTAGAAGTAGATGTAGATGTAACTTGGAAAGGAAGAGAAGATGAGACCATGGAAAAACAGGGCAAATGCATATAAATGTATACAGATATCTGTGACCTTGGGAGAACTACTATAGCTTCCAGTGAATGGAATGGGGATACAAAACTTTGGTAGTAGGAATGGCGCAAAATTATATCCCTGTTATACTTTTGTATTTCAATGTTAAGTGACTAATAAAATAAATAACAACAACAGAAGAAAATAGAGTGCATATAGAAAATGAACAGCAGGGGATTTTTGGAAGCATGACTATGAAGTAGGAGCTGTTTCAGACCGTTCTGTGAAAAGAAAAGAAAAAAAAAGATTGCCTGAAAACTCACTAAGCCAAGTTAAGTTGTCCATGCTACTGTGATTCCATCCTGACCACTCTGGGCAGGAAATTTCATCAATGTGTCCCAGGAAGTCACCTCTCCAGAGCCCTACCCCATTAGAGAAAGATAAAAATAGGCTGGGGGTACGGATTGACCTGCCAATGTCTATGTCCTGCAGAGAAGCAATTACAGAAACCAGAACTCCCACCTTCTGCACTCCCAAAAGAATTTTGGTCAATACTCCCACAGGGGGAAAAATGTGAGGGCAAGATGACAAGAGGGCTCTAAACTTCAATTCCATCAGGACCCAGAGAAAGAAGAGAAAAAAAAGGAAAGACATTTGGAAGTGGTAACAGACGTTAGTGTGACTTAGAAAGAGAAAGAAGGCAGGACCATAGAACAAAATAAGCAAATATATATATATATATACATAGATAGTTATAGAAATAATAGTCAACCTATATTTGTGACCTGAGGAGAACTATTGCAATTTCCATTGAAGGGAATGGGGACACAGAACTCTGGTGGTGGAAACTGTGCAGAATTATACCCCTGTTATCTTATAATTTTGTAAATCAATACTAAATTAGTAGTAAAAAATTTAAAAAGAAAATGAACAGCATATAATGATCATTATTACTATAAGCACAACACATAATCAAGTTCATATGCCTAAGGGATAGAAATGTACAAGTTCCTATTCTAGAAAATTTACTTAGGAAGAAATAACAAAATACAGTCAATAATATAAACAAATTTATGAAATGTTTCAAATGATGTACTTGTAAGTAATCATTCTGTAGTCAAAATAAAACTTGAAAGGTGTGTAAAGGTAAGATAAAAATCAGCATTTGGGAGTTGGGCGGTAGCGCAGCAGGTTAAGTGCAGGTGGAGCAAAGCGCAAGGACCAACATAAGGATCCCAGTTCGAGCCCCGGCTCCCCACCTGCAGGGGAGTCGCTTCACAGGTGGTGAATCAGGTGTTCAGGTGTCTTTTCCCCTCTCTGTCTTTCCTTCCTCTCTCCATTTCTCTCTGTCCTATCCAACTACAACAATAAAATAACAAGGACAACAAAAGGGAATAAATAAATAAATATTAAAAAATTTTTTTAAAAAATCAGCATTTGAGGAGCATTATTATTATTAGTATAGTGGAACATATAAGAAACTATGAATATGAAGAAAGTGACTCTTGTTATAGATTGCTGACCTAGTTTAGGTTTAAGCAGTTTAGGGTCTGAAGTGATATGGATACTGTAACAGTTGGAAACAAAAGGAATTTAGAGTGATTATGATATGTCCAGATTATTAAATATATAAATGTGTCACTCGGGAGCATGTTGATAATGGGGAAAGCTACCGATGTGTGGAAATAGGGAGTATATGGAAAATTTTGTACCTGCTTCTCAACTTTGCTACAACTCTTAACATTGACTTAAAAATGAAGCGCTAGGCAATCGGGCAGTAGCACAGTGGGTATGGCACAAAGCACGAGAACCAGTGTAAGAATCCCGGTTCGAGCCCCTGGCTCCCCACCTGCAGGGGAGTTGCTTCACAGGCAGTGAAGCAGGTCTGCAGGTGTCTATCTTTCTCTCCCCCTCTCTGTCTTCCCCTCTTCTCTCCATTTCTTTCTGTCCTATCCAACAATGACAACATCAATAACAACAATAATAATAACTACAACAATAAAACAAGGGCAACAAAAGGGAATAAATAAATATTTTTAAAAAACAATGAAGCACTAAAAACATGACACTTGGATATTAATATTATTGTAGCCATGAGTCTACTATTGAGTATAGGTGGTCTTGATCAGTTTTACAAGTGATAAATTAAAACAAAATTTTCTACTTTTAGTTGTGGTCTACTGACTTACTGCTTAAAATTTAAACTTCCATGTATTTCATACAAATGCTACTAAGTTATTTTTATGGATTGACTATAGTTATTAATTACAACTTTCCACCAGTTAATGCATGCACACAAACCTAAGCTTTATCAGAAAACTTAACTCACACCAAGCCTAAATCCAAGAAAGATTTTCAAGTAGACCTTAAAGGACCTCTTCACCAGGATCAATAGAAGAGGCTTGTTCAAGTCCACTTCAGATAATTTTTCTTACTGATTAAATTCAACATTTATATAACATAAAATGTCAGATGACGTTTAACTAATGCCTGAAATGGGTAGACCTATTAGGAACGTCTCAACATTTTTCTTTGTGTCATCAAAGGTTAAGCTTTAACAAGGAATAGAAATCCAGGAGAAGAAAAACTTTTACGATAATTTTCTATATTAATCATCTTTAAAAGTGTATCCTGAATCGGAATTTGAGAAGAGCATATTTATTTCATGTGTTCTAGGTTTGCATATTTATAATATATAACATTTATATTATATGTAAATAATATTTAATATCTAAGTAGTTAGCAAAGCTTACTACTGGAAACAAAAATATTTGCTTCAGTTCTAAAGTAAGATGTGTGGGATTGACTCCATGAGGCCTTAATGATAGCTGTATCATAAAACAGTACTAAAAATAGGAAAGGAGGCAAGTGTAGTTATTAAAGACAATGTGTGAAAATAAGAATTTAACTAGACTGACTCAAATCATAAAAAAAATGGAGGAAGGTTATATAGTAAGAGAAAAGTTTTATACTAGTGCGAACTTATGTATTAACTTCTGGGGCATTGTGCCTGTGATGCTCAACTGCTCTTAGCAGATTTTTTCCCCTTTAAGTTCAAGTTAGTTAGAGACAGAGTGAGAGAAAGGTAGACGAAAAGACACCACAGCATTGTTTCACCATTCGTGGAATTTTCATCGGTGCCATGCTTGGTGCTCCCCTGAGGTCCTATGGGCTAAAACCCAGCTTCTCCGTGTAAATTCAATTAAGAATCTAGCATGCTAAAAACAAACAAACACCACAACACTGGATCAATTTAGGACAGAAAAAAATACAAGTAGAACTTGAGTTAGTAATTCTGTTAGAACAAACAAATATACAGCAATGGAAGAAGTAAGTCATGTAATGAATGAAGTTAATCATAGAGGTAGGTTGTTCATGGGGACAGTAATACATGGGCTCAGTCAGAATTCCACAGACTCAAAACAGTCATTTTCTTGTCTCTGTGTGGGTTCCATTTGTAAGCAGACTCCCCCATGTAGTTGTAAGTGAGTTGGTCACTGACAATTCTAATATTTTTTTATTCTGACAATAAATGATCATCCGTATGAAATTATTTCCTCCTTTCCAGTACTTTGAGGTAGTTACCAGGGAAATCTCTGATTAGCTTAGTTAGTATCACTAATTCATTTCCAAAATAGTAACTGAAGCTAGAGGATTGAACAACTGATTAGGGGGCTTTCATTTCTCCATTCTCTTGCTTCCTTTATCATGAATTAACTCTCCATACAGGGGAGGTTTTTATTTCTGGACTCTTAGTTCAATTTCACTGATTTGAGGTATCAACTATTACTCTAGGACCCTGTTAGAAACAATAAGTAAAGTCATTTAAACGGCGAATTACAAAATCAATATGCACAAAAGTTGGCATTTCTATATTCAGGCAGTGAACTAGAAGGAAAGGAATCAAAAGAACAATCACATTTATAATCACCTCAAAAAGAATTAAATAAATAAAGAATTAAATAACTAAGACTAAATTCAACACAAGAGGTGAAAGATCAAAAACTATAAATCACATCTTATTGTTTAATTTTATTTTTTACTGAGGCGAAATTAGTTTAAAAAGGACGACACATATTTTCATAGTACTTCACCTCTTATCCTATTGTGATTACCAAACCACATGCCCACCACCATAGAGTCACTGTTCCTCTCCCATTGCCCATTTGACCCAGCCCCTCACCTCTCTCCCACCATTTGGTGATGACTTCGGTATTTTCTTCTATGTGGCTTTAGGGGTTGAACTCATAGCCTCATGTATGTAAGATAAGTGGTCTCTCTGGTTCAGTTTTTCTTTTTCTTTTTTTTTGTGAGATGTGGACTAGAGAAAGAAGAAACCCTATAATAAAGCTCCATTGTCCATGGAGTGGATGTGGTCCATGGTGCTGCCATGTGGTAACAGGGCTCCAACACATGATAATGTTCACACTCTAACAGAAGAGCTATAGCTAACCCCAGAGACCTCAGTTCCTCAGAACATTTTGATGTTTGCTTTCATTTGACAACATTTCTTTGCTTTCCTTCTATATATATTCTGCATATGAATAAGATCATTTGATGTTTGTCCTCTGATTTATTTTTCTTAGAATGAACACCTCTATTTTGATTCAAAAGAAATCTTAGAGCTGAGAAGAAATTACATTGTGTATATATACTACATCCACTTCTTTCTTGGATGCTTGTATTGTTTCCTTATCTTGACTGTTGTGAATAGTGCTGCAATGAACAGAGCTGTGCATATATCTTTTTGAACGACTGAGTCTTTGTTTTTTGGATACAATCCTAGGAGGAGGATTGCAGGATCATATGGTAAGTCTATTATTAGTAATTTAAAGTTTCCTGTTTCCATAGGGGTTGGACCAATTTACTTTCTAACCAACAGCCTGTAAGAGTTCTTTTTTTTTTGCCACACCTTCAGTAGCTCCTATTGTTTCTAGGCCATTTGGATAACTATCAGCTGGCAACTTACTTGGTTTTGATTTACACTTCTGTGATTATAAGTGATGATGAGCATTTTTATTTGTTTTCCACCTGTATGGCTTCTTTGATGAATAAAATATCTTTATATTTTAAATACTTTTTAAAATGCCTTATTTATTTATTTGATAGAGACAGAGAAATTGAGAAGGAAGGGAAAGGTAGAGAGGGAAAAAGAAAGAGAGACACCTGCAAAACTGCTTCGTCACTTGTAAACTTGTAAACTTGTAAGCTTCTGCAGGTGAAGGCTGGGGGCTTGAACTCAAATCCTTTTGCATTGTAACACATGCGCTCAACTAGATGGGCTAGTACTCAATCACTTATTTTTCATTTACAGTAATTTTCTTAGGCGAGTAGTTCCCAATCTGGGGTGATGTTACCACCTACCTGGGGACAACTGCCAATATCTAGAGAAATGCTTGATTATCACAGTTTGGGAACAGGGAAGCCACTGGTTTCTAAAGGATAGAAGCCAGGGATGCTACTAAATATTTTACAACACAGAGGACAAACCTCCACAACAAAGAATAACTTGGTCCAAAACTGCAATAAGAAACCCCACCATAGCCTTATTTCTCTGAAAGTAGGAATTTGTTTTCATGGTTCTTACAGATTTTCAGGATGCTACATAAATTGTGGAATAGTTTTTTTTTGTTGTTGTTGTTTTTTTTTACAAACTGTGAGATAGTAGATTATATTTCTCATATGCTGTAGCTTCCGTATGACCTGTAAAGTAATTCTGGAGGGTACATTTCACTTAGGGGAAGGGACAATAAAGCTCACTGTCACATTTGTATTCCAAGAACATTCAGCCATCTGATAACCTCCTTAGAGGAGTCAGACTTCAGACTGCCTGCTCATGGACTCACACAAGGTTAAGTGCCTACCACATTTCATGATATTCATGGGCCAAATGACAACAATAACAGTAAATTTGAGCTGACATCCTATGGTAGCAACAAAACAGGAAAGGAAGGAAGGAAGGAGCTTTCCAAGGGCAAGAACAATACAGCAAGTATCCTTTTATAGTTTTCATATAAGCCGGTGACTTTGTTGTTATATGCAGATACCGCTCATTGTTGAGTTAGTTTGGCCCTGTGCCACAGTATCTCAACAATTAAGCTTAGGCAAATAAGATACATTTTTTGGTTACTTCATGGTAGAGATAATTTTTATTTTCAATATTTTTAGAACTCAACAGAATATAGCAAAGAAATTTATCAGTCTTAACACTGGCCTTTATGTTCGGAAGTATAGAGTAGTTTTCTTGATTAGTTACACATACTTACATATATTAACAGGAATGTAGTGTGTGTGTGTGTGTGTGTGTGTGTGTGTGTTTGGAGTGGTAGAAATAGATTATCTACAAGACAATTAAAATGTTTGTACATCTTAGCATTGTGGACCTTTTTGTGGGCCTCTATAGAACCATGCCTTCAATCTGAAGCAATGGTAGGGACTGCCCCACTCTCCAAAGGGAGCCTGCATCAACAAACTCTGACACTTGAGGTCCTGAAATGAGTGCAGCCTAGAATGTTCCTAGCTTGACCTTCAGGTTATAGAATGCCAGCTCAGGCCTTCAGGGATGCAGAGATTGCATAGGCTCCTGTGCTAAATATGAATAGACATGGGCCCCAGATCAGGTCTATGGGATTTAAAGTTAACAGTATTTATATACTTTCCCCATATCTGTGAGCTACTCTCTGCCTTGACCCAGCTCTCTAATTCTATTTCCAACTCTGACACCATCTCTCCAGACAATGTGTTTAACCCACCTACATTTTAGCTGTCGGGCTCAGGCATTAACTGGTATACACATGGGCCCTTTGGAATATAACTAAAATAGACTTCCTAGCTTTTTCCAAAATGGAGACCCCAAATATTATCTGCTATATTCTTCTCTTTAGGTTCCTGATTATTAAATAATTTGTTCTGCGTTATATCTTAATGCTTTTCCAACCATCAAATTGCAGATGCTACCATGATGCCAGCATGATTTCCCTGGGCAGATGACCTCAACAATGTATCCTGGAACTCAGCTCTACAGAGCTGTGCCCCACTAGGGAAAGATAGAAACAGGCTGGGAGTATGGATTGATCTGTCAATGTCTATGTCCAGAGGAAAAGCAATTATAGAAGCCAGGCCTTCCACCTTCTGTACCCCATAGTGATCCATACTCCCAGAGGGATAAAGAATAGAAAAGTTTCCATTGGAGGGGATGGGATACACAACTCTGGTGGTGGAAATTGTGTGGAATTGTACTCCTTTTATCCTATAGTCTTATCAAACTTTATTAAATCAATAATTTTAAAAAATGTCTGTACATCTTGATAATGTTCATAGCATTAAGTAACATATTATTTCTGTGTGAAACATGGCAGTGTTTCATTATTTCATATGTTATCACTGTGATTATTCCCTTGCTGTCACTTTCTCTGGAATGTCTTTATCCCGTTTTCTTTACTGGATAGTCTTAAAGTTCTATCTCTGACTCTATCTGTTCTATCACAGCTTGTGAAGCTCCCTGCATCTCTCTCTGCAAATGAGGAATGGGAGCTCCAACCTGGGGATCATTATGCATGGTAATATGTACATTTAACTGGATACATCACTGCCCATACCACCCTAATTTTTAAAAAATATATTTTTAAATATTTTAAAATATTTTTATTTTATTTTTCCCCTTTTGTTGCCCTTGTTTGTCATCATTGTTATAGTCATTATTGTTATTGCTGTCGTTGTTGTTGGACAGGACAGAGAGAAATGGAGAGAGGAGGGGAAGACAGAGAGGGGGAGAGAAAGATAGATACCTGCAGACCTGCTTCACCGCCTGTGAAGCGACTCCCTTACAGGTGGGGAACCAGGGGCTTGAACCGGGATCTTTACACCAGCCCTTACACTCCGCGCCATGTGCGCTTAACCCGCTGTGCCACCTCTCAGCTCCCTTTAATTTTTTTTAAATATTTATTTATTTTCTCTTTTGTTGCCCTTTTTTTGTTGTTGTTGTTGTTGTAGTTATTGATGGCATATTGTTAGATAGGACAGAGAGAAATGGAGAGAGGAGTGGAAGACAGAGAGGGGGAGAGAAAGATAGACACCTGTAGACCAGCTTCACCGCCTGTGAAGCGACTCCCTTACAGGTGGGGAACCAGGGGCTTGAACCGGGATCTTTACACCAGCCCTTACACTCCGCGCCATGTGCGCTTAACCCGCTGTGCCACCTCTCAGCTCCCTTTAATTTTTTTTATATTTATTTATTTTCTCTTTTGTTGCCCTTTTTTGTTGTTGTTGTTGTTGTTGTAGTTATTGATGGCATATTGTTAGATAGGACGGAGAGAAATGGAGAGAGGAGTGGAAGACAGAGAGGGGGAGAGAAAGATAGACACCTGTAGACCAGCTTCACTGCCTGTGAAGCGATTCCCCTATAGGTGGGGATCCGGGGGCTCAAACCGGGATCCGGTTCTTGTGCTTTGCGCCACTTGCGCTTAACCCACTGTGCTACTGCCTGACTCCCTTTTTTAATATTTATTTATTCCCTTTTGTTCCCCTTGTTTTATTATTGTAGTTATTATTGTTGTTATTGATGTCATTGTTGTTGGATAGGACAGAGAGAAATGGAGAGAGGAGGGGAAGACAGAGAAGGGAAGAGAAAGATCAACACCTGCAGACCTGCTTCATCGCTTGTGAAGCTACTCCCCTACAGGTGGGTAACAGGGGGCTGGAACCGGGATCTTTATGCCAGTCCTTCCGCTTTGCACCACCTGCGTTTAACCTGCTGCGCTACCACCCGACTCCCCCACCACCTTAATTTTTAATAGCTATACATTATCTATTTAGAAATCTTCTTGGTGACTTAAAATTACATACACCCAAAACTTAATTCATTTCTTCTTTTTAAGTGGGAATTTCTCCATTGACCCTCATCCATTCTATTGGATAATACAAATATACAAAACTCACCCAGACCATTCCTTCGCCATAGTGCACATTTTTCCATTCCATTGTAAAAACCTTACTTTTATTTTTTTTCACTTCACACTACTACTTACTATAAATTTTTAAAGTCATGTTTGATTTTTTTTTTCTAGACTAACCTCTTGTAGTCAGAAATTCTTTCTTTCTTTCTTTTTTCTTTTGTCATGGCATAGATTATTTGTCATGGTATAGTGCTTACCACTGGGGTTTTGGCCATCAATTAAAATCAACAGTTACATTTAATAAATGGGTTTATTTATTTTCTGTAGCTATAGTTTTAGTGTACATAAATTTACCTAGGAGCTTTCTTTTACCATTTTATTTTTTTCTTTCAGAGTTTTCATATGTTTTTGAAAAAGTAGGCACAAAATGAGATTTTATGAAGTCTGCATCCTCTATCTTTTGAAAAGTAACAGCTTTTTCTTCAAAACTGTCAGAGTGATAGGAGCAGTATTTTAAAATTATAATCTAGAAACAAAGAGTACAAGCATTTCTTTTAAAGGTGTGTTTTCCTATCCACTTGAAGATGATTTACAATCTATAAACTAGTCAAAGACTGGGGAAAAATGAAATTTATCATGATTAGTAATACATACTATAAGTATTAAAATAGTAGCCTTGGAAAACTTTAAATTGTCTTTTACTATACCTGATTTCGGCAAATATCTCAACTATGATTTAAGAATATTAAGCACTGATGTTCTTGACACTTTAAGCTGAGAAGTTAACAGAGAAATGATTGTACTTATTTCCATTGCAGTCAGCTATGGTTTTGAAATGCTAACACCACAGACGCAAATGCTCTTTTCCTTCTCCAAAAAAAAACTTTAATTTTTAAGTTATTTGAATAATGATGCACATATTTTGCCAAGTGCATTGCACGTATTTTCTAGTAAGATTTCTAGATTATAGATTTCTATTTTTTTAATTTACTTATTTATAAAAATGGAAACAAGACCATAGGATAAGAGGGGTATAATTCTCACCACCAGAGCTCTGTATCCCATCCCCTCCCGATAGCTTTCCTATTCTTTAACTCCATGGGAGTATGGACCCAGGGTCACCATGGGGTGCAGATATATATTTCTATTTTAAATATTCTTTCTATATAAATCATGCAAGTACTGAGATTGTTTACAAAGCAAATATTCTTAAGAATCTTAAATATATTTCATATAGTTCGTTGTTGTAATTTGTGTGTATTTGCATAAGACATAAGCCAGTTTTGTTAATATACATATGTGTACTATGTATATTAACATATACATATTAACATATGCCTCAGCTTCATAAATTCAAATGAACTATGAAATTATAAAATTTATTTTAAAAAGATTATATTTATTTATTTATTTTCCTTTGTGTTGCCCTTGTTATGTTTAATTGTTGTTGTAGTTATTATTGTTATTGATGTCATTGTTGTTAGTTAGGACAGAGAGAAATGCAGAGAGGAGGGAAGACAGAGAGGGGGGAAGAAAGACACCTGCAGACCTGCTTCACCACCTGTGAAGTGACTCCCCTGCAGGTGGGGAGCCTGGGCTGCAACTGGGATCCTTAGCCTGTCCTTGCGATTTGCGCCACATGCGCTTAACCTGCTACTCTACTGCCCGACTTCCAAAATTACAGAATTTAAATGCTACCTGAAAAGAATGTTCAGATATGAAATTTGACAGTAAATCCACAAACTAATGTATGTAAATCTTTCTTTTTAAGTTTACAAAAAGAACTTAAAACCATTAAAGGTTTTCTGTATAATGAGCTTAATGTGAATGCATACAAATGAAAATTAAATAATCCCAATCTTGCATCATTTATTTTTTTGTTTCTGTCACAATGGGAGGGGAATTTACTGCTCACAACTATTTCATATAGAAAGACAAAGACAAAGAGAGACAGAAGAAAGGGAATGATGACACCACATCACTGAAGCTTCTGGAATTGTGCTAAATGATTGGCTGGAACCTACCTGGCTCGTGCTATAGCACTATTTCAAAATTTAACTCCTGTGGTCATGAATGATAGTATAGATGTCATCTTTCAAAATTGAGATATGGAATAAAAATAGATAGATCATTATCTCTTAAAGTAACTTAGTAAATGTCAAGAAGTTTATTTACTTAAAAGTGGAAGTACAATAAATAAATTCTACTCTGTTGAATATAACACTACTTTAATACATATCAATTTTTTAAATTAAGTATAAAGAACTTAGGAGATTAAAAACACCACTTAAGGCACAGAGAGAATGACATCAGTAGAGCACAATAGTTGCATACATGAGGTTCCAGATTCAATCTTTAGGTACCATGTATGTCAGAAGTGTGAGGTGCTCTGTTCTTGCTCTCTTTTCTTCTTTCTCTCTCATAAAAATAAAAAATTAATCTGTAAAAAAAAATCATTTCAAACACTTATGATGAACAAAATGAGGAGATACCTGGAGCCATATACAGATGTAAGATCATCCCCACCATGGTGCCAACAAATTTCTTTAAAGGAATAGAACAAAGGCTACAAAAATTCATCTAGAATCAGAAAGTTCCTAGTATTCCCATAGCAATCTTGAGAAAAAAGAACAAGATAGGAGAAATCACACTTCTTGATGTCAAACTATACTACAGAGTTATTGTAATCAAAACTGCCAGGTACTGGAACCAAAATAGGTGTGTCTAAGAACTTACCCATCTCTTCCATATTCTCTAGGTTGGTGACATATGGTTGTTCACAGAAGCTTTGCATGATGCTTTGGATTTCTACAGTGTCTGCTCTAATTTCTCCCCTTTCATTTACAATACAATTTATTTGTGTCATTTTTAAAAATCACTTTTATGGGGTGGTGGTTATGGTTTACAATGCAGTCATTGACAAATGGGTACAATTTCTCACCTATCTGTGAAATTCTTCCCATGTGTCAATGACTGACCTGTACACCACTCAACCCCCCAATAAAAATCATGGAAGAGATGGGTAACTTCTTACAAAGACACCAACTCTCAAGACTGAACTAGAAGGAACTGGGAAATATGAACAGACCAATTATGACCCCAAAATTGAGACAATAATAAAAAAATTTCCCCAATAATAAAATTCTGACAACAACAACAAAGAAAACTACAGATGAATATCCCTGATAAACACAGATGCTAAAATAATGAAACACAATTTTAGCCAACCAGATACAGCAAAACATTAAAAAGATTGTGGATATGGGGGGAAAGGAACTCTTACAATGCTGATGGGAATGTAAATTGGAATGTAAATGTGGAAAACAGTCTAGAAATTTCTCAGAACACTAGAAATAGACCTATATGAGGTCCCAGAAATCCCTCTCCTAAGAATATATTATCCGTGGTCTAGGAGGTGGCACAGTGGATAAGGTACTGGACTCTCCAGCATGAGGTTCTGAGTTCAATCCCCAGCAGCACATGTACAAGAGTGATGTCTGGTTCTTTCTCTCTCTCCTATCATTTATCATTAATCAATAAATAAAATTTTAAAAAGAATATATTATCCTAAGGAAGTAAAAATATCTATTCAAAGAGATCTGTGCATACCTATTTCCTAGTAGCACAATTTGTGGGGGTGAGACGATGTTGGACTTGAGGCAATGGTGGACTTGAGGGGTCCTGGTGCAGCATTATAGTGTGTGGCCACACTATTACCTGTCCCCTATATTTATGTTTTCTTATACTTTTTTTTTTTACTGTTATTATCATCAGGGATTCAGATTTGCAGACGAGCTTTTCTCAGGAGGAAAAAAAAAAAGATATAGAAACACAAAGAGTGAAAGAAAAAGACAACACAGCAATGACGCTTCCCCCAGTTTTGTGGGTGCTGGACTCGAACCTAGGTCACTCACGTGCAAATCTGGTTACACTCCCAGGTGAACTATATTCCCTGGCATTTTGGGATAACTTAAGTTTTTTTTATTTTAATATTTATTTATTTTTTGCCACTAGGGTTAATACTGGGGTTCGTTTGCGGGAAGCCGCCCCCTCAGGGACCTTGGTTTTGAGGAACAGACTACTCCATCTTGTGTAAAATCTCCGTCAACCATAAGCCTGCCTGACACATAGGCAGGCAAGACCACCCCTCACCCACCTCCTAGAGATGTTTACTTAACCTCTGCAGCTTCATTCCTTCCTTGGATAGCTCCACAATTAGCAGGACAGGCATGACCATAGATGGCAAGGAAAGAGCATTCCAAGGTTAGGTAACCATAGCAACCCCGTTTACTGGAGACCCTCCCCAACCTTAGCCATCCTTAAATACACGTGAAAATTTTCAATAAACGAGACTTGATGACTCCTGTCTTGTCTCCATTTCTTGCGTCTCTTGTCCTACCCCATTCCCACTCCCCCTCCTAGGGTCTCCGTTTGATGACCCCGCGGGCAGGGGCATTCGTTGCATGCACTATGAATCCACTGCTCCTGGAGGCCATCTTTCTTATTCGTTGCCCTTGTTGTTGTTATTATTATTGTTGTCATTGCTGTTGTTGTATAGGACAGAGAGAAATCTAGAGAGGAAGGGGAGAGAAAGACAGACACCTGAAGACCTGCTTAACCCCCTGCACTACCGCCTGACCCCCAACTGTTAAGTTTCCTAACACCACTGGTATTGAGTGTTATTATCCAGATTCAAAGGGACTGATGCTTAGAAAATGAAGTAGATTTCCCAAATGACACAGCTGGTAAGCTACTGAACTTGAACTCATTCAACCCAGGCTTCTGATTCCAGAGCCAGTATTTCCAACCCTCTCCCAATAATACTTCTCCAAAATAGGCTTTCCTGACCTAAAACTGCTAATGTATTTAATCTTAACAACAATGACAAGAAGCAGGAAATGTTGCCATTATATTAAAAATAGAAATGGTGACTCAGATAAATAACTTAATTTTAAGTAAATATTGTTATCAACTGAAGATATAGACCAAGGTTTGCCTACACTTAGAATATGCATTTTGTCAGTTCAACTGGATTTTAAAAAAATATTTATTTATTCCCTTTTGTTGCCCTTATCATTTTATTGTTGTAGTTATTATTGCTGTTGTTATTAATATTGTTGTTGGATAGGACAGAAAGAAATGGAGAGAGGAGAGAAAGACAGAGAGGGGGAGAGAAAGATAGATACCTGCAGACCTGCTTCACCACTTGTGAAGTGACTCCCCTGCCTGTGGGGAGCAAGAGGCTGGGACCTGGATCCTTATGTTGGTCCTTGCGCTTTTTGCCACCTGTGCTTAACCCGCTGTGCTACTGCCCAAATGCTGTTCAACTGGATTTTTAGTAACTATGAAAATAAACTTTTAAATATGTATATCACTTTTTATTGAGGGACATTTGTATACAAAATGAAAATTAATACAGTCCTCTAAACTATACACCCTTCTTCTTCTAGCGTTTGCCCTTCTTCCGTAGCCAGTCAACAGCATCAGGTTGAGCCTGATGTAAAATTTCGAGACCTCCTTTGAATCTGGAGAGGTGGCAGTCGTTGACTATGTGGGTCATAGTCTGTCTGTAGCCGCAGGGGCAGTTCGGGTCGCCTCTGGCTCCCCAGCGATGGAACATAGCGGCGCACCGGCCATGGCCTGTTCGATAGCGATTGAGGAGGGCCCAATCATAACGTGCTAGGTCAAAGCCGGGTTGACGCTTGCAGGGGTCTGTGATGAGGTGTTTGTTCTTTACCTCAGCTGACTGCCAACTCTGTTTCCAAGAGTCTGGAACAGAGAAGTTCAGTGTAGGCGTAGGGGACCAGATTGGGTGACGAGACGTCAAGCGTTGGACAGGGTGGGCGAAGATATCCGCGTATATTGGCAGGTCCGGTCGAGCGTAGACGTGGGAAATGAACTTAGATGATGCTGCATCCCGACGAATATCTGGCGGGGCGATGTTGCTAAGAACTGGCAGCCATGGAACCGGGGTGGAACGGATGGTTCCAGAAATTATCCTCATGGAGGAATATAATTTGGAATCGACCAAGTGGACATGGGGGCTACGGAACCATACTGGGGCACAGTATTCTGCAGTGGAATAGCATAATGCCAGAGATGATGATCGTAGTGTGGAAGCGCTCACGCCCCATGAGGAGCTGGCCAGTCTTGCAATGATGTGATTCCTCACGCCCACCTTTGCTGCAGTTTTTATGAGATGTTTGTGAAATGACAGAGTGCGATCGAGAGTAACGCCAAGATAGACTGGCTGGGCTTCATGCCAGATTCTCCTATAGTCAAGTTGCACATTAAGCTCATGCGAGGCCGAGGCATGGTGTAGAAGGAAAACAGATGATACCGTTTTTGCAGTGCTAGGGATTAGTCACCATTTTTTACAGTAATCAGATATCAGAGACATGTCTTTCCTGAGTGTTTCCTTGAGGATTTCGAACTTGGATGCCTGAGTTGCACAGCAGATGTCATCGGCGTAGATGAACTTCCTTGAAGAAGTTTCTGGGAGGTCATTGATGTAAATATTAAATAGTGTAGGAGCCAGAACAGAGCCCTGGGGGAGGCCACTTGAGACAAGTCTCCATCTGCTAGACCTGTCACCCTACTCAAATTTCACAGTTTTCTCCTAATTTAATAGCTGAAATAAATTACATTAAAAGGTTTATGCATAGATAAATAGTTCAACAAGTAGAACAGAAAATAGAGGTATACAATAATAGAGAAAAACTAGAGGATTCATTCAAGAAGTCAAGTATTTTAATAATTTCAGAGAGTAGAGACATTTTTTTAAATTAACATGAAAGAAAATAGCCTAAGGGCTGGGGAAACAGCATAATGGTTATGCAAAAGACTTTCAGGCTTGAGGCCCAGATTCAATCCCCAGCACTACCTTAAACCAGAGTTGAGCAGTCCTTTGATAACAAACAAACAAATAAGAAACTACCCTGGGAAGTTAAGAACAAGAATATCTAGATTAAAAGGACCCCAGAAGGTTGGGGGGGGATAGCATAATGGTTATGCAAATAGACTCTCAAGTCTCAGCTCTAAAGTTCCAGGTTCAGTCTTCCATACCCATAAACCAGAGCTGAGAAGTGCCCTGGGAGAAAAAAATAAATAAATAAAATAAAAACAAGACACCAAGTACCTGGCATATTTACTGCAAAAGACCTATTGCAGAATGTTAGGGACTGGAAAAAAAAAAAGCCTAAAAGCTTCTCTAGAGGAAACAGTACATACAAAGAATGTATCAGGGGGAGCTACAGAATAATGGTGCAAAACTGTATAATATTTCAAGGAAAATTTTAATGTAGAATTCCATAAATGAAAAGGATTTTTTCATACAGTAGACAACAACAAAAAAGACCCTCTCCAAAGGTTTACACATATGAGTATATGAAGAGATTTTTCCACAGCACATATCATCAGGGAATTGCAATCTAAAACCCTGAGGTGCCACACCTTCTAGATGGTCAAAATTTAGAACACTGACATCAAATGTTGGTGAGCATGTGGAGAAGCAGGAACTCCTTCCTTGCTGGTGTAAAACGGTAGAGGTTGGGGCGATTACATAACAAATATACAAAAAAGACTTTCATGCCTGAGGCATAAGCATCACAATCAAATTAATTCATTTTAAAATAAACTTAATTATTACTAGTTGATCTTTTAACTCAGTAAGACTGAAATTTCTAAGTAACTCATCCATATCTAATGTACGACTGAAAATTCTCCTTCTCAGTTCTTGCTGTAAGTTGACTTTTTTCCCCCATATACTTTATTTCTATTAACCTTAACTCCCTTTCAAACTGCTTGAAGGAAGGACACACACACACACACACACACACACACACCTTCACAGTGCATCTTTAGCTGTCTCCCTCTTTATTTTCCTGCATATAGAAAATAATGAACTTAATCTCTAGACTTTCTGTACTAAATCCATTTTTCCATTTTACTGGTCATGTGACATTCGCAGATCAGTAAATCCAAATTAAGAGACAGAGATTTAAATCCATAGAGGAGTTGAATTTACTGTCAAAGTTGCTCTTCTGGGCAAATTGTTTCACTGTTTAAGTAATTTGGGAAAGCAACTGCAAGGCTTGCAAATTAAATGTTCCCTTAGGCAATGGTCTGCCAGGAAAGGGGAACTACCTCAGGCAATGGTTTGCCAGGAAAGGTGAACTGCCTCACCCACTTTACAGTTTCAAAAGCAGGTCTTTGAAGCAGACTCAGGTCATCCTGTTTTCAAAAGCATACAGTGTCCAGGGGAACTTCAAGATGCCATTTGCCCCCTTAGAATTTGTCTTAGAATTTGATAAGGCTCCCAGCCACGACATCATTAGGCTCCACCTGCATATCAGATTTTGTGGGGCTGCGCTGCGGAGAAGAGAGAGAGGAGATCCGGATCAAAGAGGAAACACAAATCTTTATTTGCGCTGGCACCTCAGAGTTGGGTGAGAGAGAAACAGGTTGGGCCATGTGGAGGTAGCGAAAATGGCTGCCTCACTCAGTAACCTTTCCTGCATCTAAACACCGAAGTGAAGCTCCGGCAAAAGAGAGAGGTGTGGAAGGAGAAGGGCTTTTATGGGAGCAGCTCTCGTGAGAATGGGAAGGGGGAGGAGCAACCAGAGGACCGCAACCATTGTGGGAAATAGACAATGCCCTGAAGGCACAACATGGCGGAACAGGTGCTCTGAGAATGTCCCAACTCTCGCGGGAACTAGCAATAGCCCGAGGGGACAACATGGCAGATGTGACTGTGTCTGCACAATTTCCCAGCAAGATTTCAAGCTCAGGCCAAAAAACAAACAAACAAACAAACAAGCAAAAAAAACCCACTAGTATAGTTACAGGCCCTTTGGAATATAACAAAAATATGCCCACTAGCTATCTACAAAATGGAGGACCCCCCCCCAACACTTCATCTGTACTGTTCCAGCCTTTAGGTCCATGATTGGTCAACAGTTTGTTTGGCTTTGTACATTAACTCTCTTTTCAACCACCAGGTTCCAGATGCTAGCAGGATGCCAACCAAACTTCCCTGGACAGACAACCCCACCAATGTGACTTGGAGCTCCGCTTCCCCAGAGCCCTTCCCCACTAGGGAAAGAGAGAGACAGGCTGGGAGAATGAATCGACCTGTCAATGCCCATGTTCAGCAGGGAAGCAATTATAGAAGCCAGACCTTCAACCTTCTGCATCCCACCAATGACCTTGGGTCCATACTCCTAGAGGGCTAAAGAATAGGAAAGCTATCAGTGGAGGGGATGGTATACGGAGGTCTGGTGGTGGGAATTGTGCGAAGCTGCACCCCTCTTATCCTATGGTTTTGTCAGTGTTTCCTTTTTATAAATAAAAAATTAAAAAAAGAATTTGATAAGGCAATAGGTAGATCAACAAATAATATTGCTACAGACAGTCTCTATGCTACTTCCTCTTGATCTACTCTGTCTTCAGAATTCAAAATCTTCCTAAAGTCATCTGACCAGGAAAAGATGACACATAGACCTATCTAGTGAACAGTTTCTATTATGCACATTTTCCTGTTTTTCTTGGACTCTAGTTAATCTGTGTGCACTTTGACTAAGATCTGAAAATAATGGAGGTAGCCTTATCTTCCCTGGCTTTGTTATTAAAAAACCTAGCACTCTTCTCCCTATCATATGTTTCTGTTAGACCTTTATAAAAAAGTTTTTACTGTTGTTGTTTTGAACAGATCATTGCTCAGCTCTGGTTTATATAAATGGTGCCAAAGACTAAGCCTTTGGCACCTAAGGGATCTTGGACCCTCAGATAACCAAGTCTTTTGAACAGTCATGATATTTACAATCCCCTTTGTTGTTGTTGTTTTTCTTCTTTCTTTCTTTCTTTTTTCTGACTCAAGTTTAAGACTAAGTACAACTTTTACCAGAAACAAAGAGAAAAAAGGAGGAAAGAAGAAAAAAGAAGAAAGTTCCTGTATAGCCAGATGGATATTTTGATTTTTTTTTTTTAAGAAGGATGTAGCCATTTAGGTACCTTCCTCTTCTTTTTCCTACTTCTCTTTCTCTTCTCTTTTCCCTCACCTTTGTTCTCCCCACTCCCCATGGTGTCTTTCTTTATCTGAGATATGAATGTAATTATGATACTAACCACATGAAGTTATTGTGAGTATAAATGACATAATTTAATGAAATAATTCAACAGTTTTGCATATTGAAAACATTTAACAAATGGCTTACATAGGTGTCTTTCTAATTAGATATAGGTAAACATTTATTCATTGTCTCTAGTGTTTACCACAATCATATACTTTTCTCAGATAAAGACATCAAGGCCAAGATTACCAAAACTACTACTTATATGTAGATTTGTGATTGAAAAATTTTGAAACCAGGGAAAATTTAAATTCACTAAAATGACCAGGTTTTAACATTTCTTATAACTTTAGAATTAAGTTCTATTTCAAAGTAATAAAAATATATAGGTACTAGTTATAAGAAAAACAAATTTTGAGAGCATCTATGAAGAATTAACGTGAGGACAGGTTGTTAATCACCAAAACACAGTTTTCTATTATTTAAGAATAATACCCAAATAAGTAAATAAATAAATAATATGGTTTTCCTTGGAGTTATTTAATGTCTTTATTTATTTGCTTATTCACTTTTTGCCACCAGGGTTATCACTGGGGCTTAAAGCCTCCAATACTCTCATCACACCTGGCCAGCAGTCATTTTTACTTAATTATGTTTTCTTTCTCATAGAAAGAAAGGATAAGAGAGGGAGAGAGAGAGAGAGAGAGGAGAGACACTCATTGCATTACTTGTGAAGCTTCCCCCCAAAAGGTGCTTGAACCCATGCCAATGTGTGCACTCTACTGAATGAACCACCATAAATTATTTGTTAATATATATAGTCTTCCAAAAGTGATTTGACAGAGCTGATAAACTGAAATTGCTAAGTTAATTTGATGAGTGAGATCATCCTATATTCATCCTTCTCTTTCTGATTTATCTCACTTAACATGATCCCTTCAAGCTCCATCTAAGATGAGGTGAAGAACGTCAATTCACCATTTTTCATAACTGAGTAGTATTCCATTGTGTATATATACCACAACTTTTTCAGCCACTCATCTGTTGTTGGGTACCTGGATTATTTCCAGGTTTTTGGATTATAAATTCTGCTGCTATGATCTCACTCATAGACAGAAGTTGAAAAAATAAGAACAGAAGGGAAAACACAAAGCAGAACTTGGAGTGGAGTTGGTGTATTGCACCAAAGTAAAAGACTCCTGGGTGGGGAAATGGGGTTCAGGTCTTGGTACATGATGGCAGAGGAGGGCCTAGAGCAGGCTGAAGTGTTATGTGGAAAACTGAGAAATGTTACATACGTACAAACTACTGTTTACTGCAAACCATTAATCCCCAATAAAGACATTTTTTTAAGATAAAGTAAATTTGAGGGGTTGGGCAGTAATACAGCTGGTTAAGTGCACATAGTGTGAAGCACAAGGACCTGCTCAAGGATCCCTGTTCCAGGCTTCAGCTCCCCACCTGCAGGGAGGTCACTTCACAAGTGGTGAAGCAGGTCTGTAGATGTCTATCTTTCTCTCCCCCCTCTGTCTTCCCCTCCTCTCTTGACTTCTCTCTGTCCTATCCAACAACACTAACCACAATGACAGCAATGACAACAATAACAACAATAATGATAAACAACAAGGGTAACAAAAGGGAAAAAATAAGCTCCAGGAGCAGTGGATTTGTGGCGCAGGCACCAAGCCCCAGCAATAATTCTGGAGGCCCAAAAAAAAAAAAAAAAGTAAATTTGGTAATTGCGATAAGATTCTGATTTTTCCTATGAGTTGCTTATATTTTGACATTTATGTATTTTCTAATTAAATATCCCAGATAAACTTTAATATAATTACATTATTTCTTCTTTATATTTATAACATTAACTTTTATGATACTCCTTTATAAGACTCAATTTTATGGGTTTGAAAATTAATTAGTCAAAATGCATTAAGTAAGAGCTAATTTAATACTTTTTTGCATATGAACAGTCACACTGAAAATTTACCATTGAAAACTTAATTTAAAGTGAGCATGTTCCAGTCATTTTACTGGTGCAGTAAATCCTCTTAATATGTTAAACTATTTTTCAGTTAATATTCTCCCAAACTATGTTTTCTGATATTTTTGGTTATGTTATAACTAAGGTCAACAGCTGTTTTTAATCTAAATATTTAGAATGTTAACTTAGAACTTACATAATTCGGGAGCCGGGCGGTAGCGCAGCAGGTTAAGCGCAGGTGGCGCTAAGCGCAAGGACCGGCATGAGGATCCTGGTTCGAGCCCCCGGCTCCCCACCTGCAGGGGAGTCGCTTCACAGGCGGTGAAGCAGATCTGCAGGTGTCTGTCTTTCTCTCCTTCTCTCTGTCTTCCCCTCCTCTCTCCATTTCTCTCTGTCCTATCCAACGACGACGACGACATCAACTACAACAACAATACAAAGACAACAAGGGCAACAAAAAGGAAGTTAAATAAATAAAATTACAAAAAAAAAAAGAACTTCCATAATTCATGATTACAAGTACAAGGTAAAAGTTGCTTTAGTACCAGACATATCAGTGTTCTTGATATATTTTAATAATCAAGGAGAAATATTTATTCTGGCATGTTTTGTTGCCTATTTCATTTTTTAAGGCAGGAAGGGACTCTGTCTACTATCTACCAATCTATCTTGTATGCTCATTAATATATCCATTTGAACCTCTCTCATAGTATTGATATGAAGCCAATATAGTTCACTCACTACAAACCCCTACTTACAGAAACTTTCTCTATTTTAACAAGGAGTTCTAGGTTTGTATATAATGTTAAAGGTATGTCCATTTATGCAATACTTTTATATAAGCTTTTGTATGCATAGGTGTGCATTTTTATATGGATGGAAAAAAGTAAATAAAGACTTTTTTGCAGGTGGAGCTGGGACCTGTGCATGAATAATGTCACTTCCCCAAGTCAAGTTTTCATTTAGATAGAGGGACAGAGAGGAAGAATTTCCTGGATGACACAGCACCTTCCTTGTGGTGCTGGCATTTGGACTTGGGCAATGCACATGGCAAGGTAGTCATTGTACCTGATGAACTATTTATTTCTCTATATCCTCAACATGCTTGAGTGCCCTAATTTCTTAAAGATTCTTGTTACAGAAGTGAAAAGAAATTCAGATCTCTATCAAATGATCTATTAAAACATTAGCCATTTTGTTTGGTAACAATTAAAGTTTATCTTACAGGCATGATGTTTGGTTTTAGCACTAGCAAATTATTTGAGTTTCAATGCCCTATGTTTAAAGAGTCAAAGGTTATATGCACACAATATTCACCACAGAAGAGATCCAAAAGGCCATGAAACACATGAAAAAATGCTCCAAGTCTCTGATTGTCAGAGAAAGGCAAATAAAGACAACAATGAGATACCACTTCACTCCTGTGAATGTCAGAAAAGCTAACAGCAGCAAATGCTGGAGAGGGTGTGGGGTCAAAGGAACCCTCCTACACTGCTGGTGGGAATATAAATCGGTCCAACCTCTGTGGAGAACAGTCTGGAGAACTTTCTAGAAGGCTAGAAATGGACCTACCCTATGATCCTGAAATTCCTCTCCTGGGGATATATCCTAAGGAACCCAACACATCCATCCAAAAAAGATCTGTGTACACATATGTTCTTGGCAGCACAATTTGTAATAGCCAAAACCTGGAAGCAACCCAGGTGTCCAACAAGAGATGAGTGGCTGAGCAAGTTGTGGTATATATACACAATGGAATACTACTCAGCTGTAAAAAATGGTGACTTCACCATTTTCAGCCGACCTTGGATGGACCTTAAAAAATTCATGTTAAGAGAAATAAGTCAGAAACAGAAGGATGAGTATGGGATGATCTCACTCTCAGGCAGAAGTTGAAAAACAAGATCAGAAGAGAAAACACAAGTAGAACCTGAATTGGAATTGGTGTATTGCACCAAAGTAAAAGACTCGGGGGTGGGTGGGTAGGGAGAATACAGATCCAAGAAGGATGACAGAGGACCTAGTGAGGGTTGTATTGTTATATGGGAAACTGGGGAATGTTATGCATGTACAAACTATTGTATTTACTGTTGAATGTAAAACATTAATTCCCCAATAAAATAATAAAATAAAAAAATAAAAGAGTCAAAGGTTAGTGGGCAGGGGAGATAGCATGATTATGCAGAAAGACTTTCATGCTTGAGGCTCCAAAGTCCCAGGTTCAATCCTCTGTAACACCACAAACCAGAATTGAACAGTATTCTTGAAGAGAAGAGAAAAGAAGAGGAGAGGAGAGGAGAGGAGAGGAGAGGAAAAGAAAAGAAGCAGAAATAGAAAGGAGGAAAATTATCTCATTAAGAGTCAATGGTTAAAAGTTATATTTATTTAATAAGGGAGGTTTTCAGCTTGCCTGGGCTACTATAGAAACTTCATTCTTGAGTGGTTATGCAAAAAGACTTTCATGACTGAGACACCAAAGCCCTGGTTCAATCCTCCAAACCAACAGAAGCCAGAACTGATGAATGCTCTGGTTTCTTTCTCTGTATATCTCTCTAATTAAAATAAAACAAATAAAAAATATTTTTTTAAAAAAGAAACTACATTCTTTGGTTCATTAAATGAAACCATACTGGAAAACTATGAATAATTAAGATAATATCTACTTATTAAATCAAATTTTGGAAAATACTAAAAAAAAAAAAAGTGAGACACCCAGAATTATTTCACAGGACATATTCTGTTACTATCCTGAGCTATTTCCCTTTTGTTCTACTGCATACATTTTTCATTGTGTAGGTAATCTTTGAATCATCTACATATTTTTGGGTCATTTCTTTCTAGTTAAAATTAGCCCATGCTGTTTTTCATTAAACTTATACTTTAAAAAGAAACACATATACATCATTGACTATCATTGTTGCCACTTTTTATGTCAATGTAGTTAAAACCATCTGCAATAAGCACATTTATATTTTTTCTCTGTTATTTATATAACCCAATTTCTCTCAAAAAATACCTCATTCCTTAATTCAGAATCTATCTCATTCATCAGCTTATCATGTTGCCATGTAAGGGCAGATTTATACGAAGCTTACTCATGGTTATGTGTCAGACTGACTCCTAACACAGAAATACTTTTGGACAAACTAACCATATGCCACATATCTATACCTCTCATATTTTTGTTCATATATGCCCCTTTATTACTGTTCTTACTCCTGTAGTCCCATCTTCCATTTGCATAAAACAGTTAAAAATACATAAAAGTAATATTCTAGACACAGGACTATCACCGTAAGTAGGATGCAATTTTGAAGTCAATTACAGTAAATGTGAATTAAGTATTGATTGTCATTGATAGAAACTATTATGGCAAATAGAGCAAAGGCAGTCATTTGTGTCTTAGAGGATCAAGAACAGCTTTCCTGAGAGCATGACTATCAACTGTAATATATCCAGCCTAGGATATGACTGGGGGCTAGTAAAGGGAGATTTTATTTTTATGAAGAATTTCTACAATATAAATTTAGTAACTCAGAGAGATTTAGGAATGATGCATCTGTAATTGGAATATCACAAGGTATTAAGAAAAGAGTAACTATGCCCCAGCTAAAAATTAATGTGGAGAAGAAGCTGAATAAACTCATTTAGCTGAAGAAATTGCCTAAGACTGCTAACTTATTCCACAGGCAGCCTAGTGCATATTGCCTACTGGGCACATACAACATGAACATCCTGTGTCATGGGTAAGGTTATTCCAATGAGTGACGAAGTATAGCAGAGACTTCTGGGTAAAGGGTTGGACATCAGATTTCTAATACATAGAACTGTGGACAGAAATAACAGAGACTTGGGAAAGGGCCATGTCCTTGACTTTTCTTCACAAGGGATCACTGTCAGATGGAAAGATATTCAAATCTAATAAAATTAGCATACAATAGAAGCTAAGGAGAGGAAATAGACTGAATTCGCTAGCATCCTGGGGTTTCACATGGAATGTTTCATTGGGAAGAAGACACAGGTTAAATACCATTTATACTAAATCCATAATCAGGTTAGGGGTATTTCTTCAGCTTAGGATAAAGCAAATTTATAGACAAACTAAGTTTATTTTTCCCCATCTTGATCTTTCAAATTAGAGATCTACACTATGAAGTTTTAGTAGTAGTATCTGTTAAATACTATTAAATAACTATATGTGAGACTGAGGAGAGAACTTAATCTTTTATTTGTTATTAATAGTATGTTAAAAGACTATAAGACTACAATGTAGAGTTCCACAGCATACCCACTACCAAAATTCTGTATTACTACCCTTCTACCTCCCAAAGATAATCATCATAGTACTCACAAGTCTTAGAAATAGTTTGCTTGTGCGTGCGTGCGTGTGTGTGTGTTTGGCAAGTTCATGTGAATTAGATATCTAGATTGCACATGAGTGAAACCATCTGGATTTGTCTTTCATAACCATAAGGATATGTCTTTCATCTCCTTAATAATTTTGTCAAGCATAATTACCTCCAGTTCCATTCATTTTGTCCCAAATGACACAATGTTATCTTTTATGATTGCAGAGTGTTTCCTATGAAATATATAACCCATAACTTCCTTAGTCCCCTTTCGAAGGGCATTTATGCTGCTTCTACTCTTTGGCTATTGTGAATAATGCAGCTATGAGCATTAGGGGTGCATATGTCCCTTCTAACTAGTGTCCCTTGGATGTATGCCTCAGAATGGTATTGCTGGATCATAAGGTACTTCCACTTTTATTTATTTAAGGACTGTTCAAACAGTCTTCCAAAGGGGCTGCACTAGTTTGCATTCCCACCAGCAATGAAGCAGAGTTCTTTTGTTTTCTCTACAACTTCTCCAACACCTGTCATTTCAATGTTTGTTGATGTAAGCCATTCTGAGAAATTTAAGTAGAAAAGCCCTATCAGAAAAATAGAATACCGTAAGAGTTTCCAGTTTTATAAATGATAGTTGTGGGCTAGGTTCTATACCAAGTTGTTCTGTAGGAACTGTAATATTTAGAAGACAACTTACAGAGTTTCTGAAGGGTACTTCGGAAGAGCAGGACATAATACTCTCCTATTCCATTGGCTTGTGAGATTGATAGTAAGTGTTGCCTATGTGGATTCATGATATACAAGTTTAGGAACCAAGAAAACATTTGAGCTCATTTTTCTCCCCAGGTTCCATTGTGGTAAACAATTTCTTCTGATCATTTTAAAAGGAAAAAATTGGAGGAGTACACAAAAAAAGTTCTACAAACTATTTACCTCAGGAATTCACTTCCTGACTCAACAATCCCAGTCAATTAAGCAACAGGCAGAAGCCTACAGATGGTATCTATGACTCTTGCATGCAGTCAGATGAATGAACTTCCTCTGACCAAGAATTTTTTCCTGACTTTGAAACCTGTTTAAAGTTCTTTATTACTAAGTTTATAAAAATGATTTGTCCAAGGGCAGAAGAGCATTTGCGCACCAAATACACTTCATATAGCAGTGTCATTTCTAAAGTAGCTTTTTCAGTCTTTGAAAAATTAGGTGCATTCCTATGCTTTAAACTTTTCCAAAAGCTTTGCCATCTGATTGTATCATAGAGATCTTAAGCTAAAAATGCTCAAAATTAAATTCAGTATTCCCCCCATCTATTGTCCCACCAACATCATCACATCATCATTATCTCCTCCTCCTCTTCCTTCTCCTCCTCCTCCTCCTTCTCCTTCTCCTTCTCCTCCTCCTTCTTTTTCCTCCCCCCTCCTCCTCTTCTTCTTTTTGGTTATTTTGGCTATGCTTCTACTCTTGGCAAAAGTTTCAACTCTTAGCTACCCCATCTTCCCTACATAATTTTGTCAAAATGACCTTTTAACCATCTCTTAAACCCACTCCTTCATTTTTCCCATTGACCCTATCCTCATTAAAGTTCCTAAACAATTTATTCCCATGAATATTATAGCAGTTTACTAATTAGTCTCTTTTCATAAGCCACAGATATAATCAGGTTAATTCCTTTAAAGGACATTTTTATGAAGAGTTCAAAGCTCTTGCCGAACTCTTCAAGTTCAGATTTCATATAATTTCTCAAAGTGTTTCAAACTTTCAGACACAGGATATTTGTAACCTCTGCTTTCCTAAATCAGACAATGTCACCTGTTATTTTATTTAGTTTTAAGTACAGTTGTGCAAAGAAGTAGCTCATGAATGAATTCTGCAAATATCCACTGGAATAACACAACAGAAATAATCACATATATATACGGGGAAATGGACTTACCTTCTAAACTACGTATAAATATAAAGAAAAAAAGAAAGAAAAGTTCTTACTCCCAAAGACAGATATTAAGGAAAAGTCTACCAAGAAGTAAGCCATAACAATGCTAGAGTGCACTTTTCTTTTATGAAAGGACTAGGGTTCAAAGAATAATTTTCACTCTGGGACATGTTCAGGTCTTGTAACATGATGTTGGAAGAAGAAGTAGGTAGGGGTGTTACTAGAGTGTTATGTGGAAAACTGAGCAATGTTACACATGTACCTACTACTGTATCTTACTGTTGATTGTAAACCATTAAATTGCCCTCCCCAAAAGTAATTTGCATAGAAGTGTAAAGTGATATCTTAGAAATGTAGAGGCACAAGGGTAAGTAAGGCAGATGAAGAAATCCATTTTCCCCTTATCTTTTAAATTCCCGGCAAACCACATTCATTGCCCTAAGCTCCTTGAAGCAGCACAGCTTTTCTACAGCTTTGAGTATGCTGCTTGCTCTGTCAGAATGCCTCCCTCTCTCATTGCCTGCCCATTCATCTTTGAAGTTTCTATTTAGGTAGTACACTGCTCTTTTGTTGCAACATTTTCTGCCTTTTATAGGAGCTGTTGACTCGACTCACTTGTTTACTTGCTTTGTTTAAAGGCATTATTATATTCTTGTATCTTTCATCAAGTAAGAACTCTGGGAATGTTGAGTAAGTAAAGAAATGAATCTACAATGAATGAGAAAGAAAGAAGCAAGTTGCACTACTAATAGAATTATATTGGGAGCTGAAAAACTAACCTGCTTTGTATTGTAAACAACACATTGGAGGAAGCTTTAGCACTATAGTATTTTTTCCTTTTCCCTCTGTTTCTGTTACTCTCTACTTGAATAAGCTGGTCAGGAGTGATGAAGTCCTGAAAACAAGTTAAAAATACAGGATCCCTCCATGTGGAACAACAATGGTAGGGGACTGCCCCATTCTCTGAAGGGAGGTTAGGCCAAAATACTCTACCACTCAAGGAAAATGGGTCAGGAAAAGAGTGCAACCTAGAACGTTTCTAGCTATGACCACAGAATGCGAACTCAGACCTACAGGGATGCAGAGGTTACACAGACTCCTGTGCTGAATATAGACCCCAGGTGAAATCGATGAGGATTACAGTTAATGGTATTTATATACTTTTCCCAGATCTGGGAGCTACTCTCTTCCCTGATCCAGCTTTCTAATCCTATTTCCAAACCTTGACACCATCTCCTGAGATAATACCTTTGGCTATCTGCATGCTGTCAGGCTCAGGCAAAAATTAGTAAATTCATAGGCCCCTTGGAATACACCTAAAATAGACCTACTAACTTTTTTCCAAAATGAAAACCCCAAATTTCATCTGCTATATTCTTGCGTTTAGGTTCCAGATTATTAACAGTTTGTTCTTTATATCTTAATGCTTTTTTCCAGATACCAAGTTGCAGATGCTATCATGATGCCAGCATGACTTCCTTGGGTAGATGACCACAACAATGTACCCTAGAAACCCATTTCTCCAAAGCTTTGCCACACTAGGAAATGTAGAAACATGCTGGGAGTATGGATTGACCTGCCAATGCTAATATTCAGTGGAGAAGCAATTACAGAAGCCAGGCCTTCCACCTTCTGCACCCCATCATGATCCTGGGCCCATACTCCCAGAGAGATAAAGAATAGGAAAGCATCCAGTGGAGGGGATGGAATATGAAACTCTGGTGGTGGGAAATATGAGGAATTTTACCTCTTATCCTGTGGCTTTGTCAATATTTCCTATTTTTTATTTTATAAATAAATTAAACACAAAAGAAAAAAAGTATTAGATACAGGTTTAAAAATAACAATAGAAGAAACTCAACCTTCAGTTGCCAGTATAAGTTCTGATTAATCTTCCAGAAGTTATCAGTCTCACTACCATTGCAAAATAGCTCATCTACTTCTTCCCATGTTGTATGTTGTTCATAAATGAGGAACTTTAACTCTTTATTTTTTCACTCTCTCTTTTTCTCTATTGGGGGATTAATGTTTTACAGTCACCAGTAAATTCAATAGTTTGTACATGCTTAACATTTCTCAGTTTTCCACATAACAATACAATTCCCACTAGGTTCCCCCTCTGCCATCATGTTCCAGGATCTAAACCACCCCCATCCCAGAGTCTTACTTTGGTACAAGAGTCCAATCTGCTTAGTATTTTCCCTTCTGATTTTGTTTTTCAACTTCTGCCTGTGGCTGAGATGATCCCATATCCATCCTTCTGTTTCCGACTTATCTTACTTAACATGATTTCTTCAAGCTCCATACAAGATGGACTGAAAATGGTGAAATCACCATTTTAATAGCAGAGTAGTATTCCATTGTGTATATATACCACAACTTGCTCAGCCACTCATCTCTTATTGGACACCTGGGTTGCTTCCAGGTTTTGGCTATTACAAATTGTGCTGCTGTGAACATAGGTATACACAAAACGTTTTGGATGGATGTGTTGGGTTCCTTAGGATATATCCTCAGGAGAGGAATTGCAGGGTCATAGGGTAGGTCCATTTCTAGCCTTCTGAGAGTTCTCTAAACTACTCTTCACAGAGGTTGGACCAATTTACATTCTCACCAGCAGTGCAGGAGGATTCTTTTATTCCCACAACCTCTCCAGCATTTGTTGATGCTACTTTTTCTTGTGTATGACATTCTCACAGGAGTGAAGTGGTATCACATTGTCTTTATTTACATTTTTCTGACAGTCAATGACTTGGAGCATTTTTCATGTGTTTCTTCCCCTTTTGGGTCTCTTCTATGGTGAATATTTTGTTCATGTCCTCTTCCTATTTTTGGATGGGGTCATTTGTTTTCTTGTTGTTGATTTTGGCAAGCTCTTTATGTTTTGTTATTTGCTTCTTTTCTGATATATGGTACATAAAAATCTGCTCCCATTTTGTTAGGGGTCTTTTGTTTGGGTAGTGGTTTCTTTTGCTGTGCAGAAGCTTTTTAATTTGATGTAGTCCCATTGGTTTATTTTTGTTTTAGTATTCTTTGTGAGGCGAACGTGATAACCACTATACTACGGAAACCCTGCTTGTTTTAGTATTCTTTGTAATTGGTTTCACTTCATTGCAAATGTCTTTGGGTGGCTGGGTGATGGCATACGAGGTTGAGCACACATGTTACAATGCTCGAGGACCTGGGTTCGACCCCCTGCCCCCCACCTGCAGGGGGAAAGCTTTGCAAGCGGTGAAGCAGGGCTGCAGGTGTCTCTCTGTCTCTCTCCCTTCTCTACTACCCCCTAACTCTTGATTTCTGGCTGTCTCTATCCAATAAATAAATAAATAAATAAATAAATATAGTAAAAGAAAATGTCTTTCAAATTTATGTGGAAAAGAGTTCTGCCAATATTTTCCTCAAAGTATTTGATAGCTTCTGGTCTAACATCCAAATCCTTGATCCACTTGGAGTTTACTTCTGTGTTTGGTGAAACATAGTGGCTCAATTTTATTCTTCTGCATGTCTCAACCCATTTTCTCCAATACCATTTGTTGAAGAGACTCTTTTTATGTTTTTTCTTTCCTTTTTTTTCCTTTTTTCTTTTTTTAACTAGAGCACTGCTCAGCTCTGGCTTATGGTAGTATAGGGGATTGAACCTGGGACTATGAAGTCTCAGCTTTGAGAGTCTGTTTGCATAACCATTATACTGTCTTTTTCTTTTTTTCACCCTCTTTTTTTTTTTTAAAGATTTTATTTATTTATGAGAAAGACAGGAGGAGAGAGAAAGAACCAGACATCTCTCTGGCACATGTGCTGCCGGGGATTGAACCTGGGACCTCATGCTTGAGAGTCCAAAGCTTCATCACTGCGCCACCTCCCAGCCCACACATTCACCCTCTTTTTCTTTCACTTATTCTCTGTTTTTTTTTTTTTTTGCCACCACGATTATCACTGGGGCTTTGTGCCACCAGTGGTAATGATACCACCACTCCTGGCAGCCATTTATTTTCTGTTTTATTTTTTTCTCTTTCTTTCTATTTTTACTAGAAAGAACATAAAAATTGAGAGGGGGAGGGGTGATAGGGAGAGAGAAGGAGAAACATCTGTAGACTTGATTTTTCTCAAGAAGTGTACCCCCTGCAGGCTAGGACTGGGGACTCAAGGCTGGGTCCTTACACATAACTTAACCTGCGTAGGATATATTTCAGAGAAATAGGATAAGTAGATTCTTCAGCTATTAAGAAAACAAAAGTTAGAACTGGTAAAATTCAAGCACAATTCTCCCTCATTATCGGACTAAGTGAAACTTCTTAAGCATACCAACAAAATTTCTCTCTGTGGATGACACACTTTAGTGATGAAGTGATTCTTATATGATGTTGGTTTCTGCATTTTATTGCTACAGTTGGATTTTAATGAGCTTTCACTTTCCTGGCATACCTTTATATTTCAACTTTTTTTTTCTATATATAGGCCCAAGTCTTCAAATAATCAGGATAACAGAAAAAAGCAAGATAACATTTGTCTATCTAAACATATTCTTCACTTCACTTTTCTGATTTACAGCAAAGATAAGAGCTTTAAGTGAGAGATGGAGCCATCATCTCTAATGATTCATCTTAAGGGCAGATCATTCCAGCAACTGAGTGGAGTCTAGCTCTTCACTGCATGGTAAAAATCTTTCCCTGTTAAGAACATACACTGTATAACTCATACCTGGGACAATACACTGTGGAGGAATATATCCAGGAAGACTAAAATTCCCTTTAAGAAATAGGTAAAAAAAAACAAAAAAATTGCCAAGAGAAGCTTGGGAAAAAGAGATTTCTGTTACTTTTATTATGAGGGTTTGTTAAAGTCAGTTAGCATGTATGGAAAGCTGTCTATGAGGGGACTTGATTGTGAAGAATTCGACACCTGTGATTTCACTTTGGGAACTAAGATAATGTTTTTTACCATGAAACTTTAGTTTATTCTCTTATGTACAAGTCATTTCAAATTGCATCAATATTTTAGTAGAAAAGTCAGAAAATCTAATGATGCATTTGAGAAAAATAAGCCTGTGAGGCCAGGCAGTGGTGAACCCTGTAGAGAGTATAGAGAGTACACATCATCATGTTCAAGGACCTATGTTCAACCCCCTGAACCCCATTTGCACAGGGGGAAGTTTCATGAGGAGTAAAAAGGCTGCAGGTGTGCCTCTCTTTATCTCTATCTTCTCTTCCCCTGTCAATTTCTTTCTGTCCTATAAAATAACAAGAAATGGAGAAAGAGAGAGAAAAAGAAAGGAGGAAATAAAGAAGGAAGAAGAGAAATAAGGAAAAAGAAGTGGCCACCAGGAAAGGTGAATTCATAGTATAAGTACTGAGCCCCAGTGATAACCTAGCAACGCAAAGAAAACAAAAACACAGCAACACAAACAACACAAAATTACTTGTAAGCTTCACAGGTAAAATGCTGACTTGGAAAAATATGAAAATAGAATCAAAACATTGTTTTCCTTTACCACTGAGAAAGGAATAAAGATGAAATAATTTGGAATCACAGACCTTTTGAGCTTGAAAAACAAAATCTTTTGAAATTATTCAATTCTCAATCCTGAGGTTTAAAAATCTTCTCCCCTGGAGTAGGGCACCAAAGTAAAAACCCTGGGGTGAGGGTAAGGGTGGACATTCAGCTTCCTGGGGCAGTGGGGGATGGGATGGGACACAGTCATTTGGTGGTGGGAATGGTGTTTACGTACACTCCTATTAATTTGTAGTCATATAAATCACTAATTAATATGAGAAGGAAAAATTGATTGTATGTCTCAAACTTTTTAAAGCACAGACTAAATCTTTTTAATACATAGGCTGAGTCTTTGATATGTTGACTCTCTCAAAAGCCTAGACCAGGGAGAACAGAAGCAATAGGTAGCACAGTTATATACAAGATGCTGGGTATTATACAGCAAATCCTAACAAAGGGACTTTTCAAAGTTAACCCAATTACCAAATAATGTGATGATAACAATAACTATTCATTGTCTTCTTGAACCCTAAGACAGCAGGAACCTCACATTTCCACTATAGAGCAGATATTTCCCCTAGTCCTGGAACCTTAGGTTGGGGAGCACTTTCCTGCATGCTTCTCTCAATTCATATCAAATAATATTGCATCTGCCGATCACAACCTAATCAACACAACCAGTGCCACCTCAGCATGCTTCACTTCAGAATGTGTCCAGAGACTTCAGGTGTGGAATGACAACCATTCAGTATCATTACTCGGGTGAGACCTATCCTTTTATAGTATTCTCTAATTCCATTCCAGGTGGTTCCCTTCCTAACAAAGTCCCAAAACCTAGATAGAGACCAGGTCCCATGAGATAGAACATATGTTCACACATACCCATAAACTAGGGCAAAATATATACCTGAAAGCAAAAGTACACAATAGTCTGCAGTGAGTACCTCCCAACACTTCATCTGCACTATTCCAGCCTGTAGGTCCATAATTTGTTGTGGTGGTGGTCTGGTGTCGGGCTGCACCGCGGAGAAGAGAGCGGACGTCCAGAGCAAATGGGTACACAAATCTTTATTATAGGATGGGGGGGGGGGTTTGGTTTAGACCACGTGGAGCCAGCTGGCAATGGCTGACCATTGGGGGAGAGCAGGGAGCGAGACCTCAGAGAGGGAGAGCTGAGAGCCCCGAGAGAGAGGGGGGATGAGGGGGCTTTTTATTGGGCGAAACCAGAGTTGACGTGTAGGGCCAGGATTGGTTGAAGGGGGCAATGCTAGGGTTTCGCGTGGCGTAGTAAAACCTGGGGGCGGAGACTGCGTCAGAATAACTCCTCAGCAACATCTCCTCCTATCCCTTTATATCTAAATGGACACAGTAAAAAAAAAAAAATGGAATGGAGCAGGCTTAAATGTTTTAGAGGCATGCCATGCTCAGGTGGGAAGATGTAGGACTTTCTGTGGAGGATGGAAGGCTTAAATGGCTGCGAATCTTGTGAGATTTATGCGTCCTCCTGTGCTCAACCCCTCTTTAGAGAGAGAGACTTACCTGGAGAGACTCCTCTCATAGGTTTAAGCGCAGCCTGCTCAACCATCTCTTCACAATATCTCTACATCTTTTCTATCTTTCTATCTAGTAATTGCATAAGATGTACAAAGTCTGTAAAAGACTATCATGGGGCAGAAACCTTTTGGGCATAAGCCTAAATGATATAACAAAATAGGAAGGAACAAGTAGGGGAGTAGTAAAAGCCAGTGTGGTGTGAAGGGAAGGATTGGTGTGTAAAGGAACATTGCCTGCTTGGGTGGGGAAAGGGGCGAGAGTACATAATGAGGGGGAGGCAGGAGGCCCAAGTTGGGCACCATTTGTTGTTATAATTTCGTAGGCTCCAGCCGGGTGGGCTAGCTTCACGGGCGGGTAACAGAGACGTGGAGACAATGGCTGGGCAGGGAAGCTGTATTTCTTTATTTAGGAACAACAATTCATAAACTAAACCAAACTAATCACCAAACAGAACTCTGCTGTCTATTTGCGGCGGCACAAGCACTCTCTCTTACTCTCGAATTCAGGAACTCAAGAACCCTCCCCAACTCTGGCACTTTGGAACTCTGGCGGGTTTCCTAGGGGCAGGGCCAAGCAGGCCCACGAAAACTAACTGGACTGATCTAATTCTCTTGGTGGGGAGGGCTAGAACAAACCAATGTAAAGCATATGACAATAATTGTTCAATAATTTGTTTGGCTTTGTATGTTAACTCTCTTTCCAGCCACCAGGTTCCAGATGCCAGCATGATGCCAACCAGACTTCCTTGGACAGACAACCCCACCAATGTGTCCTGGAGCTCCGATTCCCCAGAACCCTGCAGACTGGGAGTATGGATTGACCAATCAATGTCCATGTTCAGCGGGGAAGCAATTACAGAAGCCAGACCTTCCACCTTCTGCAACCCACAACAACCCAGGGTCTATGCTCCCAGAGATATAGAGAATGGGAAAGCTATCAGGGGAGGGGATGGGATATGGAGATCTGGTGGTGGTAATTGTGTGGAGTTGTATCCCTCCTACCCTATGGTTTTGTTGTCTCCCTTTTAAGATAAATAAATAAATAAATAAATAAATAAATATCTTCTCCCAAGATTCTCCCCAAACTTAGTATGGCAGAGAGCAAAGATGTGGGTGAAGTCTGGAAAGCAAGACTTCTTACTACAATATTTGTCTCATATAACATTCTGTGCCTATTTTCAAATGGCCCCTGTTAAGTGTTATGAAAGCCACAGGGCCTGTAGAGAACAAGTCCTATCAAATGACAAGAACTGGGTTCAAATACAGGCACACCCAGGAAAGGAAAGCACCAACGAATGATAGTTTGCTGAGATGCCTTCTTCTCTCTTCCTGTGTGTGTCTGTCTCTCCTCTAAAGATAAAGAATGAATAAAAGTGGTCAGCAGGGGGTCGGGCGGTGGCGCAGTGGGTTAAGCGCACGTGGCGCAAAGCACAGGGACCGGCGAGCCCCCCGGCTCCCCACCTGCAGGGGAGTCGCTTCACGGGTGGTGAAGCGGATCTGCAGGTGTCTATCTTTCTCTCCCCCTCTCTCTCTCTGTCTTCCCCTCCTCTCTCCATTTCTCTCTGTCCTATCCAACAACAAAGCAACGTCAACAATGGCAATAATAACCGAAACGAGGCTGCAACAACTAGGGAAACAAAAAGGGGGGAAATGGCCTCCAGGAGAGGTGGATTCATGGTGCAGGCACCGAGCCCAGCAATAACCCTGGAGGAAAAAAAAAAAAAAATTAAAAAAAAAAAAGTGGTCAGCAAAGGTTGAGGCCACTTAGTAGTAACACTGTGCATGTATGAAGTCCTAGGTTCATTTCCTGCTGTCTTAGGAAAATAAAAGAAAGGAAAGAAAGAAGGAGGAGGTGGAGGAGGAGAAAACAAGAAAGAAAATGAATCCATGTCTCAAATCAGCAGAATCCAAGAATGATCAGTTTTCTATTCAATTGTGCCTGATAAGCTATATGACCAGGATTTCTCTTGCAATGTCTCCTTGCAAACTTATTTTTATGACCTATCCATTCAGTCATAAAATTATATACGAAATTAAAAGGCTATAACTTATAAGACTATATTATGAAGATAATGTTATTGGTAAGGAATCCTAAATAGATTATTGCTTTTTTTTTTTTTTTTTTTTAAGTCTCACAGATATCTATAAGTTCTGCTTGGGGAAGATGGTTTGAATTAGATACAAAGAAATTAGCTATATAACAATTCATCTCTTTGGCAAGCTCATTCTTAGTTCTTCAAAATGACTCCTGCTTTAAAAATAAACACATATCCAAAGATACTGTACAAACCCAGTGGTTACTCAAATCATAGAGCAAAATATCATGTGACCGGCCAACTATTTTTAGACAGTTCTATAAATGACTCTTTCCCATGGGATAGTATTTCTATTCCTTTTTTGTGAATGAATGTGTTCCTAACTCTTCATTTACAGGAAAAAGGAAGAAGCAATGGAATTACTAAGTGAGACATGAGGTGTTTTTCCCCCTCAGGCAGCAGGGCTTATCATAAGAACTAGAGTGCCATTTTCTAAAAGGATTCCTTTTCTAGAAACAATGACACTTCAGGAGAGAGTATCCACACACTTTCTGAGGCTTTATAAGTTCAGAAACACTTACTAAAAACCATTTATTTTTCCCTGTTCAATTTAAAAGCATCACTATCTTTTACAGAGAGGTTTCAGTTCTGTAAAGTAGCACTAAAGATACTTTGGAACTGAAATCTATCATATAGAAACCACTAAAATCAGTACATTGCAATATACTGTAATTTAAAATAATCATAATATTTTTTTGTTTTGTTTTTTGCCTCAAGGTTTATCGATGGGGCTTGGTACCTGCACTACAAATCCACTGCTCCTGGAGGCCAATTTTTTCCATTTTGTTTTTTATTGGATAGGAGAGAGAAAAGTTGAGAGAGAAGGGGAAGATAGAGAGGGGAAAAGACAGACACCTGAAGACTTGCTTCACTCCTGCACATGGGGAGATGGGGGCTCCAACCAGGATCCTTGTGTGGGTCTTTGCACTTTGTAATATGTATGCTTAACCTGGTGTGCTACTGTCCAACCTCCTGGATCCTTTTTTTTTTTTTTTTAAGTTACCACTATTTTAATCCTTTTATTTTTGTTTTATATTTATTATATTACCATTAACCAGAGACAGAGGTTATGGGTGCACTGCTGGTGGGAATGTATATTGGTTCGACCCCTGTGAAGAGCAGTCTGGAGAGCACTCAGAGGCTGGAAATGGACCTATCTTATGACTGCAATTCCTCTCCTGGGGATATATCCTAAGGAACCAAACATAACCATCCAAAAGGATGTGTGTATACCTATGTTTACAATTAACGCAATTTGAAATAGCCAAAACCTGGAAGCAACCCAGGTGTCCAACAACAGATGAGTGGCTGAGAAAGTTGTGATATATGTACATAATGGAATAGTACTCAGCTTTTTAAAATGTTGAATTGGGGCCAGGCGGTGGTGCACCCTGTTAAGAGCACACATTACAGTGCATAGGGATGTTAAGTTCAAGCCCCTGGTCCCCACCTGCAGGGGGAAAGCTTCATAAGTGGTGAAGCAGAGCTGCAGGTGTATCTCTCCTGTTCTGTCTCCTCCTTCCCTCTCAATTTCTCTGTCTTCAATAATAAAAAATAAATAAAAAATATTAAAAAGATGATGAATTCACTTTCTTCACCTCATCTTGGATGGAGCTTGAAGGAAACATGTCAAGTCAGATAAGTCAGAAAGAGAAGACAAATAGGAGATGAACTCACTCATGAGCAGAAGTTGAGAAATAAGAACAGAAGGAAAAACAAAGCAGAACTTGGACTGGATTTGGTGTATTACACTAAAGCAAAGGACTCAGGAGGATATGTATGTGTGGGCGGATTCAGATTCAGGTGCAAGATGGTGGAGGAGGGCCTAGGTAGGTGAGTTGGAGTGTTTTGCAGAAAACTGAAGAAATTCACATATGTACTAACAACTATATTTACTGTTGACTGTAAATCATTAATCCCCCCATAAAAATTTTTAAAAGATCAAAGACACAATAGTTTTCCAGCTGAATCAGCAAAGTTGCAGGATGAAAGTATAAATTCCAAATTGTAGTCATCAGAGAAAACTCTTAGAAGAAAATGTTAAATTTGTCTCAGCAATAAATGGGGTTTTATAAGTTTAGAAATACATGAGGAAACCCTATCCTTTACTCTGACTCGATTGTAATTTAGCTTCCTCCTAGCAACTCTGCCTGCTTAGTTTTGCATTATAAAAGGCCAGCTCTGATAAGATTATTTAGAAAGTTATTGTAGAGAAGAGAAAGAAAATAAGTATCCTACTGATAGTGGAGCCTACTTGGAAGGACAAATGTAGAAAGCAAATTAGTGGTTGTTGAATTGAAGATTTTAACTGACAAAAGTATCATGTACTTAAAGATACAGGGAAGTCTGGGTTTGTTGAGCTCTTCTCCTATGACATCATAAAGCCTTCTGAGAAACATAAAAGTCTCTATCTCACTTGCTTCTGTGGGAGATTCTAAATGTCACTGAAAGTTCAAAGCACTAAATGCCCCCTGATCTTTTATTAAATACCCCCACTCCTGGAAAAAAAATGCCCCCCCCCCCAGTCTTCTGTTAAAGATCTCCATTCCTGGAACAAGATCCAGAATGTTCTAAATGTTACCTGGCTAGATTGAAAAAAAAAAAATCCTTAAACCTTAGAATGCTCTTAATTTTAAACTTCTTTTTTTTTTTTTTCTTTTTTACTAGAGCACTGTACAATTTTGGTTTTTGGTGATGTGGAGAATTGAATTTGGCACTTCAGAGCCTCAGGCATGAAAATCTTTTGCATAACCATTATGATATCTTCCCCTGCCCTAAAGAAATTTCTTAAACTCTATCAATTTACATTTTTAATTTTAAAATGGCAGAAGGAATACTGACCAATAATTTAAGTTGAATTTAATGACTATGTTTTTTTCCCCCTTTTGTTGCCCTTGTTGTTATTATTGTTGTTATTGCTGTCATTGTTGTTGGATAGGACAGAGAGAAATCAAGAGAGGAGGGGAAGACAGAGACAGGGAGAGAAAGATAGACACCTGCAGACCTGCTTTGAAGTGAACCCCCTGCAGGTGGGGACCCGGGGGGCTGATGCAGGTAGGTGTGCTTCCGCCATGTGCGCTTAACCCGTTGCGCCACCACCCAGCTCCCATGTATGTTTTAAAATTTAATTTACTTTCCCTTTTATTGTTATTTTATTATGTTTTCTACATGAATCAGTGAGTGCTATTGAATTTTAAAGGGATAAACAGGAGAATTTTTTTTTTTTTTGAGCTATGTTCCTGTAAAAGTTCATTCTGTGGGCCAGGTGATGGTGCACCTGGTTGACAGCACTTGTTACAAAGAGTAAGGATCCAGGTTCAAGCCCTCCGTCCCCTTGTAGGGGGAAAGCTTTGTGAGTGGTGAAGCAGAGCTGTGGGTGTTTCTTTCTGTCTCTCTTCCTCTCTATCTCCTCTCACCCTCTCAATTTCTGTCTGTATTCAATAAATAAATAAATAAATAAATAAAATTATATAATAAAAAATTAAAAAGTTAATTCTGTATCTTTATATACCACGGTATCTAGTTTTGCTCAAATGTAGAATATAGATGATGAAAACAAATTAACTTAAAAATTTGATATCACTCAAAATACATAGTTTAATTTATACTCTACCCCACCAATTGTTATATGTTCCTTAAAGGACTTACTTGGGCTAATGAGGACTTTGTTCTATATGATAAAATACATTTTGACTTGTAATAAAAATGGACTGTTCAGTTTCTACTTTTACTGGCTCAACATCAGAGTATTACATATATATTATCTTATATTTATATGTAACATATGTATTATTTTGGAGATATTATTCATAAATTGCTTATGATTCTTGATTCTCATTTTCTCCCTCTATAACACTATATCATAAAACTATAAGGCAGGGAACTTTAACAAGATAAATTAAAAATCAGAAATGTTATTCAGAGTAAGGAGCTGGATGGAGAGTTTACATAGGCCATAATAAACTTATAGACTGTATATCTTTAGTATGCACTTTTACTTAAAATTTCTGTTATCACTGATTTTATATTGCTAGATATTATGACAAGAAATTTTTGTGGGGGGAAAAACATAAATGTTCAACATGAATTTATTAAAATTAAGCTTTATTATCATTAATAGGAAATGGCATATCTTCTTAAAAATACACAGGGTTTTGGAAAAGATATTTATGGAGGTGTTTTTAGATTAGACCTGGTATATCTGTACATGTTCTTGGAAGAATGTATTTATTCATTCATTCTCTGAAAAAATTAACCTAGTGTCTATTTGCATCATTCTAGGTAATGGAAAGCTGTGAATCTTGCTTTTAAATAAAGTTTGTTCATTGATAAAATAAGTACAACAGAGTAAGTATAATTATTGAATATTTGTGTTGAATTTAAGAAGATGAAGGAACATTGTAGAAAGGGCTTCTACAATTAATTGATGAGCAAGAAATTGTCAAATAAGGTGGATTTGATATTGAGATGAGGAATAATCAGTGAAGATTGGTTAAAATCTTAAAATAGGCAGAATTTTGTCACATATTGGGAATCTTGATTCTTCTTCTCTTATGTAAATTAAGTAATGACAAGACATAGAAGGACTGTATGCAGACATTGCCATATGGAGAATGTATTTGACTTGATTAACTTGGAGTCAATAGGTTACTACTGTTATAATTAATTGTAAAAATAACATATATCCAGAATTTCAACACTAATAGGAGAAGAATGAGGAGTCTATATACCTGAGAAATATTTTGGTGGTTAAATTAGTAAGGTATTTATTGAATCAAACAGATAAAGGCTAGGGAGTACTTAAAATAACTATTTATTGTGGGAAAAGTGAAGTATCTTTAAATTGTGTGAAAGACCGTAGAGAAGTAGTTTTAGTATGAAAGATAATAGTATGAGGTTGGGACATTTTCATTTCAGAGAGGGCTTTTAACCATTCATGTGGAAAAGTCTGGTAACAAGGTCAAAACTCAAAGGAAGTTTTAAACTAGAAATGTCGATTCAGAAATCACTTTTATATTGTTTGTAGTTAAATTAGTACATGTAAAAAAAAATGAGTACATGTAGGTTGAGGTATCCTAGTGAAAGAATTTGGAATGTGAACTATGGATGAACAACACAGTATTTGGACATTTTTTAGTGATTAAGGCAGGAAATATCCAAAGGAGAAAACAGAGTGGAATTGGTTTTAGAGCATTAGAAATTTAAACTGGAGGATGGAAACTCAAGGAATTCTACAATGTACAAAGTTTATGAGTTTCTAGGAAAAAAAGGACAACTAATCATCAATACTGTTTGCTACAGAAAAGTCTAGTATCATAAGGAATAATATTTACCTACGCATAAGGTGGTAATGAAGTCATTAGTATTTTAATGAGAGTTTATTCTGGACTGCAGTAGGAAGAAATTCTTATTACTTATGTTATAGTTAAATGATTTGTTTGTTTACAATGGGGAAGACTTGAACATGTTATAGGCTTATAGAGAAGAACAAGTTAGGAGGAGGTGGTTGAAAACATGGCGGTAAGAGGTAAAATAATCCCTAGTAAAGCAAGGTGCCAGCAGAATCAGGAGGACATGGGCTATTGGTTTTAAATAGGTGGGGCGTCATTAAATTCTTAGGCCTTGGGGAAAAGAAAATAAGGTTCAGTTTGTATATAAACAGATCTGTAGATTTGCAACATGGAAGTCGAGATAGGTCTTATCTAAAGATTTCAATAGTATCAGTGCAATTGGAAATAAGGTCTGTGGAAAAAGAATTTGTGGAAGTAGATTAGGGAATTTAAGAAAAGAGATTGGAATCTGAAATAATCACTGGCGGAAATGGAAGAATGAATTGGACAAGTACAAATAAACACAGTAATGAGAAACCTGCTGAGACTTGAAACTGCTTTTCTCTTTGGTGTTCAGTAACTAGAGTAAAGGAGGCATAGTATAGTGTTAACATAAGTTTTTTTGCTTTTTTTTTCCTCTCTTGGGGGTGAGGGTGGGGGAAACAGCAGAGGAAGAAGATAAAGGAATTTAGGATAATGTAAGAGTCATTTATTTTTTTCTAATTTTATAAGTGGTTTAACAATAATTTACAAAATTATGAAATTGTAGGGATATAGCTCTACAGAACACCCACTACCAAAGTTCTGTGTCTCTCACCCCGAGCCATTCCTAACAATAACTATCTAACCATGCTAATCCTCAGTCTGAAAGACCAACTGGCTACTTCCTTTTTTTTTTCCCCTGCAAATTCATGTGTTTCAATTGTTTGTATTCTACATATGAGCAAAACCAGCTGGCTGTCCTTCACCTCATTAGTTACGATATTCAGTTAGATAATCTATTATATCAAAGGTAGAGGAGTTAGATTATAGGAGAGGCCTGACAGAGCCAAAGAAAACAGAGTGTAGTGCAGTGGGTTAAGTGCACAGCACAAAGCACAAGGACCCACAGGGATCCATATTTGAGTTCCTGGCTCCCGACCTGCTTCACAAGCGGTGAAGCAGGTCTGCAGGTGTCTTATCTTTCTCTCTCTCTGTCTTCTCCTCCTCTCTTGAGTTCTCTCTGTCCTATCCGACAACAATGACAGCAGCAACAACAACAACAATAATAACTACCACATAAACAACAAGGGCAACAAAGGGGAAAAAATAGCCTCCAGGAGCAATGGATTAGTAGTGCAGGCACTGAGTTCCAGCAATAACCCTGGAGGAAAAAACAAACAAACAAACAAACAAACAACACAGAACTTAAATGAACAAAGAAAACCTAGGGCACTTAAAATTGTTAAGGTCAAACAGAAAGAAAAAGGGGCATCCTGGGGAAGCGGAGCTCCAGGACGCATTGGTGGGGTCTTCAGTCCAGGGAAGCCTGGCCGGCGTCCTGATGGCATCTGGAACCTGGGGGCTGAAAAGAGAGTTAACATACAAAGCCAAACAAATTGTTGAAGAATCATGGACCCAAAGGATGGAATAGCGGAGATAAAGTGTTGGGGGGTACTCACTGCAAACTCTAGTGTACTACTGCTTTCAGGTATATATTTTGCCCTGGTTTATGGATACCTGTGAACATATGCTCTATCTCCTGGAACCCGGTCTATATCTAGGTTTTGGGACTTTGTTAGGAAGTGAACCACCTGGGATGGAATTAGAGAATACTATGAAAGGAAAGGTCTCACCCGAGTGATGAAGCTGAAGGGTTGTCATTCCACACCTGAATTCTCTGGGCACAGTCTGAGCTGAAGCATGCTGGGGTGGCACTTGTTGTGTTGTGTTGATTAGGGTGCGGTCCGTGGTTGCAATATTATTTTATTTGAATTGAGAGCAGCATGCAGAAAAGTGGGCCCTAACCTAGGGTCCCAGGACTGGGGGAAGTTTAGGCTCTATAAGTGGAAATGTGAGGTTTCTGCTGTCTTAGGGTTCAAGAAGACAATGGATAGTTATTGTTAACATCACATTATTTGTGATAACAAATCACATTATTTGTGATAATTGCTTTCCCAGAGACCCACCCTAGTAGGGAAAGAGAGAGGCAGACTGGGAGTATGGACCGACCAGTCAACGCCCATCTTCAGCGGGGAAGCAATTACAGAAGCTAGACCTTCCACCTTCTGCAACCCACAACGACCCTGGGTCCATGCTCCCAGAGGGATAGAGAATGGGAAAGCTAGTGAGGAGGGGACGGGATCTAGAGATTGGGTGGTGGGAATTGTGTGGAGTTGTACCCCCCATCCTATGTTTTTGTTAATGTCTCCTTTCTTAAATAAAAAAAAAAAAAGAAAGAAAAAAAAGAAAAAGGGGCATAAACAAGACAGGAGCTTGTGACTAGGGACTACATGGAGGTAAAGGACCAGAATATGACTACCCAAGGTGTAATTATTATATTAGGTTGTTGGAAACCTCATCACGTATTTTTTTTCGGTTTTTCTATGCAAAAATGAGTCATGACTTTTCTGACAACCCATTATCTTTATCGTAACATTTTACACACTGTCCCCTGCATCTCTTCTCCCACTCCTTTAACTTCTACGCCTAAGGGAGGCTCCAATAGCTACCACTTTTTTTTTCCCTCCAGGGTTGTTGCTGGGGCTCGGTGCCTGCACCACAAACCCACTGCTCCTGGAGGCCATTTTCTCCAGTTTTGTTGCCCTTGTTATTATTTTTATTGTTGCCATTGCTGTTGCTGGATAGGACAGAGAGAAATTGAGAGAAGAGGGGAAGACAGGGGAAGAGAAAGACACCTGCAGACCTGCTTCACCGCTTGTGAAGCGACCCCCCCGCCCCGCAGGTGGGGAGATGGGGGCTCCAACAAGAATCTTTGAACCGGTCCTTGCACTTTAAGCCATTTGTGCTTAACTCACTGTGCTACCAACAGGCCCAGCTACCACTTTTCTCTTCCATCTCCATGCACCTCCCATTTTCTTTTCTAAGGAAACTCTTGGTCTGCCCTTTCATTCATATTCATTTTTATCAAATTTTAGAGAAGAAAATCTTTGCACAGAATTGCATAGAACTTAATAAAACTTGAGGTAAAAAAGTGAAAGAATGGCATTCACCTCTACAAGGGAGGGCAGTTCTTTTGTAGTGCAGCTACAGTTGAAGGGAAGCCCTGAGAGAGCAAGCAAGCAAGAACTGGCCTGAAGGTGTGAACGTAGACTTCTCACAAACTAAGAAGACCAAATAACAACCAGCTTACACACACATTATGACGCATACCACTGCTAGGATGTGTATGTATTATTTAATCTGTAAATCTATATAAATAGTACTAAACCATGATGAACCCTTTGCGTATCTATCTTTATCTAGGACGGGTTATATTTCTGTAAGATAAATCCCAGGAATTGGACCGTTGGAATGAAAGACATGCATTTAGAAATTTAATAGTTATGTACTTTTCAAAAATTGCTCAATAACATATGAGATTACCATTAAAAAAATTTTCTTCACTAGGTATTATCTTTTCACTTAATGTGTATCTTAGAGCTTTGAAGAAGGAACATGCTTTTTATATGTTTATTATCACTTGGATTTACTTTTTCACTGAATTTTCTACCATATCCTTTTCAGTTGTTGTTTAATTATTTATTAAATATTTTAATTTTATTTCTTTGTTTATTTACTAGCTAGAGACAAAGAGAAACTGAGAGGAAAAGGGAGATATATAGAAAGAAGGAAGGAGAGAGACCTGCAGCACTGCTCTCTACTTGTGATGCTTTTCCCTCTTCAGGTGGGAACTTGGTGCATGGTAGCATATATGCTCAATCAGGTACACGACCAACCGCCTCATCCTGAAGATAGGGTTATTTGTTTGTTTATTTATTTATATTATTAACAAGATAGAAAAAGAACTAGAGTTTCATTCTTAAATATGTGATGATGGGAATTTGACTTGGGAACTCATATATACAAATCCTATGCTTTACTGTTGTGTAATTTACCCCAGGCCACAGTGTTAAGCTTTTTGTAACTATCAGTAATTTAGTCTTTCATCTATCAAGTGCATAGCAATTTTTCCTTTTCTTTCTTTCTTTTCTTTCTTTCTTTCCTTTCTTTCTTTTTTCCTTTCTTTCTTCCTTCCTTCCTTCCTTCCTTTCTCTCTTTCTTTCTTTCTTTCTTTCTTTCTTTCTTTCTTTCTTTCTTTCTTTCTTTCTTTCTTTCTTTCTTTCTTTCTTTCTTTCTTTCTTTCTTTCTTTCTTTCCCAGAGCACTGCTCAGCTCTGGTTTATGGTGGTGTGGGGGATTGAACCTGGGACTTTAGAGCCTCAGGCATGAGAGTCTCTTTGCATAATGATTATGCTATCTACCCCCACCCAGCAATTTTTTTCTAAACTGCTGTTTACCTTATTGTATTTTTTTTCAAAGAATCTATTTATTCATGAGAGAGATAGGAAGAGAGAAAGAACCAGAACCAGACATCACTCTGTTACATGTGCTGCTGGGGATCAAACTCGGGACCTCATGATTAAAAATCCAATACATTATCCACTGCGCCACCTCCCTGACCACTTACCTTAATGTATTTTTGAATAAAATGTTTTAAGAACATCTCCATTTTCTTTCTTGGCTTTGGAAAAATCTTTTCAATCTCTGGATTACAAATAGTGTTCCTTAATTATCTTTTGCTATTTCCTGATTAAGTCTAAATTTGTTGGACATTAAAGTAGTTTCCTTTTTCTTGTAGCAGGGTGCTCACAAACTACCCAAACTACCGCGTGCACATTTATGACGATCACTCCCCCACACCATTTAGTGCTTCCTTACTAAGTAAACAAATAAAAAGCTTCCCAAAGTCACAGAAAATTCTCAAATTAAATAATCTTTGAGAACCTATTCTGATTAAGTCAAATATAGAGACCTCCTACTATTTAATGCAAAAAGAAATACTCCATGAAATTTTATGACTTGAGATTACTTTAAAAGGTTACATCGGTACATCTAGCCTTCTATAACTTTGTGGGTCTCTAAATAATCAGCTTAGAGTATAATTATGAAAGTAAAACAGAAAAGTTTGCACTCTTGCAAAAAAAACAAGCTGCAGATGTAAAATAAGGACAAAACTTGAAAAATTCTGATGATTTATTGTTTCAGGGAACTAGGGTATTCTTTTTTTCTTTTTTTTATATATTTATTTATTCCCTTTTATTGTCCTTGTTGTTTCGTTGTTGTCGTTATTATTGATGTCGTTGTTGTTGGATAGGACAGAGAGAAATGGAAAGGAGAAGACAGAGAGGGGGAGAGAAAGATAGACACCTGCAGATCTGCTTCACTGCCTGTGAAGGAACTCCCCTGCAGGTGGGGAGCCGAGGTCTTGAACCGGGATCCTCTTGCCGGATCCTCATGCCAGTGCTTGCACTTTGCACCACGTGCTAAGCCCACTGCGCTACCGCCGGACTCCGGGAACCAGGGTATTCTAACTACACAGGGAGTTAAGAGTAGAAGATAAATAATAAGTGCATTCTTAAAGGAGGAAGAGAAAGAAAAGAAAATGGAAAAAAGAACAAATCAACTTTTCTTTTTTTGCAAACTGAGGTGTTTTTAGTTTTTGGGTTTTTTTTTTTTAACTTTCTTTATTGGGACATTAACGAGTTTCAGTTGATAGTAAAAAACAATAGTTTGTGCCTGTGTAACACTTCCCAGTTTTCCACATAACAATTAAGCCCCCACTAGATCCTCCTCTGCCATCATGTTCCTGGACCTGAAGCCTCCCCCACCATTCCAGCATCTTTTATTTTTTTTTACTTTGATGCAATACACCAACTCCAGTCCATGTTCTCAAAGCAACTTTTCATTGCCACTTGAATTTAGTCCATTGTGACCAGTCATTATTAAGTTTCCTAAAATACATGTTATAGAAAATAATATTTCTTGAACTTTTCTTTTCCTATTATTGACCATTAGAAGCATATACTTGATACGTATGTATTTCTTAGGAAAGAAATCATTGGTTATTGTAAGGAGGTCTCCCATTTTATTTGATGACACAGACTGTAGTATTCGTAATCTGGCATGTTTAATGATAACATTAAAAATAGTATTTTTCTATGTAAAGTTCCTAATTATAGAGTTAAATGATGGTATAAGTGATTAACACTTGCTAGATGATGATGATGACCACAATTGCAAACACATGCAATCAATATCTTTGCAATAGGTGTAAAAAGTACAATGTACTTTCGAAATAAGTTCAATTTAGTTGTAACTAATGATAATAGGTGACATTTATAACACTATTCAAAAAATTTTTTTGATACACTAATTAATTTCATACTCCTAAACAGAGTGGTAGGCCCTATTTTTCTCATCATTTTATGGATGAAAATACTGAGGCAGTATTAATACACACTGGTAAAGCAAGTAGAATAGTAAAGCCAAACCAACTCTGTGCCTTCTCAAAAATACTAAACATAGGGGCTGGGCAGTGGCACACTTGGTTGAGTGCACATGTTACAATGCTTAAAGATCCATATTGAGTCCTCAGTTCTCACCCATATAGGAGAAGCTTCAGGAGCAGTGTTGTAGGTCTCTCTCTCTCTCTAATTCCTTTCCAATTTCTCCTTATCTCCCTCCTAAATAAATAAATAAATAATTAACAAATAGTACCAATAGCCTATTATTTAGATTTCTGAATAACTCATGAATCAAATCTCTCTTAAATATGGACTAGAATAAAGTTTAATAGTTCAACCCAAAACTTGAAAAAAAAAATCATAGTTAGTGTATCTAAATGTACTTAATGTAATTATATTTGCAATCCAAGATTTCATCATCTATGTTTACCATTCAATTAAAGTTAGCTTTCAAAAGTACTGCTAGAAAGAATGGCCTTACTTTGAAATATAATTTACAGAGATTCACTGTTCTAAACAATAGCCTTGGGCACTAATCACAATACAGTTTTAACTTAAAAGGTTAATTTAGACTTTAAGGGTAAATTAAATGACCATTGTTCATGATTATTAATCTGATTTAAAGTTTGAGAAATCAGTTTCATCATGAGCCAGAGAACAAAATGATTCATAAAATATACTGACTTAATTTAAAACATAAAAATAAAACTATGTGTGTAGTTTATTTTTTTAACCACAATCTTTTAGAAGACAATTTTACAGAGGAGTCCTAATGAGTAGCATGTGTTAACTCAATAAAGCAGGACTTGGAAGATTATACTACAAACACAATTTCTTTCATTTGAAACAGGGGCTATATATACATGTTTTTGATATTTTCATGAATACAGAGGGACACAATTATATTAATCTTTACTCCAAATTTGCCAAATGATGGAAAGAGGCTATTCTAGAGGAAAAGAATATAAAATGAGAGGAAATAGCTTTACTGGTTTAGCGTTTTAGTGAAGAAAATGATTTTCAATGTGTGTAGGCTAAATTCCTACCTTTTCAAGAAGTCATGTTTCATGGATCTTTTGAAAGATATTGCCTGTTTGCTCCACAACTTCTTGACCACTTAAAGAAAAAAGAAACTCTAGCGCATGATTTCTGGTATCTACAATATATTCTATAGAAAGTCTGTATTTTTATATGCCCCTGGTTATATCTTGGTGCAAGACTTGGTGTAGAAGGTTTTTGTTTTTCTTTGTCTTTAAAATTGTCCTTAAATTGAGTTCTTTTTTTTTGGGGGGGGATGGAAGGGGGAGGAGGTAGTTTTATAAATAACCTCTATCATTATGTTTTCCAAGCTACTCAATGGGCAATGCAATTTTAGGTCTGTTAATGTTGGGCAGGTAGATTTCATGTACACTGCTGTTTGGAATTAGTACATTACACTAATAATAAATGATGAACTACTGGACATTGTAAGACTTTTTCTTATTAATTTATTTTAAAAATAATTTTATCTGATAGGACAGAGAGAAACTGAGAGAGAAAAGAGATGGGGGAGAGAGAGAGTGAGAGAGAGAGAAGGGGTGGAGAGAGAGAAAGAGAGAGATCCTTGCAGCACTGCTTCACCATTGCTGAAGCTTTCCCCCTGCAGGTGGGGACCACAGGCTTAAACCTGAGTCCTTATAACTGAGTCATGGTAACACATGCATTTAACTAGGTGTGCCACTGCATGGCTTCCCTCAGCCATTTCACAACTTATTTTTCCTTTGAAAGACTTAGTAAGTCTCCTCTTAACTATACAGATCAGAGGTTATAGAGAATCCAGAATATAATGCTGATTCAGCTTTACATAGAAAAATTTATTCTCTGTTGGGAATAAGTATAGGTCTAAACACCATACCTATGACCACCAAGTATATGTAGAAAGAATTTACAGTAACAATTTAGAGACTAATTAGACAACTTAAAAACACCTTGCATGTCACTATGGCAATATAGGAAGTCTTTACTATTGTACAATAGTTGTTAAAGGCAAATTTGGTCTATTTCTGACCCTACCCTCCCTTCCTTTCCCTTCTCCCTACCCTCCCCTCTTTTTCTTACCTTTTTCTCCTCATAAGCCACTGCCTCTGATTCTCCTACCATCGTTTTTTTTCTTTTCTTTTCTTTTTCTTTTTCAAAGCTCTGCAATTTTCTATCACTTTCAGAGACAGCTCCTGGAGACAATATGTAAATATGGATGTTCAAACTGGTGGCTCAGAGATCAAATTAAATTGCTAACATAAGTTTGTTTGCTTGAATATTTACTGTAGCTGTCATTTTAATTGTGTTTATGTATTTACTTTTGAATGGGCTGAAAATTAGGTAGTCATACTCCTTCGCCTATAGTATATTATTATGTGTTCAAGTAGTATGCTTCTTGATTTTTAGAAATTTTGTTATTTTCCTCTCACTTCCTGTAGTCAGTTCTGTTTCCTACAACCAAGGCAAGACCCTTAAAGTTTTTTTTTAATTTGACCATCACTGGGCTTCACTGTTCTAGGTTAACTTTTTCTGCTATCTTGAGACAGAGATAGAGACAGAAAGACACCACAGCACGATTGTATTTACTGTCGAATGTAAAACATCAATCCCCCAATAAAGAAGTTAAAAAAAAAAAAGACACCACAGTACCAAAGCTTTCTTCAGGGAGATGAGGGCTGTGCTCAAAACTATGTTGTGCCTATGACAAAGAAAAACACTATCTAGGTGAGATATCTTGCTGGCCCACATATACTAATGTATTTGATTTGTGTAATTCAATGTACATGAAGTCTACAGAATATTTTACTGCAAATGTATTTAAATTTATATAAGTGATGCACTATCAATCTCATTCCATTTATTTTATTTTATTTATTTTTATTTATTATTATTATTACTTTATTTATAAAAAGGAAACATCGACAAAGCCATAGGATAAGAGGGGTACAACTCCACACAATTCCCACCACCAGACCTCCATGTCCCATCTCCTCCCCTGATAGCTTTCCTATTCTTTAACCCTCTGGGAGTATGGACCCAAGGTCATTGTGGGATGCAGAAGGTGGAAGGTCTGGCTTCTGTAATTGCTTCCCCACTGAACATGGGCATTGACAGGTTGATCCATACTCTCAGTCTGCCTCTCTCTTTCCCTAGTAGGGTAGGGCTCTAGGGAAGCTGAGCTCCAGGATATATTGGTGGGGTTGTCTGTCCAGGGAAGTCTGGTCGGCATCATGCTAGCATCTGGAACCTGGTGGTTGAAAAAAGAATTAACACACAAAGCCAAACAAATTGTTGACCAATCATGAACTTAAAGGCTGGAATAGTGCAGATGAAGAGTTGGGGGGGGTCCTCCATTTTGTAGATAGCTACTAGGCATATTTTAGTTACATTCCAAGGGGCCTGTGGTTATACTAGTTTTTTATTTTCCCCTGAGCCTGAAATCTGATATGCAGGTGTATCCAAATTATTGTCTGGGGAGATGATGTCAAGGCTGGAAAAGGAACAGAAAGCTAGATCAGGGAAGAGAGTAGCTCCCAAATATGGGAAAGGACTATAAATATTGTTGACTATAAACGCTATCAATTTGATTTGGTCTGTGGCCCATATTCAGCTTAGGAGCCTACATGACCTCTGCATTCCTGTAGATCTGAGCTCACATTCTGTGGTCATGACTAGGAACATTCCAAGCTGCCCCAATTTCAGGATCCATCTTCCTCAGGTGTAGCATAGAGTATGTTGTACATCCTCCCTTCGGAGGCTGGAACATTCTCTACCATTGTTGATCCAAGTTGAAGGCAAGGTCCTATGTGGGGCACACAAAGGGGTCTATTTTGTTGTTCCTGATAGAGATGACCGGTAACAATAGAGAGAGGGATTTATTTGAGGTTTAGGCCCATCATGTCTGTTTGGGAATCTCAGGACTCCCCAACTAGGGTCCTAGCTGATGGGGTGGCCTGATAGTAACTAAAGAGTTGTCATTAAAGTATGCCAATCTCTTGCCCAAAAAAAGTTCAACTTTTGCAGTCCTTGCTTTTTTTACTTTTCTCTTGAAGGTATTTGATCTGAGCATGATTCTTCTTCCTAGGACTGGCATGGCAGGGTAGCCTTAGCTGGTTTGAGGTAAGGAGGACTAGGAAAGAAATTTACTGAAACCTAGACAAGGTCTTGTCCAAATCTACATCTGAATAACCACCATTTAAAATATATTTCTTAAAATTTTTCTTGAGGACTTTTAGACATTTTCAACTCCCTTAGTAAATTATCAGTATTCATAGAGAATTATGCTTTGAGTCAATGCCAATAAAAACTGAAAAGATATGTTGATTCAAACCATTTCCAATGGTGACAGGTAACAGAGAACACAGTCTTCAAAGATTAAGACAAAGGATTCAGTTAAGTTTTACTCATGGGAAGGAAAACAGAATGGCAGTAACAGAAAAAATAATAAACAACTCCAGTTGATAGTTTTGTCAATTTTTTTTATTTATTCCCTTTTGTTGCCTGTTGTTGTTATTGATGTTGTTGTTGTTAGAACAGAGAGAAATGGAGAGAGGAGGGGAAGACAGTGAAGGGGAGAGAAAGATAGGTATCTGCAGACCTCCTTCACCGCCTGTGAAGCAACCCCCCTGCAGGTGGGGAGCCGGGGGCTCGAACTGGTATCCTTATGCCGGTCCTTGCCGCTTTGCGCCACCTGTGCTTAACCCGCTGCGCTACTGCCTGACTCCTCGTTTAGCCAAGTTTTATCTGCTCAGCTTACTACATAGACAGACATCAATCCAGATCTTTAAAAACATTAGATATGATAGAGTATTGTTTGTTGCTATAGAAATAATTTAAGAAGGTAAACATAAACATAGTGTCCTAATGCCTTAGTTGTTTTTTTTTTTGGTATACTATATCCAGTTCAGATATGTTCTCTTCTGATAATGTGTGTTATTTTAAGGTCAAATGAATCCCAGTAGGAAGACCACAAATACCCAGCTTTAGCAATATAAACCCCAGGAGAACAAACATGAATATTAATAAATTTTAGGGACTATAAGACAGCAAGAGACAATTTGGGTAAGTTGATGACATTTAATAGAACAGTTAATAACAATTGTTATGTGGAAAGCTGAGAAATATTGTACATGTACAAACTATTAAAAAAAACAATTATTTGACAGCTTATTTATTCCAGAAATAAAAGTTGGGCCAAAAGCAGAGTGGTCAATAGTCAAATAAAAACTCAAATAAATAAATAAATAAATAAATAAATAAAGTCCCAGAAGAACTCTACAAAAAGATAGACAGTGTATTTAATGCATAAGCATATTGCATTGTCTTGTGTTTAACTTTGAAGTGTTGTAAGCAGTTATTGAACACTAATAATTTCAATTGGGTGAGAAAATGATGATATGACAAAAGGAAAGACAAACTATAAAAACTGATAGAAGAATCTAGTTAAATGGAACTAACAAAAAGATTAATAGTGAAGTTTCAGATTTTGTTTACCACTTAAATGATGTTATAATTGATTAGTATTCTTTGTATAGAGTAAAATCCAAATTTCAATTTATAATATTCATTCACCATTTATTTCTGTAAGCAAGCACTGAAAATAGAATTGGGGCCAGGCAGTGGTGCACCTGGTTAAGCACACACATTACAGTGTCCAAGGACCCAGGTTCAAGGCCCTGTTTCCCACCTGCAGGGGGAAAACTTCACAAGTGGTAAAGCAGGTCTGCAGGTGTCTCCCCTGTCAATTTATCCTTGTCCCTCTTCAATAATAGATAGATAAATAAAGATTTATTTAAAAAAAGTATAACTGTATACTAAAAATTGTCAAAGTTATCACAGCTATAAAAATACTAAAAGACAAGATAAAAATCCAGACATGAAATGCAGTATTTAGTCATTGAAAAAGGATGTTATGTGTAGAACAAGAAAAAGGAATGGAGTGTGTCAGGGATACAAGTTTGGAAAGTAAGTAGTAATTCTGCATTTGTCTGGCTGTACTTTTGAAGTCTTTCTTCTTACTTGTTGCTGAACTTGCAAACTTAAAAATTTGTGCATAATCTCCCATCAAGGCTTAGTTGTTACACATCTGTTGTGCACATTAACTCTAGTTATTATCAGATGCTCATCAGAAATACTGATCATTTTAAAAGTATAAATTGCATCATAGTAATGTCTCTGTTGATAGGAGCATTGAGAGCTGCCCATTAAACCTGGAATACGATTCAATCACCTATAAGGCCTTTGGTGATCTGGTTCCTGACTTCTTCAGTTTCATCGTTCATCAGTCATCACTAGTTTTCAAACTTGCAATAACTTCATTTTAGAATCTGAAACATGACAAGATCTCTGTCTCTGCTATTCCTCTGCTGGAAGTTCCCACTTCCATGTCCACCACTAACCATTCTGACTAACCTCTACTTAGCTCTGCATCTGAATTCAAATATCCTAACCTCAAAGAAGCTTCTTCTGATGATTAATTCTAAAAGAAATTGCTAGGGGAGAAAGCACAGTGGTTATGCAGAAACTTTTATTCGTGTGGCTCTGAGGTCCCAGAATAAATCCCTAGTACCACCAAAAGTTAGCTGAGGAGTGCTCAATTTAAAATAACAATTACCAGGAGTCGGGTTGTAGCGCAGCGGGTTAAGCGCAGGTGGTGCTAAGCACAAGGACCCGCATAAGGATCCTGGTTCAAGCCTGGCTCCCCACCTGCAGGGGTGTCGCTTCACAAGCGGTGAAACAGGTCTGCAGGTGTCTGTCTTTCTCTCCCTCTGTCTGTCTTCCCCCTCCCCTCTCCATTTTCTCTCTGTCCTATCCAACAACAATGACAACAATAATAACTACAACAATAAAACAACAAGGGCAACAAAAGGGAATAAATAAATAAATAATAAATATAAAAAATATTAAAAAAACAATTACCAGTGGTTCATTATGTCCTTTAATTACACATAGGTTTTACGTACCACAAATTAATATAGTATGATAATATATAACATTATGATACTATATAATACCTACTGTTGAAGCACTGTTAACACAGATAGAACATGTTGATTTTTAAATTTTTATTTATTTATTTATTAGATAGAGACAGAGAGAAATTGAGAGGAGCAGGGGAGAAGAAAAGAGGGAGCAAGAGAGAGAGAGAGAGACCTGAAGCACTGCTTCACCATTCATGAAGCCTCCTATCTGCAGTTGGGGACTGGAGGCTTGAACCTGGATCTTTGTGCACTGTAATATGTGTGCTCAACCAGGTGCGCCACCGCCTGCCCCCTTGATTTTTATTTATAGAAAATACACTACCTGACTTAAGTCAGTACTACATAATAAGCCATATGGTATTTATTCATAGTCACTATCAGGTCACCCCATCAGCTGGGGCTCTAGTTGGGGAGTCCTGAGATTCCCAAACAGACAAGATGGGCCTAGACCTTGAATAAATCCCTCTCTCCATTGTTACCAGTCATCTCTATCAGGAACAACACAACAGACCCTTTTGTGGGCTCCCATAGGACTTTGCCCTCCACATGGATCAACAATGATAGAGAATGTTCTATCCTCTGAAGGGAGGATGGACAACATACTTTATGCTACACCTGAGGAAGATGGGTCCTGAAATTGGGGCAACTTGGGGCCTTCCTACTTATGACCACAGAATGTGAGCTCAGATCTACAGGGATACAGAGGTCACATAGGCTCCTAAGCTGAATATGGGCCCCAGATCACATCAAATTGATGGGGTTTATAGTCAACAATATGTATACACCTTTCCCATATTTGGGAGCTACTTTATTCCCTGATCTAGCTTTCTGGTCCTTTTCCCAGCCATGACGTCATCTCCCTAGACAATAGCTTGGATCCACCTGCATATCAGATGTTAGGCTCAGGAAAAAACAAAACAAAACAAAACAGAAAACTAGTATAGTTATGGGCTCTTTGGAATATAACTAAAATAGTTTACTAACTATAAACAAAATGGAGACCCCCCCAACTCTTCATCTGCACTATTCCAGCCTTTAGGTTCATGATTAGTCAACAATTTTTTTAGTTATATATGTTAACTCTATTTTCAGCCACCAGGTTCCAGATGCTAATATGATGCCAACCAGACTTCTCTGGGCAGAGGACCTCACCAATGTGTCCTGGAGCCCTCCTTCCCCAGAGCCCCATCCTAGTAGGGAAAGAGAGAGACAGGCTGGGAGTATGACCTGTCAATGTCCATGTTCAGCTGGGAAGTAATTATAGAAGCCAGAACTTCTGTACCGCATAATGACTCCTCTCAGAGGGATAAAGAATAGAAAAACTATCAGCAGAGGGGAAGGGATATGGAGTTCTGGTGGTGGGAATTGCGTGTTGTACCCCTGTTATCCTATGGTTTTTGTCTGTGTTTCCTTTTTATAAATAGAAATTTTTAAAAAAGAATATATAAAGGTACCATTATGTATGAACTGAAAGAATATGAGTAATTATGTAGTATATAATACATGCAGGATATTAGAGTCAATATATTATTTTGATTCCTGTAATATTTGATATTACTTTCCTCTAGTGAGGCATAATATATGAAGCCCTTTAGGCAGCAAAGATCTAGGCTAGAAGCCCTCCACTGTTCTCAGCACATTTAACATTTTATGAGTACAGGAAAGTTATATTCAGTCGTAGTTATGTAGCCCTGGTCCTTCATTTCCTTAGACCTCAGTTTTCCATAGTGCTAAATGAACGGTTGAATTAAATGCATTTTTGAATTGTATATTAAATTAAAATAAATCCTATCTTACTGTAACCTGAGATACCAGCCTGAGAAGTCAACCTCACAACTCTTCAAGTCTGATGCTCCACTCTGACACCATTCTCTCAGGCAACATTCTCATCCAACCTCAGGTTAGTTACCAAACTCAAGCAAAACTATTATAGTTGTATGCCTCCAGGAACATACCTTAAATGATTTCCCTAGCTTTCTTCTACCCTACAATCCCTAATCTCATCTGCTCTGATCCTACTTTCTGGTTCCTATTCATTAACCATCTTGTCTCAACTTAGGTCATGCCATCTTCCAGATACCAGGCTGCAGATGCTACCATGACTCCACCCCAACTTCTCTGGGCAGATGATCTTACCAATGTGTCCTGGACCCTTGCAACTCCAGTGCTCTGGTCCACTAGGGAAAGATAGAAACAGAATGGGGGTATGGATCAACCTGTCAACACCCATGCTCAGTGGAGAAGCAGCTTCAGAAGTCAGAACTCCTACCTTCTGCTCTCCATAAACAAGCTTGATCCATACACCCAGCAGGGGGATGTTAGGAGAGAGAGAGAGAGAGAGAGAGAGAGAGAGAGAGAGAGAGGACCCAGGAACCAGGCTTGAGGTGGTGAGGCAATTCAAACCTTTATTTATCGGAGCCCCCCAGAGTCTGGCGGTAGCACACCTGGCTGAGCCATGTGGTGCAAACTGCAATGGCCGGCGTCCACCTCCTGGTCTGCCAGCACTCTCCTCCAGGTCGGAACATGGAAGAGCCAAGTTGGAAACAGAAGTGGCTTGACAATAACCATACAGGATATTCATTATACTTGTGAATTAACAGTGTAACCTCTTGATCTAACTATATGCATATATGCATGTATTGATATATATTTGTGCAAATGATTACTTTTGGAGTGAAATTGTTTTTTTATTTTATTATTATATTTATTTATTGGATAGAGGCAGTCAGAAATCCAGAGATAAGGGGCAGATAGAGAGGGAGAGAGACAAAGAGACATCAGCAGCTCTGCTTCACCACTCATGAAGCTTTCCCCCTGCAGGTGGGGAGCAGGGGTCTTGAAGAATGAAATATTTTTCTTAGTTACTTTATTATATAAAGCTATGTGTTGATATTAAATTAGATCACAGTGACAATATACCGGATCTCATTAAAATCCATGATTTTGCCTTATATTCTTTTCCCTCTGTCTGGAATATAGTTTATCCTTTCTCCCCCCAGTATGTACATCAAATATCAACATGAATATCATGGGCTATGTAGAGCTTCCTTTTTGCCTTATCTAAGCAAACTGACCACTTTCTCCTAGACCTTTTCCTATGTTCTCTCTGAACTTTTTCACATTTTTGCTATAAAATTGAACTACTTTGTTTATTTGACTCCTTTTTTAGAAGCTTCATGAAAAAAGTCACCATCTTTTTCATCTCTGTTTACTTCTGACTTATCTCATGACTCTTATACCAGAACTAAAATAGATGAAATTTTAAGCATGAACTCTTGCTTGCTTGGAGTTCTCAGTATGTTCACAGTCCTAATAAGTGCAATTGCTTGACATCTGGTATTAATACTTGCCAAAGATGAAAGATTATTTTCAGTGGAATGTTGGCCTTGAGCACCAGTGAAAAAAGTAAAAGGTAAAATGTGTTTTGTTTCCCTCATGCTTCTCACTTTATAACTTTATTCCACTATTCAGCTTCTCAGAGACTCCATATGCCTTTAAGGATTCAAAATATACACATGAAGTAAATAGAGTAGGTCAGCCATTCCCAGAAAAATCATGTGGTTTCCCCCCCATTTATTTCTATTTTTTTTTTTCTCACTCCAATTCCCCACTAAAGACTCTCTCTTGTAAGAGTTAATGTTGGGTATTGTTCTGATAATATGGTCAAAGTAATTTATATTACACAGCAAGGCAAAAAAACAAAAAGCTATCTTGTGGATTATTAAGAAAACCTTGTAATTAGTAGGGAGCCAGCCTTAAGGTTATGCAAAATACTTTAATGTCTGAGGCTCTGAGGTCCCAGGTTTAATCCCTAGCACCATCAGAAACCAGAGCTCAGCAGTGCTCTGATTTCTGTCTGTGTCTTTCTATCTCTGTATCTCTGCCTCATTTAAAAAATAAAGTATTTTTTTTAAAGAAGACCATATGACTAGGTGAACTTTTTGTCTTTTTTCTTTCTTTTATTGTTGCCAGGGTTATGGTTGGGACTTGGTGCTGGCACTATGAATCCATTGCTCCTGGCTCCACTTTTTTCTTTTTCTTTTTTTAAAAATATATATTTAAAATATTTATTTTCCCTTTTTGTTGCCCTTGTTTTATTGTTGTAGTTATTATTGTTGTTATTGATATTGTCATTGTTGGATAAGACAGAAAGAAATGGAGAAAGAAGGGGCAGACAGAGAGTGGGAGAAAAAGATAAACACCTACAGACCTGCTTCACCTCTTGTGAAGAGACTCCCCTGCAGGTGGGGAGCCAGGGGCTGGAACCAGGATCCTTATGAGGGTCCTTGTACTTTGCGCCACGTGCTGCCCAAATCCCATGCAGCCACTTTTTTTTTCCTCCCTTCCTTCCTTCCTTCCTTCCTTCCTTCCTTCCTTCCTTCCTTCCTTCCTTCCTCCCTGCCTCCTTTCCTTCCTTCCTTCCTTCCTTCCTTCCTTCCTTCCTTCCTTCCTTCCTTCCTTTCTTCCTTCCTTCCTCACTCCCTCTCTCCCTCCCTCCCTCCCTTTCTCCCTCCCTTCTTTCTTTCCTTTCTTCCTTTTTTTTTTTTTTAATTCAATAAAACAGAAAAATTGAGAGGGGAGTAAGAGGGGAAAGGCAGATAGAGAGGTAGAGAAAAGAATGATAGGGGTAGGGAGATAGCATAATTTTGCCTGAGGCTCCAAGGTCACAGGTTTAATCCCTAGCTCCACCATAAACCAGATCTGAGCAGTGCACTGGTCTTTCTATATCTTTCTCTCTAGATCTCCCTCTCATTGAAATAAAATAAATAATTTTTTTTCTTCCAGAGTTATTGCTGGGCTCAGTGCCTGCACCATGAATCCACCGCTCCTGGAGGCCATTTTCCCCCCTTTTGTCGCCCTTGTTGTTGTAGCCTCATTGTGGTTATTATTATTGCCATTGTTTATGTCGTTGTTGTTAGATAGGACAGAGAGAAATGGAGAGAGGAGGGGAAGACAGAGAGGGGGAGAGAAAGATAGACACCTGCAGACCTGCTTCACCGCTTGTGAAGCGACTCCCCTGCAGGTGGGGATCCTTACCCCGTCCATGGGCTTTGAGCCACATGCGCTTTGAGCCACATGCGCCACCGCCCGACCCCCAATAATATTTTTTAAAAAGAGAAAAGAATGACACCTACAGCCGTGCTTCACCACTTGTAAAGCTTACCCTCTGCAGGTGGGGACTGGAGGGACTTGAACCTGGGTCCTTGTGCACAGTAACATGGACACTCAGATGACTGTGCCACCACCCAGTCCTTGAATGGCTTTTTCTTTATGTTGTAAACTCAGTGACTAGGATTGAGTAAATTATTCCTGTGCTGTCATTACTTACTGCTGCTAGACTTCCAAATTACTGGTTACTTATTTCTTAAATGATGAAAGCTTGGTTAACACAAGTATTATTTGACCAAGTCAGTCATGGCCTAAATACAACTGTTATCAATTGTCCTCCCTGGTAAGTACCTTTATACACATCCTCTGTGCTTTAATTACCCTCAAAAATTTGTCTATCAAAGTAGATTTTTTTCCTAAACATTTGCTCCAATTTAACTGTTCTATTCCCTCCTGAGTTACCTTACAAGAGATGGCTATCTAAAATTGGTGTCAAAATATATACTTTTCCCTTTTATTCTCTTCATGGTAACTTAGGTCATTCTGACTAAAAGTCAATGAACTATATGGAATATAGTCTATGACCAATCTTAGTATTTGCAGCTCTTCTTCTTTCACCTTCTTTTCCTTAAAACTCTCTTAATGATGTCATAGGACTAAACTTGGGTAGATAGCCTAAGTTTTAACCTCCAGTCAATGAAGCCAAGATTCCATCTCATTTAAGAAAATGCTACCCTTTTAGTCTCAAGTTTCTTCTTCTCAGTGGACAACTTGATTTATTTTATGTTTGATTTAACCAAATTCTTACTGCCCTCCCTATTCTTTCAAAGATTTTAATAAATTGTAGTGCTATCTCCCTAAGCAGAGTTATGCTAATCATTTATGCAACTTGAGTAGTTTGTGAGGCATTCACCTGGCAATAGTATTTTAAATACAAAGACAAGATTGTTTACAAATAGAGAAGAAATGATTGCGACACAAAAAGAAAGAATCATTTTGACTCTTGTCTATCCATTTGCCCCTGTATGTCTACATCATCTATTGTCTTGGCAGTTATTTAAAGAGCACTCTTCCTCCTTGAATAAGACCATATGCTTTAGCATATAAACTTGCACAAGGTCAGAAAACACAGCATTTCTGTGAAATACTATTTTGCGTAGGGCTACTTGTGTCAGAGCCAGGAAGCCTGCTTTTAAGGACCCAAAGGGAGTATGGGCCTTTTCTGCTGGATCAGGCTCCTACTATCAATTTCACTATGTTTCTGGCCTTAGCAGAATCTGGAGCAGACTGCCGGCTGGAGTGTGTTGGCACGTGTATGTAGCGCTACCATCTGTTTTGCTTCTTCAATCCATCAATTAATTCCCTCTACTTCTGTTTTTGCCCATGAGTAGTTTTTTTTTTTAAAGTTGTACTTTGATTATTTTGTCTTTAATTACTTTTATTATAATTGTTTTTCAAAGGAAATTGTATTGTAGTATGTGAGTAATGGTAGAGTAAAATGTTATAGCAAAAAAAAAAAATCATTAAAATTAAGTATTTAAACTTCAACTAATTAACAAAGTCAATGGAAATTGTGGTCTTGGCAACCGAATGAACAGTAAAAGAAACAGGCTGGCAAGGATCAATGTCTTGGATAAAGTTAGGATATGTCACTGTTCATTGCAAACCTATTTTCTGTTAACTTTTTAGATTCATGTTAAAAAATAATCTACAAAGCCATTTCCTTTACAGATGTAATCTGAAGGATTCAAATGTTGATATGGTCAATATCTTTTGTGGGAAGCTGGAAAATGATGGCTCCTTTGAGACTAAGAGCAACATCATTTATAATATCTAAAATAATTGGTAAAGCCTGAAAACATTTTGACATTTCAGAAAGAATAGAGTTATGTTAACACAGTAATTAAATTTGTCATAGATGACACAAATGTAAGTGCCACTCTGCCAGGGAATTTTCCCAAACCTCTTCAATTCATTGTAAACAATTGCCAGATGGGTTGCATTTTTTTCTTTTATAGGAAAAAAAAAAAAAAAAAAAACAACTGAGAGAAGTGTCAGCTAAAAGATTCAGAAACATTAGAAGATGACTATAAAAATAAAAAATATATGCATATATTCTGTGTCATGTTACTGCCCACAGGAATTCCTCTGTCATAGTAAGAAATAAATATTTGAACAGAGTATTAACACACCACCTACAGAACTGCCTGAACAAGTAATGGTAACTTGCTGAACACAGTGTAATCGAATGAGTCTATGGCAGAATTAGAAAGCAAACCTAAAATTCCTAACAAAAATCATCAATTACCAGAAGCTGCTGCCCTTCACATCATTTTAATTTCATTATAAAGTATGCCTTGTGGCCACAAAAACCTTAAATTAAATTAGAAGGTGATGAAAATTCTGAAAGCAGTTAAATTTGTGTTTTTCCAGTCCTCATGGAACTAAGAAAGGAAATGAGAAAAAACTGCATTTGAATCCCATAACTATTCTGACAATTCACTAGCAATATTAGTTTTTAATTTGACTTTAAACCTGAAGGCAATTACATGATGCAAATGCAAATTTTGCAAACCGCTTCAAACAATGAATGCCTTTTTTTTTTTTTTTTTAGCCTGTTGACATTTGCTGCAATGGCTTAAAGTTGCTGTCTTCTCACAGGCCCCTAGGCTGTGGTGCACCCAGTTAAGTGCATATGTTAGGAAAAACAAGGACCTGGGTTCATGCCCCTAGTCCTTACCTGTAGGGGAGAAGCTTCATGAGTGGTGCAGCACTGCTGAATCTGTCTCTTTCTCTCATCCTATGTCCTCTTCCTTCTGAAATTCTCTGTCTTATTAAACAAACAAATAAAAATAAAAGACACATTTAATGAATCAGGACTGAAAGTGATGGACATCATTCCCATTTCTGTTCTATCAACCACAACTCAACTAGAAGATCAAATACAACTACAAAAATGGTAGTAAAATTAATGCATTTGCATATACAGGAAGAAGAAATAAACGTTAGTCTCTGCCATAGTTGAAAATGTGCTTTCTTTCAAAATCTGGAGAGCTCTTTGTTTGCAATGAAGAGAAAATGTCAACCATAGTTGGTTTAGGAACATAGGAAGCAATACATTAATCTGTTAAATTAAAGAGGATGATCAATGGAAGGCTAAAATGAAAAAGATAGTACATAATAAAATATTTGTGATATGCCAAGCCACTTCTAGGGTCCAAGTGTAATGCGATGCTGTGGAAACAAAAATATATTTATATTTTAAAATATTTTTATTTATTTTGTTTTATTATTGGATAGAGACAGAGAGAAATTGAGCGGGGAGGAGGACATAGAGGAGAGAGACAGAGAGACACCTGAAACCCTGCTTCTCCACCCATGAAGCTTTCCCCCTGTGGGGTGGGGGCATGACCAGGGGCTTGAACCTAGGTCCTTGTGTACTATAATGTATATGCTTAATGAGGTGCCCACTGCCTGGCCCCAGAGTCAAATATTTAAGGAGTCTGGGATAGATTAAAGGAGGCTTGTTTGAATATGACTCCCATTTTACTTTGACTTATTAGAGCAACACATGTTGCTACCACTACACTGAATTAATTAATGTTAGATATTACAGATCTGTATCATCTATTAGACTGAACAAGAACTAAGACTATATCTTATATATCTCTATATTCTTGAAATCTGACATCTCAGTGACTGAAGTACAATAGGTCTTTATAAATTAAGTTAACTCTATAGGAATAGCTTGAGCATACCGTGCAATTTCTGACAGATAGGAAAAACATCCATGTTCAGAAGAGTTTCTTATTTTAATAAAATGTTAAGATGTTTTCAGTATACAACATTTCTAATAGAATTTTGATTACTGATGGGCTGGGTGGTGATGCACCTGGTAGAGAACACACATTAGTATGTGCAAGGACCCAGATTCAAATTCCCAGTCCCCACCTGCTGGGGAAACTTCATAAGTGGTGAAGCAGTGCTGCAGGTTTCTCTCTCCCTCTCTATCTCCCCCATCCCTCTCAATTTTTCTTGGTTCTATCAAAATATTAAATAAACACTTTTGTAAAAGACAGAATCTTGATCATTGATATCAAATGACTTTCCGATTTTGTTATAGTATGTTCACAAAACTAAGGAAAACATTTTCTACTTTAGGGGTAATATGATATTATGATCCTACTATTTTAGACATTCTAAATATCCCAAGAAAACATAATAAATAAACAAACCCTTAAAATGAGGAAAAGGAAAACAATATCTAGATCATAAATATTTGAGTCGTCGGTAAATATATTCTAAGACTTTTCAAGAATCATATAGGAGCTTTTCAAGATTCTTGGATAATACTGTGAAGATCATTTAGTACCTAATAAAATTTATATCAGTAAGCCTCTTTCATTTTTTTCCTCCTCCCCTGTCTCCCACTTCCCCTCCCTCTGCTTTCCTTCCTTCTTTCCTTCATGTATTTATCTTATTCATATTTTGGTTGTATTTTAACAAAACTTACTTTTTCTTTAATTTGTATCTTTAGCAAGTAAATCAGAATGACTAAATAAACTTTAAAGGGATAAAAAGTAACACTATATAATAGTTCATTTCCAAATTCCCTTATTCAATAATTTCAAGCCCTTTCTGTCAGGTGCACATTATATTTTTGTCTTTATTTCTTAATATAGTCTTTCTTTTAAGTCATAGAATGCTAAAAAGAGTTTACGTCTTCGCTTTTCAACTTCATTCTGAGGGAAGCAGAACTATTGAGATGTATGTAACATTTTTATTGAGAAAAGGAAATTACAGAGATTTGTCCTGTACATGACAGATTTATAATAGTGATAAACATAATATAAAATTATTACTAATACAAATTATTTCCACAATGGACAATAGGGAAAGGGATATATAAGAGTAAAAAAGGAACTGAAATGAAATCTGCTTATCTTTCTCAAACCAAAGTTGAGAGTAAATCTTTTCTTTTCCATGGAACAGAGGTTAAATTAGAATACCTATGTGAATTAAGTAATGGAGATAAACCATTACTGTGCTATTTTCAAAACACCTGGATTTATGGAAAATCATACAAACTCTCAGTAAAAGCAAGAGGAGCAGAGTAGCGGTAGCATGAGTATTGCCTCGTTCATGTACAGAGGCCCTAGGTCCAAATTTCTGACAGCTTCATGTGCCAGAGTGAGAGCACTGCTCTGCTCTCTCTCTCATTCTCTTCCATAAAAGTAAAGAATACATTAAAGAAAAAAACTCGTATATCCTTAGTAAGCAATGTTCTATGATAGAAAGATAGAATTTTGCTTTTTTTTGAAATTCACTCATAAATTTTTTAAATATATGTATAAATTTTATGAGTGATTTGATATTGCTTTATAAGATTATAGGATAATAGGGATGTAATTCCACAGCCTTCCCACCATCAGAATTCTTTGTCCCCATTCCCTTCATTGCAAACTGCAATAGTTCTCCCAACGTCACAATATGGGTTGCCTATGTCTATCACTCTCTATATATTATGTATGTATGTGTGTATGTATGTATGTGTAGTCCATCTAGCATTCTATCACTCTCTATACCTATTTATCTATTTTATTTATTTATTTCCCTTTTTTTCTATGGTCCTGCCTTTACTTCCGTTCTAAGTCACACCTACAACTATTATTATTTCCAAGCATCCTGCCTTTTTTTCCTCTTCTCTCTCAGATGAAAGAAACAGTGCCTGACTTCTGCTGTTTTCCAGATTTGCCTCTCTTTCAGTGATGGTATAAAAACTAGATTCCTGGTGACAAAAAGTTCTGATGGAATTGAGGTTCAGAGCCCTTTGCCCAGGAATTCTTAAAAAAAACACCAAGCTGCCTCTAAAAAAAAAAAAAATTTTATACAGTTTACTGAGGGCTGAGGGAAGTCACTCTAGATGCAATTTATATTACTGCCTGTAGCAATAGTTCACATCATGTGTTGCCACTGAATATTATGTTGTGCATAGCTTATCTACTCATCATTGAAGGTGCATCTATAATGTTCCCAGTTTAGAGCTGCTGCAAACAGATCAGACACAACATTTTCATACCAGTCTTTGTATAAATATATCCTTTCGGTAGTGGTATAGCACTCACACTTAGCTTTTATTTTTAACACCTTATGTAAATATTGTTTTATATGAATGCAACTAATGAACTTATATTGTTATATTGTTGTGAAGTAAACACTCTTTATTTGAATTTTCTCAGATTTTACTCAATGTTCTTTTTTTTTTTTTTCTTTTCAGTAACACATGTAAGGTATCACACTGAGTCATCAAGTCCCCTTAGTTTTGATGATCTGAATAGCTAGAAGGTATATTGCTTAAGTGTTTTGTACACTGCCAATCAACTGGAAACTGTTGGTTTAACCTTATGTGGTTTGGTGCTCTGTTGTTAGTCACATGTATTTGCATAATTAACCCCTTTATTATTAAGCAATGTCCACCTACTTCTATATTTTTCTTTATTCTGAAGCTTTGACTAAAATTAACATAGCAGTTCCATTTCCCTTTGTGAAATGCAAATAAATAGGTATACATTTCTCTATTCTCAATATTTTTTCTTTATTGGGGGGTGGTGGTTATATGGTTTATAGTACAGTTGTTGACACATGGGTATAATTTCCCAACTCCACTGATAGGTGTCTGCAAACCACTGTAACCCACGATGTCCTTTTCTACCAACCTGCTCTCTCTCTCTCTCTCTTTTTTTTTTTTTGGCCTTCAGGGTTATTACTCAGTGCTTCCACTAATAATCTACCACTTCTGGTGGCCATTTTTCCATCTTTTATTCGATAGGACAGAGAGAAATTGAAAGGAGAACAGGAGAAAGAGAGGAAGAGAGAAATACAGACATCTGCAGACCTGCTTCACTCTTCATGAGGTGTCCCTGATACAGGTAGGGAGCAGTGGCTTAACCAGGATCTTGCCCGGATCCTTAAATAGATGGGCCACTACCCAGGCCCTTTCCACTTGATCTCATTCTTTTAATTTTTTTTTATAATTTATTTCTTTATTGGGGAATTAATGTTTTACATTCAACAGTAAATACAATAGTTTGTACATGCATAACATTCCCCAGATTCCCATTTAACAATACAACCCCCACTATGTCATTCATCATCTTTCATGGACCTGTATTCTCCCCACCCACCCACCCACCCCAGAGTCTCTTACTTTGGTGTAATACTCCAATTCCAGTTCAGGTTCGACTTGTGTTTTCTTTTCTAATCTTGTTTCTCAACTTCTGCCTGAGAGTGAGATCATCCCATATTCATCCTCTGTTTCTGACTTATTTCACTCAACATGATTTTTTCAAGGTCCATCCAAGATCGGCTGAAAACGGTGAAGTCACCATTTTTTACAGCTGAGTAGTATTCCATTGTGTGTATATACCACAACTTGCTCAGCCACTCATCTGTTGTTGGACACCTGGGTTGCTTCCAGGTTTTGGCTATTACAAATTGTGCTGCCAAGAACATATGTGTACACAGATCTTTTTGGATGGATGTGTTGGGTTCCTTAGGATATATCCCCAGGAGGGGAATTGCAGGGTCATAGGGTAGGTCCATTTCTAGCCTTCTGAGAGTTCTCCAGACTGTTCTCCACAGAGGTTGGACCAACTGACATTCCCACCAGTAGTGCAGGAGGGTTCCTGTGACCCCACACCCTTTCCAGCATTTGCTGCTGTTACGTTTTCTGATGTATGACATTCTCACAGGAGTGAAGTGATATCTCATTGTTGTCTTTATTTGCCTTTCTCTGACAATCAGAGACTTGGAGCATTTTTTCATGTGTTTCTCGGCCTTTTCGATCTCTTCTGTGGTGAATATTCTGTCCAAGTCCTCCCCCCACTTTTGGATGGGGTTATTTGTTGTCTTGTTGTTGAGTCTGGCAAGCTCTTTATATATGTTGGTTATTAAACTATTATCTGATGTATGGCATGTAAAGATCTTCTCCCATTCTGTGAGGGGTCTCTTGGTTTGGGTAGTGGTTTCTTTTGCTGTGAAGAAGCTTTTTAATTTGATGTAGTCCCATAGGTTTATACTTGCCTTAGTCTTCCTTGTAATTGGATTCGTTTCATTGAAAATGTCTTTAAAATTTATGCGGAAAAAAGTTCTGCCAATATTTTCCTCTAAGTATCTGATAGTTTGTGGTCTAACATCCAAGTCCTTGATCCACTTGGAATTTACTTTTGTATTTGGTGAAATACAGTGATTCAGTTTCATTCTTCTGCATGTTTCAACCCACTGTTTCCAACACCATTTTTTTTTTTTTAAAGAAAGGATTAATTAACAAAACCATAGGGTAGGAGGGGTACAACTCCACACAATTCCCACCACCCATTCTCCATATCCCACCCCCTCCCCCGATAGCTTTCCCATTCTCTATCCCTCTGGGAGCATGGACCCAGGGTCATTGAGGGTTGCAGAAGGTAGAAGGTCTGGCTTCTGTAATTCTGTAATTCAACACCATTTGTTGAAGAGACTCTGCTTTCCCCATGTAATAGTCTGGACCCCTTTGTCAAAGATTAGATGTCCATACGTGTGGGGCCTCATTTCCGGGCTCTCAATTCTATTCCACTGGTCAGTGTGTCTGTTCATGTTCCAGTACCAAGCAGTTTTGATGACAATGGCCCTATAATACAGTTTGAGATCTGGGAGTGTGATGCCTCCGGTTCTGTTCTTTTTTCTCAGGATTGTTTTGGCAATTCTAGGTCTTTTCTGGTTCCAGATAAACATTTGTAGCATTTTTTCTATTCTCCTAAAAAATGTGCTTGGGATCTTGATGGGGATAGCATTAAATTTGTAGATGGCTCTGGGCAATATATTCATTTTGATGATGTTAATTCTTCCAATCCATGAACATGGAATATCTTTCCACTTCTTTGTGTCTTTTTCAATTTCTTTGAGTAGTGACTCATAATTTTCAGTATACAAGTCTTTCACTTCTTTGGTTAGGTTTACTCCTAGATATTTTATTGTTTTTGTTGCTATAGAAAAAGGAACTGATTTCTGGATTTCAATTTCTTCTAACTTAGTGTTTGCATAGAGGAATGCCACTGACTTTTGAGTGTTAATTTTATAGCCTGACACATTACTGTATTGCCTGATGATTTCCAAAAGCTTCTTGCTGGATTCCTTAGGTTTTTCCATGTATACTATCATGTCATCTGCAAATAAGGAGAGTTTGACTTCTTCTCTTCCAATCTGTATGCCTTTAATTCCTTGCTCCTGCCTGATTGCTATGGCAAGAACTTCCAACACTATGTTGAATAGTAATGGTGATAGTGGGCAGCCCTGTCTAGTACCTGATCTGAGGGGAAATGCTTCCAGTTTTTCACCATTGAGTATGATGTTGGGTGTAGGTTTGCTATATATAGACTCCACTATCTTCAGGAATTTTCCATCTATTCCCATTTTTTGTAGTGTTTTGATCATAAAGGGATGTTGTATTTTGTCAAAGGATTTCTCTGCATCGATTGATATGACCATGTGGTTTTTGGTCTTGCTTTTGTTGATGTGGTGTCCCTCCCTGTTGCTGCTCCAGATTCTGAGGGTAGTAGCAATGGAGACTCAGAGTTGCACTTGGTGAGTCTCTGGGGAGTCCTTTCCTCCCTTCAGCTGTCCCCTTGTTGTGGAGCAGAATGGAGGTGGTGTCTCCACTGATTAACTGTTGAACTGTTAGCAGTCACTTAATCTCTAGGCCCCTCTCTCCTCTCTGTCACCAGCCACGCGTGTTTGTATTCACGAGTGATTTACTGGGTTCCTGTGGTCATTCTAGTCCTGTCTTGTTTTGGTCCGGGTGGTCTCCTTTGGTATTCCTAGTTGATCCGGGAGAGGAGAGGAGAGGAGAGAAAGCGATCTGCTGCTCGTAGCTCCGCCTCATTCTTTTAATTTTAAACTAGCTGAATTGTTTTGTTTAGAGTTGGTTCCCACACACATATTTTTGATCTAGTTTTTTTTTAATGAATACTGAAAACTTAAATTTAGTGTTTTGATCATTCACATTTAAATTGATACCTCATTCTCTCTCTCTCTCTTTCTCTGTTTGCCACCATGGTTATTGCTGGGACTTCGTGCCTGCACAATTCTTTCTTTCTAAATTTATTTCTTTAGAGTTTATAAACCACTTTATAATAGTATGGCTTTTTATTACTACTACTATTACCACCACCACTACTACTACTAATAACAATTTATTTTGCCATCAAGTTACTATTGGAGCTTGGTTCATGAATGATTCAACCATTCCTGGCAATCATTTAATTTTTTCCTTTTTGATAGAAGGTGAGAGACAGATGAGAAAGATAGAAAGGGAGAGAAATACACAACGAGAAGAGGATACACTGAGACACCACAGCAATGCTCCACCACATTGGAAATTTCTCCTCTGCAGTCATTCCCATGTATTAGCCTGGGACTTGAATCCTGGCCCTAGCACATTGTAACTTTTGTGTTCAAAAGGTGAGCAAGCCACCTACTTATATAACTTTTTTTTCTTTGAAAGTTGTGTCTCTACTTTCTTCTTCTCTTCCTCCTCTTCCTTCTGAAGCATGATGCTATATTTGTTTTTGTACCACTTTATGCTGGCCCTCTGTTGTTTTTTGATCTTTTAGAAGTACTATTCAAGTTTGCAGTTGATTTGGTTAATAATCTCTTCAGCTCTATCAGAACCACCTTTACTATTAACCTGATACTATTTTCCAACTGTTTTTTAAAAATTTCTTCATGTATTCATTGTCTCATTGACATATAAAAGTCACAAGATTTATATAATTTTATTTCATCAAAAGAAATGTAGTTAAATTGTACTTTTTAATTTAAAATTCATTATGTGTTTATATGAGAGAGACTGACCAAGATCCAGAGTAACCAGAGTAAGGTTTATTTATGTCAGAGGAGACAGAGAGAGAGAGAGAGAGAGAGAGAGAGAGAAAGAAACACAGAGAGAAATACCACTCTGGCATATGCAGCAAGGGGGAGTAAACCTGGGGGCTCAGGTATGCAAATCTTGTGCTCTACCTACCCACTGTGCCATTCAAAATAATTTGTTTTCATCATTGTTGATGAAGCTTAGTATGTAAAAAAAAAGGAACTAGCTCTACAAATAATATGAGGTATTAAAGACAATTCTTGATGTGAATTCAAGATAGACCCATTATTCTTCATTATCTATCAAGAGTCCCATTTCTTTGATATTTGACAGTCATGAGTCTTTATTCTTCTGCACCAGTGCTAATAAAATCACCACAAACCAGGCATGCACAAATACAAATAATATAGATGTGTGTGAATAAATATTACTCATAGAAACAGAAAAGTAAGATTCAAAGCTTAATGGATGTTGTACTCACTCTTGAAATTGAATCGTGCCTTTATTTCTAGGATCCAGTGATTGCTAGAGGCAATGCCATTTAAGAAAAGACGAAAAGCTTCTCAACAAGATGCAAGACTATATTTTTAGTTTTCTCATGGTTTTATATAAACTCATCATCCAGAATTTTCTATGACATTTGAAAGCTAGTTTAACTAAAGTATTTGAATATATAGTAATATTTTAGTGTCTTCTATCTCCTAATTAAAAAAGTAAATGGATAAACTCAGCTACTTTATCTAACTTTCTGTAATCACACAAATCAGACTCCTCTGAAACAGAAGTGTTATCTTGAATTCAATAAAATTCAAATAACCACGGGGCATTTGTCATGTAACTAAAACTTTATATAAAATTATTTAGATGATATATTTTCATTAGAAATAAGAAAAAGACAAAGTAAATACCATTAGTGAATACAGCATTAGAAATAACCAGTTATTTTTTTTGATTTATAAATTGCTATATACTACAGTCCATTTACTTAAGCCATTAATTCTAGACAAACTTATATTCCCTAAATTCTAAAAATGTTTTCCCTTTTTCTAATATAGCAAAAATCATTTTTTTCAATATATTTTGTACCTGACAAATTTTCTTTATTTTTATTATTTTTTAAAATTTCTATTAATGATTTAATAGTGATCTATAAGATTATAAATTAACAGTGATATAATTCCACACCACTCCCACTACCAATGTTCTGTGTATCTTCCCCCACTTCCCTCCTCAACAGAAACTACCATACTTCCCTTCAAGGTTATAGTTATATGTTGAATGTGTATATATATATATATTTTTTTTCTTTTTTCAAATTTCTGTGCTTCAATTCTCTGTATTATACTTATGAGTGAAGTCATCCCACAGCTGTGCTTCCTTTTTCCTCTTCCCTCTTAGATAAGAGAAACAGTGCCTGATTTATTGTTGTTCTCCAGAATCTTTTATCTCTCAGTGATGATGCAAAAACAAAGGTTTCATGTTACAAAAGTTCCTATTCCCAGTAGAATTGGGTTCAAAGAGTTCTCCGACCAGTTCTCTATATCACCCCATTATCCTTGTCTGAATCATTTTCATCTAGAGAATATATATATATATATTTCTAGTTGATATCTTTCATGTTTGACCCATATAGACTTTGTTCCTATGAAAATATATAAATCTGTTAAAAATTTGAATTTCCATAACTCTTGCTTTCTTTTCTCTAGATGTCAATGACTTGGAGAAATGATAATAATTCACTGGCCTGGAAGAGTCTGAATGATTAGTCCACCCATTTTTTTTTTTTTTTTTACTTCAGATCTATCAAATTCCTCTTCACTTATTACAGTACAGCTATACAGACTTTTTCACTATTAAAAAAATAGCATACGTCATTCTCTAAAGGAGTTTTTCTGAGCTTTTCTTTCTCTCTCTAAGGTGATCTTTGCTTAGAGATACACATAGCTGGGCTACATATTTCTCTTGTGTCCCTCTTGCAATGTGGAGCTTTTATGGTTCACTTGTATAAATTAAGGCAAATATTTCCTCAGTTCTTCCCATCTTTCTGTTTTGCCATTGGGGTCTTATATCTTCACGAATCCACAGCTATCTTGTCCCTTAATTCCAGAGAGGGAGAGAAAGAGAGAGAGAGAGAGAGAGAGAGAGAGAGAGAGAGAGGGAGAGGGAGAGGGAGAGGGAGAGAGAGATGAGAGACACCATAGCCCCACTGAACTCTTCACGGAGCTCTCCCTTGGTGCCATGTGTGGTGGTATCTGTTAACTCAAACCTGCATCCTCATGCATAGGAAAGGATATGATATACCCTGGGTGAGTTATCCCTAGGCCCATTGCCAAACTTTTTTTTTGTTTGTTTGGTTTTGTAGTATTTATGCTTATCTATTATCTCTTCAACTTTCCCCCCCATATTTTTATTTGTAATTGATAGTAGGTTACAAAATTGTAAGATTACATTGTATAGTTCCACACCACACCCAGCACCAGAGTTCTGTGTCCTTACCCTCTCACCACTTAACTGTCTTAGTCATTTTTACTTGTATCTAAAACACTGTGCTACATAATGACACTCAGAAATTATTTGTTGGGTAAATTGAACCATGACTAATACAACAATTATAATTATGTTGTTCTGATAAGTATCTTTTATAAGGAAAAGGCCAACCAAGCACTCGTTGGAGTGTTGTCACCAGGAGAACAAACAATCCAAGAGTTAAGTCATCTTCTAGGGTGAAGCAGTGCTGCTGGTGTCTCTATGTCCCCTTTCTACCTCCCCTACCTTCTCAATTTCTCTCTGTCCTATCAAAATAAAATAATTAAGCAATTTGAAAGAGAATAAAAGTTATTTAAAAACAATCTACCTGTATCATAGGGTGTTTTTTTTGTGGGAACTATGAGTATGTAATAAAGATGTTGAAATTAGGAGGCCTGGTTGTGGCGCATAGGCTACTTGCACATAGTATAAAGCATAAGGACCTGCTTAAGAATCCCGGTTTGAGCCCCAGGCTCTCCACCTGCAGGGGAGTTGCTTCACAAGTGGTGAAGCAGGTCTACAGATGTCTTTCTCTCTCCATCTCTATCTTCCCCATCTCTCTCAATTTCTCTTTGTCCTGTCCAAAAAAATCGAAAAAAAAAAAAAATGGCCACAAGAGCTGTGGATTTGTAGTACAGGCATAGAGCCCCAGCAATAACCCTAGAGGAAAAAAAAAAGATGGGGGGGTAGAGAAGATATTGAAATTAGAAGACAGTGTACAGCGTTCTTATATGTAACTCATGTTGTGATTGAAAGAATATTTATGATAGTTCTGAGCATTTCTCTATTTCCAAACTTCATAAGAGTTTTGAATCACATCCCACAACTTTTCTGGACTCTTTGAAAATGAACTCTTTTAAAATATTGTTAAGGTTTTATAATAGATGGAGGGTCTGACTGAGGAATACCTAAATGATCTTTGAAGAAAGTTACATTAGCCTGGTTGGACTTCCGTAATAATATATCATAATCTACATGGCTAAAACAATAGTAATCCATTTGTCATAGTTCTGGAAGCTAAAAGTCCCAAGATCAAAATTACAGCATGGTTGATGTGGTGATACCTCCTTGTCGCCTTGCAGAAGGCTGCAATCTTAATAAGTAGCTTATATGTCCGTTTGTCTAGAACTGTGTAGAAAGAGGTCTGGTCACTTTATTTTCTTGAAAGGACACTAATTCTATCAAAATAAGGCTCCACTTTTATTATCTCAATCTCTATTACCTCCTTACAGTTCCTATTTTCAAAGGCAGTTTTTTCTGGAGTTAGGGCGTATGTGTTTGAATGGAGGGGGTGGCAGACACAATTCAGTCTACAAGGCTTTTGCATAAGGAAGTGTGGGAGGGTGGGGATCTGAAAAAGCAGTTCAACAGCTGGGGACAGGGAAATGGCCTGGGTGAAGGATGCCAGCCGGGCCTCCTGATGCTTGGAGTCTTAGAAGAAGTTTGGTAAATCTCCCACCACCTGTGCTAATTTTCCCAGATATTTAAAATCGAAGCAGCTGCTGTTTACCATCCTTCCCTCCTCTCAGCTGGCAATTCTTGACAACAAGCACAGGCTGTTTACCCTGACAGTGTTAGGGACAATTTCAACTTTCAAAGCTTCTCAAGGTATGGTTCTCTAAGGTTACAAGCACCTGAAGTGCCTAGGGAGAAAGTTGTAAATATGTTTTCTAGCATCCTAGTTCAGACCTGCTGAATTAGAATTTCTAGAACGGGGGTCCTAAATTAGCAGCCATAATTAATACGTCTGTATAATCAATTAATATCCATGTATGATTCATGGACAAAAAAAATCTAGTCACTGAAGTTTTTAACAAACTGCTATTTTGTTGCAGTTTTAATTGACGCTGTTTTCCTCTTCCTGCCCTTCCATTCTGTTTTCCTGCCTTTTCCTCTTCCTTTGTTTCTTCTTTTCTTTACTTGACTACCCAAGTTAGGACTTCCAAATAATGTATATTTTCCTAGAAGAGTAAGTTAGTATTTTGTTTATTAACATTTGCTTACTAACTATCAGAGACTATGGTATAGAGTAAGTACACTGTAGCAGCCTGGGCCCCTGCTGAGCAGCTGGCAAAATGAAGGAAAATACTTCTTAAGAGATGGGGCTAGAGGCCATAAGATCTCTGAAGGGATAACATAGGTGATCAAGTGTGGAATGGGGCTCTTGGTCAAATGATGAGGGTTTTACCTTTTGCTAAGAGATAAACAATTCCTTTGTTGGAAAAAATACTTGGAAAGGAAAGATAGAAAAGGTACAGCTGATGTATGTTGCATTAGTGCGATCTTTTTTTTTTTTTTTTTTTTCTTTCTGAGTTTCTGTTTGATTTTAGAAGTCCTTCGGAAAGGTGGATGCTTTCTAAATGGAATAACTTCCTGCTGACTTGTATGCAGGATTCCTGCTCATCGATAAGAATGCCTAAAGCCTGTGGATGGTTAGATCAATTGTATAGATGGAATCCCATCCCCACTCCTCCCTCCCCACCGCCAATACACACAAGCATCATAACTAAAGCAAGTGACACTTTAAAGTTAGGAAGAGAAATCAGGTTTGGAAAAGCATTCTAATCAGTTCAAACAGAGTCCCTGTGATTGCTAGAATTTCATGGTATTACATGTGATTTCAAAACAGATCACTGGTTTGACAGGCCCTTCAAATTTTTGCAATACTGAACAAAGACATTTTGATGTATGGATTGTATCCAACTCCTTAACTGTAATTTGGAAAATGTGATGAGGCAGGAGCAGAGGCAATGTTTTTTGCTCTCCTGATCTCTATTTTTTTCTTTTGATTCAGGAATAAATACAATTTTAAGTGATTTGGTTATCTAAGGGAGCTTCTCTTTGCCCTGTCACCTCACTTTCATGACCTCAATCCCATTTATTAAAGTACAACTCAGGCAGCCTGTCAGCTGAATGCTGTCAGCTTATAGTTTATCCCAGGAGATTCATTACAAAGAACCAAGGATTGTGCATAACTAGCTATGACTGAACTCCGGGCAAACCATAATTATACAGCTGGGGTCAAGAGAGAATTATGTATAAAGACACAATGCCCTGGGTCTCCCAGGCGTCCCATGTTATTGCTGCAGGAAATTTAAATGCTTCAGTGACTCTTAGAGTGATCTTCAGTTGGCTTGTTTTTTCTATACATATGTTTAGTATGGTATGTCCTATATGATGCTTTCTGAATAAACTTTCTGAAAATGTACTGATGAGTCGCTATTTCTCTAACATAGCAATTGTATTGCTAATCTCTTTCCAGGTATGCCTGAATCTCTAAAAGACTGGTTCTTAAAAATGTAGTTCACAAACCAACAGCCTCACTATCACTTTAGATATTTGCTAGAAATACAAATTCTCAGACCTCAATCATAGAGAATTAGAAGCTCTGAGACTGGGTTTTAGTTATCACTATTTTAACAAGGATCTAGATGACTCTAGAGTGCTACAATTTTAGAATCATTGATCTAAACCCTAAAAATCAATCTAAACCCTAAAAGTCAATCATTCTGAACTTACAAGTCCTACTTGCTCCTTACTTGAGAATTTGAATACTTAATGGTCTCTATATTTCTGTCATCCCTTTGTGTATTTATGGCATTTAAGATTTTTTTATTGTCTTTATCAGAGACAAGAGGAAGAGGAGGGAGTGAGAGAAAGAGGGAGAGAGACACCTGAAGCCCTGCTTCACCACTTGTGAAGCTTTCCCCTGCAGGTGGGGGCCAAGGGCTTGAACCCAGGTCTTTGCACACTGTAATGTGTGCATTTACCCAGGTCACCATCACCCGGTCCCCTTATTTGCTTTGACTATTATAGAAAAATTTCCATCTATGCACTATAGATTTTATCAATATTTTAATGTCCATCTCAAGTTCTATGTTCATTTCCTAAGATTTTTAAAAATTATTATTAACATTATTATTTGTAAATATTTTATTTATTCATTTATTGAATAAAGAAGCTGAGATGGAAGGGGGAGATAGAGAGGGAGAGAGAAAGATTAACACCCCTAGCACTACTTCACATTTTGTGAAACTTGTTCCCTGTAAGTGGGGACCAGGGGCTTGAACATGGGACCTTAAACATGGAAACATATGCACTCAAGCATGTGTGCCATCACCTGACCTCTAAACTTCTGCATTATTGACACTTGGGGCTGGGCATAATTCAATGTTGGAAAGCAATTACAATGTGCATTTACATTGCTTTATAATATTTCTGGTTTCTTCATTCTAGATGCCAGTAGTATCCTCATTTGTAGCAACCAAAAATGTACTCAGGTGTTTTCAACTGTTGATGAGGGAAAATCCTCCACTGATTGAGAGCCAATGACATACCTTGCCATTTTGTCATTTACACCATATTAAGAAAGTTTGACTAAATCTTTCCACTCTCTGTATACCTCGAGAAATTTGACTTCTATTACTTTGCTAGGTCAGAGCCATAAAGTTGTATTACTCTTTTAAGAATAAGAAATAAATTTGTATATGTCTTCTATAAGTTGGAAAATTGTGTGAATATGTAAGACATGGACTTCATCTCTTGTGATAATGTCATATTTTTTTCATTCATTCAGAAGCTGAACATTTGCCATGTACCATATTGCACATAATTTGGCATAGTCAGATTCCTTACAGTAGCAGAACTGGTAGATTGAGAATAGACAGAAGTAGGAATGGATCCATCAGATGTAGGGGGAATGAAATATAGTCAAGTGGGCAGGCCACGATGGTATGGGACATTGTATTAGTTAAATTTACATTTTAAATTGGAAGGTGTTTCTGAATGTTATTAAAATTTATATTACTAAATTTTAAGTAAGCAGACTGCCCTCCATAAATTTGGTGGAATTCATCTTGGAAGTTTAAATAGAACAAAACAGATCCCTAATAAGAGGGAATGCTCCGGAAGACTGCCTACACATTAAACTGCACCATCTGCTTTACTCTTTAGCCATTCTAATCACCTGAGCCAACTGTCTAGCTATCTATCATCTCTCTCTCCCCAGTTGATTGTTTCTTTATATAACATTAGTTACAGCATCAGAAAATTGAGTAGTTAAATTTAGCAGGGAACATCAAAGGATTCCATGGAGTGAAGACTGGTGGGATGCTATCAAAGGCATTTCAGAAACAGAAGATTTTAATAAATCCAGGAAGTTATTGATATCAGAGTACTGTTTCAGCAGACAGGAAAGTTGCCAATCCTCTTTCACTGGTAAGGGAAATTGTAAAGGCATGAATCTAAAGAATTGTGAGGAAAGTGAATTGGGCCAGGAAGTACATGTAGATTGAGGTTTAGATCCTTGAAGATGAAGTGGGAAAAACTTAAATTAGATGATTCTGGGTATAATATTTATAATAAAATTCTAATAGTGACTTTTAGAAAGATGACAAAGGAGTAAAAGAATCATAGAACTAAATTAATGAATGCCTGATTCATATATGATGGCATGTCAATGGTAGCCCTGAGTTGTTCTTTGTCAGAGAAGACAATAATTAGATCATAATTTATAACTATTCTTTACTGAAATCTCTGGGTAATTTATAAAATCCCCATTCATAAAACTTTCCTTGAGGAAAACATCAGAAAAATCTAAGTTTTCGTTTGTTCAGACTACCTCATATAATTAATGTATCTTAATTCTTGATTTTAAAAGAGAATATCATCCTGGCTTCATTGAGCAATGGATAGCACAAGGCCTTCTAAAAGAAAGTATCACCCTAAAACATTTTCAACTGTCACTGCTAAATATCATAAAAATCAATTACAATAACTGTTAACTTGGCTCATAAAGATAGCAATATTTTGAGACATTTGAACAATATTTATTAGGTATCTTTTCCATATTTGGGAGCTACTCTCTTCCCTGATCCAGCTTTCTAGCCCTTTTTCCAGCCATTACATCATCTCCCCAGATAATAACTTGGATCCACGTGCATATCAGATGTCAAGCTCAGAAAAAACAAAATAACAAAACAGAAAAAAATAGTATAGTTATGGGCCCTTTGGAATATCACTAAAATAAGCCTACTCAATTAGAGAACTGAAAGCTGAAATAGCTGTAATGAAGAAAGAAGCTGAGGCAAGGGAAAGCAGACTAACAGAAGCAGAAAACAGAATTAGTCAGACAGAGGATGAGTTAGAGAAAACGAAGAAAGAGGTGAAAGAGCTTAAAAAGAGATTGAGAGACACTGAAAACAACAACAGAGACATATGGGATGATCTCAAGAGAAGTAACATTCGTATATTTGGCCTGGCAGAGGAAGAAAGAGAGGAAGGGGAAGCAAACATTCTAGAGGAAATAATAGAAGAAAACTTTGCAGACCTGAAGAACAGAAAGGACATCAAGATTCAAGAGGCTCAGAGAGTACCAAACAGAATCAACCCAGACCTGAAGACACCAAAACACATTATAGTCACAATGAGAAGAAGTAAGGATAAAGAAAGGATCCTAAAGGCTGCAAGAGAGAAACAAAAAGTCACATACAAGGGAAAACCCATAAGATTATCTGCAGACTTCTCCACTCAAACTCTAAAAGCCAGAAGGGAATGGCAAGATATCTATCGAGCCCTGAATGAAAAAGGGTTTCAACCAAGGATAACATATCCTGCTAGAATTTCATTCAGATTAGATGGAGGGATCAAAACCTTCTTAGACAAACAACAGTTAAAGGAGGCAACCATCACCAAGCCAGCCCTGAAAGAGGTTCTAAAAGACCTCTTATAAACAAGAACATCACTATAATACTTGCAATATATCAGAGCAAACAAATTTTTTTTGGAACAATGGCACTACAATACATTAAATCCATAATATCAATAAATGTCAATGGCTTAAACTCACTCATCAAAAGGCACAGAGTGGGGGGATGGACCAGAAAACATAACCCAACCATATGCTGCTTGCAATAATCCCATCTGTCACAATAAGATAAACACAGATTTAAAGTGAAAGGATGGAAAACTATCATATAGGCTAACGGACCACAAAAAAAGGCAGGAACAGCCATTCTCATCTCAGACACAATAGATTTTAAATTAAATAAAGTAATAAAAGATAGGCAAGGACAGTACATAATGATTAGAGGATCAATCAGCCAAGAAGACTTAACAATCATTAACATTAAGCACCCAGTGAGGGACCATCCAAATATGTCAAGCACCTACTGAAAGAATTTCAAAAATACATCAATAGTAGTACAATAATAGTGGGAGACTTCAATACCCTACTCTCACACTTAGACAGATCAACAAAGCAGAGAACCAATAAAGATACAAGAGAATTGAATGAAGAGATTGACAGACTAGACCTCTTGGACATTTTCAGAGTTCTTCACCCCCCAAAACTGGAATACACCTTCTTTTCAAATCCAGATAACACATACTCTAGGATAGACCACTTGTTAGCCCACAAAGACAGCATCAATAAATTCAAAAGCACTGAAATCATCCCAAGTATCTTCTCAGACCACAGTGGAGTAAAACTAACATTTAACAACAAACAGAAAATTATTAAAAGTTACAGAATTAGGAAACTAAACAACATACTCCTTAAGAACCACTGGGTCAGACATTCAAGCAGGAAATTCAAATGTTCCTGGAAACAAATGAAAATGAAGACACAACCTATCAAAATATTTGGGACACAGCTAAAGCAGTACTGAGAGGGAAACTTGTAGCCATACAATCACATATTAAACACCAAGAAGAAGCTCACATGAACGACCTTACTGCACACCTCAAGGACTTAGAGGAAGAGGAACAAAGGAACCCTAAAGCAACCAGAAGGACAGAAATCACTAAAGTTCGAGCAGAAATAAACAACATCAAAAATAAAAGAACCATACAAAAGATCAATGAAGCCAAATGTGGGTTCTTTGAAAGATGAAACAAAATTGACAAACCCCTAGCCAGACTCACCAAACGAAAAAGAGAGAAGACTCAAATTAATAGAATTGTAAGCGATGGAGGAGATATCACAACTGACACCACAGAAATCCAGAGAATCCTGCGAAACTTCTATAAAGAACTATACGCCACCAAGCTAGAGAATCTGGAAGAAATGGAACAATTCCTAGAAGCATATGCCCTTCCAAAACAGAACCAAGAAGAACTACAAAATCTAAATGCACAAATCACAGACAAAGAAATTGAAACTGTTATTAAGAATCTCCTCAACAACAAAAGTCCTGGACCAGATGGCTTCACAAACAAATTCTACAAAACTTTCAGGAAACAGTTAGTACCCATACTTCTTAAGCTTTTCCATAAGATTGAAGAAACATGAATACTCCTTTCCTCCTTCTATGAAGCCAACATCACCCTGATACCAAAAGCTGATAGGGACAGAAAAAAAAAGGAAAACTACAGAACAATATCTCTGATGAACATAGATGCCAAAATATTAAACAAGATCTTGGACAAAAGGATACAACAACATATCAAAAAGATTGTTCATCACAACCAAGTGGGATTTATCCCAGGAATGCAAGGCTGGTTCAACATCCGTAAGTCAATCAATGTCTTTCACCACATCAAAAAGCAAAGCCAAAAACCACATGATTATCTCAATAGATACAGAGAAAGCCTTTGACAAAATCCAACACCCATTCATGCTCAAAACTCTACAAAAAATGGGAATAGATGGGAAATTTCTCAAGATAGTGGAGTCTCTATATAGCATACCTACAGCCAACATCATACTCAATGGACAGAAGCTGAAAGCATTCCCCCTCAGATCGGGGACTAGACAGGGGTGTCCACTGTCACCGTTACTCTTCAACATAGTATTGGAAGTTCTTGCCATAGCAATCAGGCAAGAGAAAGAAATCAAAGGAATACAGATTGGAAGGGAAGAAGTAAAGCTCTCACTATTTGCAGATGATATGATAGTATACATAGAAAGACCTAAAGAATCTAGCAGAAAATTACTGGAAGTTATTAGGCAATATAGCAAGGTATCAGGCTACAAAATCAATGTACAAAAATCAGTGGCATTCCTTTATGCAAACACTAAATCTGAAGAAGAAGACATCCAGAAATCACTCCCCTTTACTGTTTCAGCAAAATCAATCAAATACCTAGGAATAAAGTTGACCAAAGAAGTGAAAGACTTGTATGCTGAAAACTATGAGTCGCTACTCAAGGAGATAGAAACTGATACCAAGAAATGGAAAGATATCCCATGCTCATGGATTGGAAGAATAAATATCATCAAAATGAATATTCTCCCCAGAGCCATATACAAATTTAATGCAATACCCATCAAAGTTCCACCAGGCTTCTTTAAGAGAATAGAACAAACACTACAATCATTTATCTGGAACCTGAAAACACCTAGAATTGCCAAAACCATCTTAAGGAAAAGAAACAGAAATGGAGGCATCACACTCCCAGACCTTAAACTATATTATAAAGCCATCATAATCAAAACAGCATGGTACTGGAACAAAAATAGGCACACAGGCCAGTGGAACAGAATTGAAAGCCCAGAAATAAACCCCCACACCTATGGACATCTAATCTTTGATAAGGGGGCCCAAAGGATTAAATGGAAAAAGGAGTCTCTCTTCAATAAATGGTGCTGGGAAAACTGGGTTGTAACATGCAGAAGAATGAAATTGAACCACTTTATCTCACCAGAAACAAAAATCAACTCCAAATGGATCAAAGACCTAGATGTCAGACCAGAAACAATCAAATACTTAGAGGAAAACATTGGTAAAGCACTTTCTCACATACACCTCAAGGACATCTTTGATGAATCAAACCCAATTGCAAGGAAGAGTAAAGCAGAAACAAACCAATGGGACTACATCAAATTGAAAAGCTTCTGCACATCCAAAGAAACTATTAAACAAACAAAGAGACCCCTCACAGAATGGGAGAAGATCTTCACATGCCATACATCAGACAAGAAACTAATCGCCAAAATATATAAAGAGCTCAGCAAACTTAGCACCAAAAAAGCAAATGACCCCATCCAAAAATGGGCAGAGGATATGAACAAAACATTCACTCCAGAGGAGATCCAAAAGGCTAACAAACATATGAAAAACTGCTCTAGGTCACTGATTGTCAGAGAAATGCAAATTAAGACAACACTAAGATACCACCTCACTCCTGTAAGAATGGCATACATCAAAAAGGACAGCAGCAACAAATGCTGGAGAGGTTGTGGGGACAGAGGAACCCTTTGACATTGCTGGTGGGAATGTAAATTGGTACAGCCTCTGTGGAGAGCAGTCTGGAAAACTCTCAGAAGGCTAGACATGTACCTTCCATATGATCCAGTAATTCCTCTCCTGTGGTTATACCCCAAGGACTCCATAACACCCAACCAAAAAGAGGTGTGTACTCCTATGTTCATAGCAGCACAATTCATAATAGCTAAAACCTGGAAGCAAGCCAGGTGCCCAACAACAGATGAGTGGCTGAGAAAGTTGTGCTATATATACACAATGGAATACTATGCAGCTATCAAGAACAATGAACCCACCTTCTCTGACCCATCTTGGACACAGCTAGAAGGAATTATGTTGAGTGAGCTAAGTCAGAAAGATAAGATGAGTATGGGATGATCCCACTCATCAACAGAAGTTGAGTAAGAAGATCTAAAAGGGAAACTAAAAGCAGGACCTGACCAAATTGTAAGTAGGGCACCAAAGCAAAAACCCTGTGGTGAGGGGTATACATGCAGCTTCCTGGGCCAGTGGGGGGTGGGAGTGGGTGGGACGGATGGGTCACAGTCCTTTGGTATTGGGAATGGTGTTTATGTACACTCCTAGCAAAATGTAGACATATAAATCACTAGTTAATTAATATGAGAGGGGGAAAATCAATTGTATGTCTCAAAGTTTTCCAAAACACAAACTGAATCTTTTTAATATATAGGCTGTGTATTTGATATGCGGACTCTCTCAAAAGCCTAGACCAAGTAGATCAGAAGCATCCAATAGCACAGCTATATACAAGATACTGGGTACTGTACAGCAAACCCTAACAAAAGGACTTTTCAAAGTTAACCCAATTACCAAATAATGTGATGATAACATTAACTATCGATTGTCTTTTGGAACCCTAAGACAGCAGGAACCTCACATCTCCACTATAGAGCCCCTACTTCCCCCAGTTCTGGAACCCTTGGATAGGGCCCACTTTCCCGTATGCCTCTCCCAATCCATATCAAATAATATTGCATCTGCCGATCACAACCTAACCAACACAACGATTGCCACCTCAACATGCTTTACTTCAGACTGTCTCCGGAGACTTCACATGTGGAATGACAACCCTTCAGCTTCATTACTCGGGTGAGACCTTTCCATTCATAGTATACTCTAATTTCATCTCAGGTGGTTCACTTTCTAACAAATTCCCAAAACCTAGATATACACCAGTTTCTGTGAGAGAGATCATATGTTCACATGTATCCATAAATACTGCAAAATATATACCTGAAAGCAGAAGTACACTAGAGTTTGCAATGAGTACCTCTCTAACACTTCCTCTCCACTATTCCAAGCTTTGGGTCCATGATTGCTCAACAATTTGTTTGGCTTCGTATGTTAACTCTCTTTTCAGTCACCAGGTTCCAGATGCCATCAGGATGCTGGCCAGGCTTCCCTGGATTGAAGATCCCACCAATGTGTCCTGGAGCTCAGCTTCCCCAGGGACACACCCTACCAGGGAAAGAGAGAGTCAGACTGGGAGTATTGACCGACCAGTCAACATCCATGTTCAGCGGGGAAGCAATTACAGAAGCCAGACCTTATGACCCTGGGTCCATGCTCCCAGAGGGATAGAGAATGGGAAAGCTATCAGGGGAGGGGGTGGGATATGGAGATTGGGTGGTGGGAATTGTGTGGAGTTGTACCCCTCTTACCTTATGGTTTTGTTAATTAATCCTTTATTAAATAAAAAAATATGCCTATTAGCTATCTATAAAATGGAGACCTCAAATCTACATCTGCACTATTCCTGCCTTTAGGTTCATGATTAGTCAACAAATTGTTTGGCTTCATATGTTAACTTTTTTTTCAGCTACTAGGTTCCAGATGCTACCATGATGCCAACCGGACTTCCCTGGGCAGACGACCCCACCAATGTGTCCTGGAGCCCCGCTTCCCCAGAGCCACACTCCACTAGGGAAAGAGAGAGACATGCTGGGAGTATTACCTGTCAATGCCCATGTTCAGTGGGGAAGCAATTACAGAAGCCAGACTTTTTACCTTCTGCATCCCATAATGACCCTGGGTCCATACTCCCAGAGGGATAAAGAATAGGAAAGCTATCAGGGGAGGGAATGGGATACAGAGTTCTGGTGGTGGGAATTGTGTCTTGTACCCCTCTTATGCTATGGTTTTTGTCAGTGTTTCCTTTTTATAAATAAAAATAAAATAAAATAAAGAAAGAAAAAAAAGAGAAATGATTTTCAATGTCAGTGTCTTTTTCTTCTCAATGATACCGAGTAATAATGGTTCTCAATGGTGTAACTGTTCTACTTGCTGTCATCTTCCTGTACTGTCTACATTGTCACTTTTCTTTTTAAGTAATGTTATCACTATCATCTTTTGTTATCATTATAGAACTTAAGAAGAAATTTGGTTTCTGATTGAAAAAGACAAAAATACAGATTTCTGTTATATGCTCTTTAAAATTTTGACTCAGAAGGTCTGCACCAGGCCCAGAGATCTGCATTTTTACCAGTTACACAAAGCAATTCTAATGTGGGATATTGACGAGTTACAGCTTGAGAATAATAAGCAGTAATCCCTATTCTCAATTTTCTAATAAAGTGCAATAGGCAAAAACATTAAAGGCTTTGGTATAAACATGTTGTAGATCAAGAAAATTATTACAAATATATTTTTAGATATTAAACTTACTATTTCTTCTTTCTACCTCTAAGACTTGTCTTTTTCTTTCTTCTTTCTGAGCATCTCAAAAATTGTAGCTCTCTGGGAAGTATTAATTTAGCACTGAGAGAATATGCCATCACTTCAATTATTTAGTGTTTTTTATTAATATATATTTAAGCTAAAGATGATACCAAGATACTATTTTGAAAATATTTACCAATAAAAGGAAGAGAGAGAGACAGAGAGATAGAGAGAGATATCAGACCAGTGAGGAACCACAGTGGCACATCAATTCAGTGACAGAACTCAGGATTTCACACATGTATTATCATTGCACTATACCACTGAGTTACCTTCCCAGCTGCCACAATTTTGAATTCTAAGAGACAGATAAAATTTCTCATTAAGAAAAAAAAAAAGCATTCCATTTTTCAAATTTCTGTTTTAAAGGAAGATTTATATATTACTATGGCACAAATTTAACATTCTAAAGTTTAATGCGTGAACAGAAAATATTTCAGTGTGTAAGCCAGAATGATCACTTGTTAGAAAAGAGGAGGAAGATTGCTGCAGCTCTGTGTTTCTAATCTGAGTATGGTACAACGCCAAAGAATGAGTAACTCTTCCAAGAAAGACAATTAATAGCAGGCAAAGTCAGAATGGCATCAGAAGAGGAAAAACAAATACAGAAACACAGTAGACTGAGAAATTTTGAGGACTGCTTGTATGCCTACATACAAATATATAGATATGTTATGAGTAGTTCAAGCAAGATAATTACATCTGGGTTCGAGAGAATATGGTTTCTATTAGAATAGAAAGACAACAGAAGGGGAAACACTAAGCAGAACTTGAACTGGACTTAGTGTATTGCACCAAAGTAAAATACTCTGGGGTGTGGGGGAGGGCTCAGGTCCTGGATCATGATGGCAGAGGAGGACCTAGTGGGGGTTGAATTATTTGGAAAACTGGGAAAACTGTGCAATGGGGGGGGGGCTTTAACCAGGATCCTTGTGCTTGGCACCACGTGCGCTTAACCTGCTGCCACTACCGTCTGACTCCCGCAGTTGTATTTTATGTCTGAGGCTATAGTCTCAGGTTCAGTTCCGCACAACACCATAAAGCAGAACCAAGCAGTGTTTTGGTAAGAAGAAAAGGAGAGGGAGGGAGGGAGAGGGAGAGGGAGAAGGAAGGGGAAGGGGAGAGGAAGGGGTAAATGGAGGGGGGAGGAGGAAGGGAGAGACAGAGGGGGGAAAAGGGAGAGGAAGAAAAAAATAAAAATATTCAAAGAAAAAAACTTTTTATTGCTAACTTTTTCTCATTTCCATCCATTATGAACATTTTTCAGTAGCAAAGAGACCTAGATTTTCACTATGAAGTCTTTTAAGTCACCATCTTATAATTTTTATTTATTATTACTTAAAAATTTTTTTTTAGTTGTCTTTATTTATTGGATAGAGACAGCCAGAAATTGAGAGGGTGGGAGAAGCTAGAAAGGGAAAGAGACAGAGAGACACCTGCAGCTCTGCTTCATGAAGTTTTCCTTGAAGATGGGGACAGGGGGCTCGAACCTGGGTCCTTGTGTACTGTAACATGTATGCTCAACCAGGTGCACCACGCTCAGTCCTCCATCCCATAATTTTTATCCCCTAAAAACTGATTCTTGGAGTTGAGTACAGTCCTCTACATAGGTGCATATGTTAATACGTAGTACAGCGTTACCTTCTCTCTTTTAGATCAGCTCTGTTTTAAAACTGAATGTGACTAATACATTACAGGTGATTAGGGTTCATTTCTTCATATGATTCTCTTTTTAAATTTATTTATTTTTCTTATGACTCTTTAAGGGCCCAGTGATATAAAGAAATGCAAATAAATGAGATAACTGTTTTATAAAATAATGCAAATAGTTTAATATTTTTTTTCCTAAAGAAGGGAGTTTAATAAGTAGACTGGCATTGGTGCAGTGGATGAAGCACTAGACTCTCAAGCATGAGATCCCAAGTTTGATTTCTTGCATTTCAGGTTCTAAAGTGATGATCGAGTTTTCTCTTTTCATTTCTCTCTTATTAATAAAACTTTAACAAAAAACTGAGAAATTGATTAAAAGTGTTTTATGGGGTGGGGGTAGGAAGCATAATGGTTATGCAGAGACCCTCATACCTGAGGTTCCAAAATCCCAAGTCCCAGGTTCAGTCCCCCGCTGCCATAAGCCAGAGATGATCAGTGATCAGTGCTCTGGTAAAAACACACACACACACACACACACACACACACACACACACACACACACACACTAAAAATGTCTTATCAAACGTTAGCTTTACTGAAAAATATGACAAAGTATTATGCAAGTAAACATTAGAAACATTTCATATAGAATTTTATCTGGTATAGGAGACGATTTGTTTTGAAGATGCCATTTCCATTGTTCATGCACTGAAACATGAGCACAGACCCTCTTTCTCATGGGGGAAAAAAAAAGATGTATTAGGTACTCTCTCATTGGTGATTTCCACATATTTCTGTTAAGTGCATTTTAAAAAAATGCCAAGTTTCTCTATTTCCATAGAAACCACAACAGTAGTTACATCTGGGTACAGGATTCCATCTGTAGTCAACACATGGATTTGTACATGTTCATAGAATTTAAAGCACTTACAAATAGCACTATCTCTCTAAGGACATCCTTCTTATTTAAAGCAATGAGGTAACTACAGACAAATAAACTGGAAATTATAGCCATCACTGAGTCCTTTGCAGAATTTTATAGGGTTTTATCTTTCAAAAGTCAGTATTTCTTTCTTTTCAAAAAGTAATTTAGGCATTTAGTTTTAAAACAGTAAAAAGCAAAACTACGTCAAAATAAGCTAATTATCACTGCATGACTACATACTTATCATATGTGAAGGATCTACATGACCACAATATTGTGAAAATGTCTTGTAGTGGGGCCTAGTGGTGGTGGTGCACTGGGTTGAGCACTCATATTGCTATGTACAACAACCGTTGTTCAGGCCTTCTGTCCCCACCTGTAGGGACAAGCTTCATGAGCAATGAAACAAGTACTGCAGGTATCTCTCCCTATTTCCCTCTCCCCTTTCAATTTCTCTGTCCTATCAAATAAAAAGAAAAATAAAAAGGAAAAAATGGTTACCAGTATGGTGGATTATAAGTTTTTCACATGAGGCAGAGAGTAGGTGAGAGAACAAGAGTTAAGCTAGTACATGAAGTACTGGGAACAGAACTGAGAACTTCAGACATGACAGTCTGATACTCACCAGTTATTTTTCTACTATCCAACTTTTAAACTCATTTTATTTCAATTAGAGAGAGTGAAAGAGAGAGATATCACAGCACTACTCAAACAATGTTGTGGTACCTAGATTTAAACCTATGTTCTCACACATGGTAAAGCACAAGTTCTACTGAGTAAGCTACCTCCTAACTACAACACACCCTTTAAAAAAACTGAAGCAGTGGGGTACAGATGGTGGCATACCAAGTAAAGTCCACATATTACCATGTGTGAGAACCCTGGTTCAAGCTTGCAGACCCCACCTGCAGGGGTAACTTTCACAAGTAGTGGAGCAGTGCTGCAGATGTCTCTCCTTCTCTCTTCCATTCTATAAAACATGAGAAAAAATAAAAGAAATAATAGCTACCAGGAATGGTAGTCATGAAGACTTTGAGCCCTACCAGCACTGGTGGCAAAACAAAGACAGGATTTGAATGTGCATCACTGAAACTCAGTATAAGAACTCCTTTGTCTTGAGTGTTCTAGCTTCCCAGTCTTCTCCCTCCTCTTAAAATAACCACAAATCAGTCATATAGTACAAAGTTTTATTATGGTTTCATTTAGTTTGTATGCTTTATATAACATACATTGGTGAAATCATAGTGTCTTTCTTTTACCAGTCTATTTCTGCTAGGACAGTATCCTCTAGTTCATCCATGGTATTGCAAATGACAGATTTCATTTTTCTTTATAATTGAAGAATAACCTGTTGTGTTTATATACCACATTGTATATATATTTCTTTTTCTTACCAGAGCACTGTTCAGCTTTGGCTCTTGATAGTACTAGGGATCAACCTGGGACCTCTTGAATGTAATTCCTATATGCTATTGCTGCACTCTTTCTCTGGCACTATACCAAAACTTCTTTGTCTAACTGCATTTTTGTGCTCCCATCATTGTATCCATGTGCACTAAAGTTGTTTTCAGTCCTTAGCTATTGTAAAGAAACACTTCAGTAAGAATTTATTTGCATTTTTAGCCTGCTTTAAAAGGTCACTGCACTTTTTCTGAAACACGTTCCTATGTATTTATTCAATTGTTCAAAAAATATTTTGAGAAGTGACTATAGGTCAACATCCTAAATAATTTTGGGATTTATCCTAGATATCCTTACACCTTGTTGCTTCTTGTCTATTTTTCAAACTTGTCTTCTCAAAATGTTAGATATCCTCAATATCCTCTTTTGGCTTCTCTTTTCATTCAATTTTTTTTTTTTGTAAGTAATGTAATCCATTTCCTCTTATAACCTTAGTATTATTTATCCTTTAATGACTACCCCATTTGTTTCTTTAGGACACACTATTTTTTGAATCTGTGACCCATACATTCAAATAGACCGCTCCAAATATTCCTACTTAAATTATATCAGAGACAGCTCAAATAAACATACCTGACATCAAATACATGCTTTCCCTTCAAGTTCTCATTATCACTAGTATTCATTTCAGAAAATTATGAGTGACATATTAACTGAAATTAAATTTAAAAGCAAACACAACATCCACCTATCTTTTTCACTCTTCAGATATAATTTCTGACAATTGTTGATGCATACTCCTGAATGTTGTTTAATGTTCACTTTATTATGTAAAACACTGTATTACTTGTATATATTTTTCATTTATTATTTCATATATTTCCATTTCTTTTAAAATTATTTTATTTATTTATATATTTATTGAATAGAAACAGAGAAATTAAAAGGGAAAGAGGGAAGAGAGAGAGAGAAAGAGAGGAAATGAGAGAGAAAGAGATACTTGCAGCAATTAGGAAACATCCCTCAGCAGGTGGGGATGGGTGACTAGAACCCAGAACCTTGCACATTATAACACATGCACTCAAACACCACCACTTGGCCTCTTATTTCCACACCTATGTCCATCATCCTAGTCTTATTTCCACGTCTATGTCCATCATCCTAGGATTAGATGATGCCTGACTTTTCAAAATACACTTCTAAATAGATCTCAAACCCACCTTTGCTCAACTCCAATGTACTCACCAAATTTCTGACCAAGGAATCTTTCAAAAGCTGCAAATTATGTTATATTCCACTTCTCCAGTTAAAAATATTATTACTCCCAAGGTATTCTGAGTTATTCCAAAGAATTAATATACCATTCAAAACTTTTCCTAGATTATTCAATAACTCACTCACTTGCTTCTTCACTCCTCAGTTTATTTCTTAATACTAAGTCACTTTTTTTTTTTGGAAATTTCTGCAGATAATTTAGTCACCTCTATTAATCAGATGCCTTTAAAATATATTTTTTTACTTTTGCTTTGTAGAATTTGTCAAATTATGAACAAATTTGTGAACATATATTGATTTCTATAATTATTTACCTAAATTTTATTTGATCTGATATATTTTAAATTTTATAAAATTGGGGATTTTCTAGTGTATATCTAGCACTAATTAGGCTGTTAAGTTATAGTTACTTCCCAAAGTACATTTCTTGAACAGTTTGAAAAACACATGGATGCACAAATATAATCTCTTATTATTCCATACCTCTCACTTGCAAATCTAGCCATACATATAAATTTTCTAGTTCTGAATGGCAAGTAGCAGATTGATTTCTTTTAATTTTGACATGTTTAACATATTGTTCTCTGCTTGGATACTCCCACTACTTTCATTGGTGGATATTGTCTTTTAATACTGAGCCTAATTGTCAAATCCATCAAGAGGATTTCTTGGCCTATTTGCCAACTGCATCTTGCACTCCCTTAAGCCAGTATATTCTGTTGGGACTCTGCCACCAGATTATTATGATGCTAACTTTTGTCCTAGCCACTTTGGTTCCCTAAGCTTTCTTTCCTGGGCTTTAAATTTACAGAGAGTAGACTTGAACCTTTTAGACTTGATTCTTCAGTGGCTAAGATTGTGCCTTCTTATTAGGCAGTGATACATGTAATTGTAATAATTGATAATGATTGAATAAAGACTCCTTGGCATCTGGGATGATGCACTTGACATCTTTAATATATACTACCATGTTTGGAGGAATTCTAAATTATACACATAAGTTAATATTTGATGGTTAATTATCCATTAATTTTGTTTCTTATCTGAAGGAAGATTCATATTTAATTCCTTGAACGGCACACCTTTTTCTCTGTGTTGTTTCTATATATTGTTTTTTGTTTTATTGCCACCAGGGCTTTGATGTCTGGTGGCTATCTCCCCCCCCCCCTTTTCTCCCTTTTCTTTCTGTATTATTTGGTAGAACAGAGAGAAATTGAGAGGGGACTGGGCGATAGGAAGTGAGAAAGATACTGGCAGATCTGCTTTGCCGCTGAAGCATCTGCTCTTTAGCTGGGGAGCAGGGCTTGAACTCAGATCCTTGTGTATGGTAATGTGTGTGTTCTACCGGGTGCTCCACCACCCAACTCTAATTCCTATATATTGTAGTGAATTCAGTGCAAAGAAAATATTTTTTTTATTAGTGAGTTATAAGATTATAAGGTAACAGGGATATAGTTCCATACCATACCCACTATGAAGTTCAATGTCCTCAATTTCCACCAATAACTCTTGTATTATTTGTTAGAAAATGAAAATTGGTGACATTATAATTCCAAGAAACTAGGTGTTTGATGAAACATGTATCCCTATAGCAAAACATAAACATTAGTTGTTTTTAAAATTATTAGATAACTGAAATTGGCAGCTTTTTGTAGGCTTATTATGTAAAAAAAAGTAGTTGTATAATGTGGACATTATTCATTATAATCACACATGATATTGTAGTGATCTTTAAAGATAAGACAATAAATTTAAGATGTGAAAAATATTTCTCATATAGCATCTTTTAAATCGACCATCTTAATTTGTATACAAAGCAGCATAAAATAATTTGTATTTTCATTTTTTAAAATTTATTTTCCCTTTTGTTGCCCTTTTTTATTATTGTGTAGTTGTTGTTGTTGATATTGATGTTGTCATTGTTGGATAGGACAGAGAGAAATGGAGAGAGGAGGGGGAGACAGAGAGGGGATAGAAAGATAGACACCTGCAGACCTGCATCACTGCCTGTGAAGTGACTCCCCTGCAGGTGGGGAGCCAGGGGCTCTAAACGGGATCCTTAAGCTGGTCCTTGTGCTTTGCACCACATGTGCTTAACCTGATGTGCTACTGCCCAACCCCCTATTTTTTTCATTTTTATTGGTGGGTTAATAGTTTACAGTGCAGTTGTTGACACATAGATATAACTTCTCATCTCCCCATGAAAGTTTTCTGCAGAACACTCTCACCCACATACATTTTATTTAACAAGAAGTCTATACAGAGAGTCAGAGAGCAGAACACTGTTAATCTCTGGTTCATGGTGGTGCAGGGGACTGAATCTTAGGCCTCTTAGTCTCAGGTATGAAAATCTTTTGCATAACCATTATGCTGTCTCCTCAGTCACTCTTTTTTTCTTTTATTTATACTGGAGTAGTGCTCAGTTATATCTTACAGTGGTGCTGAAGACTGAACATAAAATTATTTCTTGCTTCAGGCAGAAAAGTCTTTTTGCATAATCATTGTGCTCTCTTCCAGCCTTTAAGATATTTAAAAAAATTTTTAAAAATTATCTTTATTTACTTATTGGATAGAGACAATCAGAAATCGAGAAGGAGGGGGGAGATAGAGAAGGAGAGAGACAGAGAGACACAGCTCATGAAGCTTTCCTCCTGCAGGTGGGGACTGGAGGCCCGAACCCAGGTCCTTTTGTACTATAACATGTGCACTCAACCAGGTGCACCACCGCCTGGCCCCCACCTTTAAGATATTTCAGACAAATACAACTAGATGGCAATTATCTCCACAACTAGCAAAAATACATTTGATCCTATTTGTTGCCATTGTAAATTGACTGGATCATTTCTAGGCATTATCAGGGATTTTTTTTTCTTTCTTTTAATTTTATTTATAAAAAGGAAACCTTGACAAAACTAAAGGATAAGAGGGGTACAACTCTACACAATTCCTACCACCAGATCTCTGTATCCCATCCCCTCCCCTGATAACTTTCCTATTCTTTAACCCTCTGGGAGTTTGGACCCAAGGTCATTGTGGGATGCAGAAGGTGGAAGGTCTGGCTTCTGTAATTGCTTCCCTGCTGAACATGGGCATTGACAGGCCGATCCATACTCCCAGCTTATCAGGGATTTTATAATGAGTGCTGTGACCTCTCTCCAACTGGAGATTGAAGTCTGTAAGGACAAAGGTTTTCTCCTATTTTACTTGTTACCTTGTACAAAAACTCAAACTTAATGGTAGTCCCAGATGGTCGCTGATGCTATTTCTTATAAGACTGGGTTGTCTGATCACTGTACATTTGGAATAATTCCTGAATAAGCTCATTTGACCTGAACTAGTATGAAATATATTGGTCTATAGAAATATATTCCCTTTGAGGCAGTTTCTCTGGTAGGAGAGCTGATATGATGTAAGCCTTGCCATTTGATATTAGTAATGGCATTTTAATGTGGAATCAACTTCACTCATAGGTCTCAGGTGTACTTTAGGACAAACCTCATAATACTAAAAATGTAAATGGATTGTTAAAACAAGAAAAGCAGGATCCTTTCTTCTCTTCAGTTAGTGCTTTGACTTTTCATTTCCTTTGTCTGGAGTTACCTGGCAGGACCAGGGACAAAATAACCTAGATATTCCTCATGACAGTAAACACTGACTAGAAGGATAACTTTTAAGCAGTTAAAGAAGAATGCATCCATTTTCCTCACACAGTAAGTTTTTTTTACTAAGGAAACATTAAGTATACCATGTTAGCACATAGAATCATATAATACTAAGATTTAATTAATGTATTGAGTCGGTTACATACCAGTTATAAATATACATATTTATAATATGGGATGAGTATATACTAACTAGCCCAGTGAGACAGAAGTCAAGGTTTCTGTACGAGTAGTAATACATAAATACAACTAAGGACAAGGATTTGCAGTTTAGGCCTTCAATTCCAGGATCTGGACTTTTGGTTTTATGTTTAGGCAAGGGAGAGGACTTTGGGTAAGAGTAGCCTGATCAAAGTAGTCATGTTTTCCACTGCCCTCAGCAATTTTCAAGTTCAAAAGTGACTTTCTATCATGCTGTGAAGCTAGATGCCTTTAATTTAAACAGCTCTGGAAACCTCATGAAAGCACTTGATAAGGCTGATCATTTCAAATTGATTTTAAAATTCAGAAGTACCACCTTGGGATTAATAGCACTCCCTCAGTTTTAATCTGTAGTAAGTTTCCAGCAGCCTCAACTTGCTAAAATAAATGTTCGCTTGAGGTGGAAATGAATGTCAGTGGGAGAGTTCACACATAGAAGAAGAGAAGGTTGGAAAGTCAGAGCAAGAAGTCAAGGTTAAGGGATGTGATCACTGTCAACCTATTAACAATGAGAGAGGCAAGATAAAATCATAGTGCATAATGACACAAGAGGATATTAAATAGAAGTCAGGGATTCATTATTTCTTCTAGACAAGAGGAAAGGAGTAAGATAGAAGAGTAGTATGCTACAGTAGGGAATATTTAGGTTAAATGCAGAGAAAATTTCAACTTACAGAACATTTAAACAATAATTCACTGGAGGACTGAGAAGCCATTTATGTCACTGTAATACATTTCAGGACAGAAACTTGGCATTTATTCTTTAAGAAAGATTAAGCAATGGTACACTATATGCTAAACTGAATCTGGGTATCTTTAAAGTAAAACACTTCTTCAGCTATATTTTATTAGTAGTAGGGTGGAAATTTTTAAGAAGTTTCTTACAAGATGATTTAAAATGTGCTATCACTAATTATATCAGACACTATAGCATTCAGGAGCTTCAGTCAGTAAATAAAACAAGGCATAAATATGCTCAGTTGAAGCATTAAGCATTGAGTGAGCATAAATCTTACAATTTTCAATTTCTACTGATCTAATATGATAGATTCTTTCCTAATAGCTTCCATGAAATGCAGTACATAATTGGGGTATAAAAGAAGATTCCTTTGTTTTCTACCACTATTTAATTTCACACATTTGAGTTTTGATAGGCTATTGGAAAATAACTTTAACTATTCAGCACTTTCTCCCTCCCAGGATTGAATCATACAGGTTTTTTTTTTTTTCTTTCTATGTCTTTTGCAATGCCATTTATTCTTGGTCATTGATTCATACTGGGAACTACTCAGTGCCAGGCAGACTTTTTTTTTTTTTTTTTTGGTCTGTATATGCTGTTGTTCCTATGCATCTGAATTTTTTAGGCCAGTGGATCCTTGCCCACTCTCTTCCACAGCAAAGACACTGGGGATACCTGTCTAAGAAAAATGTGATGCGCGGTCTGGGAGGTAGCATAGTGGATAAAGCATTGGATTCTTAACCATGAAGTCCTGAGTTCGATCCCCGGCAGCACATGTATCAGAGTGATGTCTGGTTCTTTCTTTCCTCCTATCTCTCTCATGAATGAATAAATAAATAATTAAAAAAAAAAGAAAAATGTGATGCCACTGTAAAGTTCCTGAAACAAGAGAACTACAGTTCAGCTTAGAAATCAAACCAAAGTTCTGGTGGTAGGAATTGTGTGGAGTTGTACCCCTCTTATCCTATGGTTTTGTTAGTGTTTCCTTTTTATTATTATTATTGTTGTTGTTGTTGTTTATATTCCCTTTTGTTGCCCTTGTTGTTTCATTGTTGTTGTAGTTATTATTATTGTTGTTGCTGATGTCATGATTGTTGGATAGGACAGAGAGAAATAGAGAGAGGAGGGGAAGACAGAGAGGGGAATAGAAAGACAGATACCTACAGATCTGCCTCATCTCTTGTGAAGTGACTCCCCTGTAAGTAGGGAGGCAGGAGCTCCAACTGGGATCCTTATGCCTGTCCTTGGGCTTTGTGCTACGTGCACTTAACCCGCTGTGCTACCACGAGACCCCCCAGTGTTTCCTTTTTATAAATAAAAATAAAAATAAAAAAGAAATCAAAACAAGGTCAACATAACTAGAGCACAGAACTTGGGGGCAAGGGACAAGTCACATAGAGAGCCACTTCATATTCCCCTAAAACAGAGACTAGTGCAATGATGGTATGTATGGCCCAATAAAATCACCCACCATGCTGATTCTGCCTCAGAACTACAGTATTAGGGGACTAGAATGACAGCTCAAGAGAATGTGTTTCTAGGAATGGTGGGAGAGGCTAACCTCTACCCACCCCTTGCTTCTCCAAGGCATACTTTGCATTCCCAAGAATGACTTCTTTTTATTTCCTTCATAATCCTTACAGTATTTCTCTAAAGTTTATATATACAACATAACTCCTCTGAGCCAATTATAATGAATGGCAGAAATGGAAAGGGAGACACATACTAAGGGGAAAATATGTTAATGTTTACAAATGATTTTTAGTATCTCTTTAATAGCAATAATGAGATGATGTTGTCAGACACTGTGCTGTCAATAAATGGGACTTTCTCCATAACTTGGGATTTCTCATAGTGTTATGAAATACTGTAAAGAAGAAAAGGATCACTGCCAGGGAATACATGTATATCTAGAGTTTGTCGTTGTTCATAATCTCATTTGGATTTTTAAACTTTAGGACAAAAATGGAGTGAAACTCGTAAGGACTCCTCAGATTCTATAGAACCATAAATTCTCAATGAAATTAAATCTAAGAGGTCATTTGGTTTACTCCATCTGTGATGTTCAAGTGTCCTCAATATCATCCACAAGTGATTACAAAATCATTACTTGAAGATTTTAAGTTTTGAGTATATTCCATTTTTACAACAGTTCTATTTCCTTGAAATGCCTTTCTAATAAAATAAACATATTCTTTCTAGTTCCACTCAGTGGTCCTTACTTTGTCTCCTAGGGCCAAACAAAATAAGTCTAATCCTTCTGACACTGTAGAGGTCTTATAATTAATTGTGGAGTTATGTTTGACACTAACATATTTCTTAAGAATTAGGTACTTAAATAGATATCCCCAAATGCAGAGATTTATCATGGTAATTTGCCTAGTAATGCCTCATAATTAATGTGTAGAAAATTGGATATAGTTTATGACTTCTTTTGCATACGACTACATCAATATAAAAGGCATTATGATGTATGTTCTGAATTAATATCATTAACATATTCACATATGATGGAATACCTTTATTTGTAGCCAGAGCCACCATCATATTTGTAATATTGAATGCTCTTCAAATTCTAAGCATAATTTGTCAAATTTGGAGGCATAAAGAGCCCAATTTAAAACTTTTGCACTATTCACTGGACTGTTGCATCAAAAACTAAATTTTAGTGGTCCGGGAGGTGGTGCAGTGGATAAAGTACTGGACTCTCAAGTATGAGGTCCTGAATTCAATTCCCAGCAGCACATGTATCAGAATGATGTCTGGTTCTTTCTCTCTCTCCTATCTTTCTCATAAATAAATAAATAAATAAATAAAATATTTCAAAAAATATATTTTAAAGAAAGGAATTTCTGAGTTTCTAAGATTTCCTTCCTTCTTTTCTATTTTCTTAATTTTTTTTTTTTTTTTTGCCTTCAGGGTTATTGTTGGGGCTTGGTGCCTGCACTATGAATCCACTGCTCTTGGTGGCCATCTTCTTTCCATTGTTGTTGGATAGGACAGAGAGAAGCCAAGAAGGCGTGGGGAAGACAGAGGGAGAGAGAAAGAGACCTGCGGACCTGCTTCACCATACTGAGATGCTTTGGATAGTGACATTACCAATTACCTAGTTTCAAATGCTGTAAAAACTTTCTCAAGGGTTGGGTGGTGTAGCATCTGGTTGAGCACACTTGTTACAATGTGCAAGGAAGGATCCGGGTTTGAGCTCCCAGTCCCCACTTGCAGGGGGAAAATTTTGCAAGTGGTGAAGCAGTGTTGCAGGAGTTTCTCTGTCTCTGTCTCTGTCAACCCTTTCTCCTCTCAATTTTTGGCTCTCTCTACCCAATAAATAAATATAATTAAAATAAAAAGTTAAAAAAACCTTTTCCACTCTTACTCTTTCTTGATTTTTTTTTTTGGGGGGGGAGGTGGAATTGATGGTCTGGGACCTTACACATGATGATTTCATCAAACTCAGGTCAGCATTTCCCCCTTTATTTAAATTTCAAATCTGCTACCAAATTTGGTCCATCTAACTTTCCTCAAATATAGAAGCCAGTGAATGTTGTTATTGCTTGAAAGCTTTTTTTTTTTTTTTTCCTTTTTGTCTCCAGGGTAATTGCTGGGGCTTGGTGCCTGCATTACTAATCCACTGCTCCTGGAGGCTATTTTTTTGCCTTTTGTTGCCCTTGTAGTTTATCATTATTCTTATTATGATTGTCTAGAGAGGAAGGGAATACAGATTGGAGGAGAGAAAGACAGACACCTGTAGACCTGCTTCACTGCTTGTGTAGCAACCCCCCCTGCAGGTGGTGAGCTGAGGGCTCAAACTGGGATCCTTAAGCAGGTCCTTGAGCTTTGTGCTATGAGCACTTAAGCCACTGCACTACCACCCCGCCTCTTCCTGAAAGCTTTTAGTTGCTGGCATCCCTGTCATCCTTTTTTCTTTTTCTTTTGGGGTGGGGGGAGGAATTAACGGTTTATAAAAAATACAGTAAAATGGGTAACATTTCTCAGTTTTCCACATAACACTCTAAATAAGCCATCATCCCTTCTAACTCACTATATTTAATAATTTACAATGATTTTAATATTTATGTAGATGACCCTTTAATATGTTTGTTTTTTGTTTCTTGGTCCCTTTGCCCTCCAATTATCATCTTGGTCTTTTCTTAGTTCCCTATTACTAAGGTCATACACTAGGTTTTTCACTACCAAACACCACCCTAACTTATTGTTCTTAATTTCAAAAACTCACTTTGACTACTACCAGGCATATTTCCAGCACAGTTTCTATTATCCCCAATTGCAAGGATGTTATATAATGAAAACTAAGACATAAAATACATTGAATCTGGGAGTCGGGCTGTAGCGCAGTGGGTTAAGCGCAGGTGGCGCAAAGCCAGTATACAAAGACCAGTATAAAGATCACTGTTCAAGCCCTGGCTCCCCACCTGCAGGGGAATCGCTTCACAAGCGGTGAAGCAGGTCTGCAGGTGTCTATCTTTCTCTCCCCCTCTCTGTCTTCCCCTCCTCTCTCCATTTCTCTCTGTCCTATCCAACAACAATAATGACAACAATAATAACTACAACAATAAAACAACAAGGGCAACAAAAGGGAATAAATAAAATAAATATAAAAAAATATTAAAAAAATACATTGAATCTGTCAATTTACTGTTATTATTATATGGCTTGTCTTTCTGAGCATATCTTTGCTTATGATTTCAATAGTCTTGCTATGCCTCTAACACTCACTCAGATGACCAATACTGGTTAAATCCAATTCTGTTAATATTCTGCTAGTACCTGAGCAGTTAAAGTTGTTGAGGAAAGTCAAACAAACATTCTGCTTAGTCATACTTAAATCCATGACCACTGACCTTGATTGTACTTTGTACTGACTTGTACCTTACCTCAACATTTCACCATTCCTTCATGCTCCTAATTAAGATAAAAGATATTGCATATCTTCTTTTCTCAAATATTAAAAACAGCACTATATTTTCCCCCTTTCTACCTCATTCTGAATTCATTGAGAAAATATAAGCAATCTTTAATGTTATTGAAACCTTATTACCATATAGCATAGGATGTAAAGAATTTTATATTTGTTAATCTCTTGCCTTTATGAGGAAGATAACTACTTGTATTGTTGTTGTATCCTCAGCATCTTGAATTAAAATATGTGCTCTAGGAATAAATGAATGAATGAAATGATGTCTCAAAGTTTTTTAATTAGGAAATGAATCATGTTGAGAGTACAATAGAATGATGTATAAAAATTATGTACCTGGCCATCCAGATGACCAACATATATTTCTCACTTATAATTGGTCTTCATTCATAGTTCTCTGCTCACAGTTCCTCAAAACTTTGGAATCTGTGAAGATTTGTGAGTGATAAGTTTATTATATCTCTTGTTATGTTAATGAATGTTTCTTCTGGGAAACATTTGAGGACAGAGGCTGGTTGTCTGGGAAACCAACATGAATAATTATTGAGACTTCTAGTTCTTCCTCTGATTTCAAAGGAAGGTAGAGGGACTGAAGGTTGAGTAGAATTGCTGATGGCCAATGAACTAATCAATCATGCCTGCATAGTAAAAACCTAAAAGGAGGAACTTCACAGGACTTCCAGGTCGGTGAACAAGTGAAAACTGAAGTGAGAAGAGTATGCCTAGATAGGGCATGAAAACTGCCTATCCCCCTTTGCCATCTTTCCCATCAAACTATTCCTGGTTATAACCTTTGTAATAAATTGATGATCTAGTAAATAAATGGGTTTCCTGATTTTTTTTTTGAAACCAGAATTTCCTCTGCCATTCTAAGAAATTAAGTAAAAATACCCTAAACTCAACAGCAAGAAAACAAATGACCCCATCCAGAAATGGGAAGAGGACATGGACAAAATATTCACCACAGAAGAGATCCGAAAGGTCGACAAACATATGAAAAAATGCTCCAAGTCAAAAATACTCTGAGGAGAATATCCCTGGAAACTTTGATTTGAAAGCAGTTGATCAGAAACATAGGTAATAATCTGGCCATGTGATGGGCATCTGGAAATTGGTGGTGGTGGTGGTGGGGAGGTTTCACATGTGGTCAGCTGGTCACAAGACCAGATGGCAGCCTTGACTACATCTGACTTTGAGGTGGAGGACAGTCTAAGGAGACCGAACCTTTAATGTATGGTATCTGATGCTATATACAAGTAAACAGTGTCATAACTGAGTTGAATTTTTGGACACTAGCTTGGTATTTAGGAATTGCTAGTTGAAGGCCTCTGCACCTCCTACTGATATTTGAAACTGGATTTAGGACACCCCTATATAGAGAGGGATGGGACTGAATCATGCTTCTCCCCCCCCCCCCCCAAGGTTGAACAGATGACCTAGAGAAGTGTATTCTAGAGACATCCCAACTTCACCAGGGCCAGGTGAGCCAATTAAGAAGGAGAGTCAACAGTGTGAATACAATTTGACCAATTAGGAGGCCAGGTGGTGGTGCACCGATTAAGTGCACATAAAATTAAGCTCAAAGATCTAGTTCTTGCTTCCTACCTGCGAGGGGTCCACTTCACAAGTGGTGAAGCAGGCCTCCAGATGTCTATCTTTCTCTCTCTCTCTCTCTATTTCCTCGTCCTCTCTCAATTTCTCTTCATCCTATCTAGTTTAAAAAAAAAAAAAAAAAAGAGCACTGGGAGCAGTGGATTCGTAGTGCTGGCCATGGGACCCCTGTGATAACCCTGGTGGCAATTAAAAAAAAAAGACTTCTATATTCTTGCCTTTAGGTTCCTGATTATTAACAATTTGTTCTGCTTTATATCTTAATGTTTTTTCAGCCACTAAGTTTCAGATACTACCATGATACCAACCTGACTTCCTCGGGCAGACAACCTCACCAATGTGTCTTGGAACACCATCTCTCCAGAGCAGTTACAGAAGCCAGACCTTCCACCTTCTGCACCCCATAATGATCCTGGGTCCATACTCCCAGAGGGATAAAGAATAGGAAAGCTTTCAGGCAGGGTTAGATAGCATAATGGTTATGCAAAGAGACTCACGCCTGAGGCTCTGAAGTGCCAAATTCAATCCCCTGTACTAGCTGAGTAGTGCTGTGGCAATAAAAATAAATAAATAATAAAAAGAAGTTAAACAATAAAAAAAGAACAGGAAAGCTTTCAAGAGAGGGGATGGGATGCGGAACTCTGTTGGTGGGAATTGTGTGGCATTTTACCCCTTTTATCCTATGATCTTGTTGATTTTTTAATTTTATAAATAAATTTTTCAAAATAAAAGAAAAAGAAGAAACAATTTGACCAATTATTACTAAAAGTCATTAAACTGAAAGTCCCTCTGCCCTTTATCCACACAACCCTATCTGGTGGGGTATGTGCTATTGCCTAAGTAAATCTGCTCTTAATTCTTTCTTTGACCCTAGTTTTTTTTCTAGTAAATTTCCTTAACTGACTACTGGTTCTGCACTCACTGTCACTGGTGTTGATTTAATATTTCCTAACACAAGAAAGAACCTGGAAACTCCCCAGAGTGATTGTAAATCATCTCATAGCAATATACTCAGAGGCACTTAGAGTCTTCAGCCTTTATCAGTGGCTCCTTGTGCTAGAAGATTGAGAGTGGTTCCCTAGAACTTAGTATAGAGTCTGCTCCTCTACAGTTTTATTTATTCATTTATTTTGGATAAAGACAGAGAAAGAAAAAATGAGAGGGAAGGGGGAGATAAAGAGGGAGAGAGATAGATACTTGCAGTGCTGCTTCACCACATATGAGGCTTCCTTCCTGTAGGTGGTGACTGAGAACTTGAACCCAGGTCCTTGAGCACTGTAATGTGTGTGCTCAACCAGATGCACCACTATCTGACTCTTCCTCTAATGTTTTACACTTGCCTATTTCCCTCTATTAAATCTCTTCTGCTTGAACTAACTAGAATGAATTTTGTTGTCTCTTTGCAGGTAAAATTTGAGTGGTAGAATAATTGTGCCACACAATAATTGCAGGTAACCAACAAAGAAATTCACATCTTTAATAGGTTTTATGACCATGATGCAGTGATTATTAGAATATGGGTTATATGGGTTGAGGAGACAGCATAATGGCCACACAAATGACTGTCATGTTCTGAAGTCCCAGGTTCAATCCCTGGCACCATCATAAACCAGAACTGAGTAGTGCTCTGGTAAGGAAAAGAAAGAAAGAAAGAAAGAAAGGAAGAAAGAAAGAAAGAAAGAAAGAAAGAAATAAAGAAAGAAAGAGAGCAGGAAAGAAAGGAAGAAAGACACAAACAAACAAACAAAACCCTGATAGGATATACTTCCATGACAGCGTGTGGTAAAAGTTACTTAGATTCTTTTTTCTGTATTTAAAATTAAATCCAGTTGAAGCTAAAACAGATTGAGTAAATGGATAATCCATGAGTGCTCACTGGTTTAAGCATAAAAAGGAGAATGTGGATAGAATGGCTGATCAAACTGCACTTAGAGATCTGAATGCCTGAAACTATCACAGAACAGAGGGATTACAGTGATTGCATTAAGATGGTATCTTTAATACAGGAAGAGTTGATATAGTAAAAGATCAGAAGTCATTTGATATTATCTAAATGACATCATGTGTTATATAAATGAGCCCAAAGACTTCAATATAATGGTCCTAAATTTTTACTTGTTCATAGTAGACCAAAGTCAATTAGTTCAATTTTTTTCACATTTGAAGTGTTATAAACACAGCCAGAATAAACACACTTTTAGTTACTGAAAGTCTGACTGCTTCCCATACCCCATGAAATTATATCCAACATCTGCTAACCATCAATAAGATAAGCCTAAGAAGTATAAAAGACACAAAGCTACGATTGCCCTTCAAAGCTTCAGACTCCTTTATAAACTACTGAATAATATTGCCTAAACAAACTGGTCTCTTTTCTAAGGAATGTGTCTATCTTTCTGAATAATATGTGCCACAGGAAACCAAACTCTGTCACACAAGCTTTGCAATGAAGGAAAATCTGATTACACAATGAAAAAACTGTATTTACTAACTCAGAGCCTCCTCAAGAGTGTCAAGTCTTTTATATAGGTGGAAGTGGTAGAGAGAAGAAAAGTCAGGAATTAGATTTGGGGCAATTAGGAAAGGGTTTAAGCCCCACTTTCCATGAAATTTCCTAATATCTTATGGGATTATGTTTTTTTTCCTTTTATGAACAAGTCCTTAATGTGTCTCAACTATTCTCTATTATAAGACAGAGTAAGAAAGGATTTAGGGATGAAGGGGTGAGTCACGATGCTATTCCATTCCAGGCTATTCGGACTCAGCACATTCACTCCTGGAGTTAGGCTTAATTCCTTGCCATCTTCTTCCTCAAGGGCAAAACAGATAGTATAAACCCAGGTCCTTTTCCATTCAACTTTAGTAGTTCCTGTGCAATAGTCTGAATTCTTTAATCGTGGGAGAGATTTCTCTCTTGTGCAAATCTGTCAAAGCACTGCACATTTGGAGTGCACTGTGTGCTACTGCTACCTCACTGTCATCTTTTTTTTTTTTTCAGTCACCCCCTAAATCCCTCATACTGAACTGTACTGAAAGTAGAATTTATAGCTATACTGAGGTCTCTCGAGTGAATATTAAGGCAATGCCTGGAAGTGAGAAAGACTTAGATTGCTAATTAAAAGAGTGGGAAAGTTGGATAATAATGAGTTCCTAGGATCTCTCAGCTCTTCTCTGTTTCTTGTCAGCAGCAGATGCAAAGTCTCCTTTACCTCCCTTCTACTGCTCTTTCTTGTTCTATTACTTAGTAAATGCCTCTGGTGAAATAGTTATCTTGTAAGGGTATGTAAATTCTCCTTTCAATATGTTTACTTCCATTCTTTGCCTCAGGACTAATAAATAAAGTCAGGCTTCAGTATGCCCCAGGGAACCAATTACAAAGTAAACCAGGAAAAATAAAACTACCACATCAAAATAATTGGAATTTTTCTAATGTGAAAGAAAAATCTGGGGAATATTTATGGAAATGGATTCTAAGATTCTGTAAGGCTGAGAAAAAAAATTTAATATAGTCTTAGTATTGTAAATATGGAATTATATATCTAGAGCTTACCAAAGATTCTTGCTTAGAGTACTAGGTTGAACAGGTGGGAGTGTTTCTAAATGTTTTCTCTATAAATTGATTAAAATTTGTACTCTGTGTTGGAATATGATGAATAAAATTGTGATGTTTGAATTTCCTTAGCATAATATAATGGAAAGTCTGGAGACAGGCTGGGAGTATGGATCAACCTGCCAACACCCATGTTCATCAGGGAAGCAATTACAGAAGCCAGACCTTCCACCTTCTGCATCCCACAATGACCCTGGGTCCATATTCTCAGAGAGATAAAGAATAGGAAAGCTATCAAGGGACTGGATTGGATACATAGTTCTGGTGGTAGGAACTGTGGAATTGCATCCCTCTTATTCTATAATCTTGTCAATATTTTCATTTTATAAATAAATAATTTTTTTTTAAGTGGGAAGAAAAGAAAAAAAAAGTCTGCACACAGTCTTAGGGAAATAGTAATGCTGAAAGGGATTATTTTTCTAGGCTCTGGCTCAGTAACCCTCAATTCTATCTTCTGAGCAGATCTAGTTTATAATCTCTATATCATAGAACTAAGAAATGTTAGTATAGATAAATATATCAGTCAAATTCCTGTAATGTTTGTTTTCTGTAGGTTATGAATAAAGATGGGATATAGTGACCAAACTCTCTGAGTTTGGTCAAATAGAATGCAATAGAGGCAAATTGTAGCACTCAATAAAAGAGAGTATAACTTATTCTAAGATGCAGTAAAGACAAGGTGGTGATAAAAGTCCTATGACTTATTTAATTAATTTTTTTTTTTTTTTACCAGAGCACTGCTCAGCTCTGGCTTATGGTGGTGCAGGGGATTGAACCCGGGACTTGATGGAGCCTCAGGAATGAGAGTCTGTTTGCATAACTATTATGCTATCTACCCCCACCCAAGTCCTATGATTTATAATTATTTTTTAGTGGCAACTAATTGTACATGGCATTTCTAGAACTAAAATAGAAAAACAGGTCATTAATTCCCTATTTGATTGATATTACAAGAGGGGAGCACATTTTAGCTATATTATAAATGTCAAAGTGGAAGACAGTGCAACTGGAAATACTTTCAGGAATGTAGGTTTATGGCTTTTTATGAACAGAGAAGAATCTGACCAAATGGATAGAGAATTGGAGAAAAAGTTTTAAGACTGATAACAAGAACTTCTGAGGATGAGATACACCATGAATCTCTTGAAATGGAGTCAGCTTGGAAGATTATTTGCTCTTAGGGTATTACAAAGGATTGAATCCAAAATCCTGTAGCATCAGGCAATGAGAATCCCTTTGCACATAACCATTATGCCATCTCCCTCAGCTTTTTTGCTTTCTTATTTTATTTTATTTTATTTTTTAAAAGAATTTATTTATTTATTCACGAGAAAAATAGGAGAGAGAGAAAGAACCAGACATCACTCTGGTACATGTGCTTCCAGGGATCAAACTCAGGATCTCATGCTTGAGAGCTCAATGCTTTATCCACTGTGCTACCTCCTGTACCACAGTTATTTGCTTTCTGTACATTATATATGATTACTAATGGTCTCCTCTTCTGAGCATTATCATCCAGGATGACTGTATGGTAGACACTACCGATGTCAATCTCTTTCTTCAACCATCCCAGTTTATGCCCACTGGGTTCACAAACAAAATGGGTCTTGTGGTGGGAACTCAAGACTTTTTCTTACTAAGGTTTTTATATGGCTACATTGTTGTGTGCCAAATATTGCATTAATAGAAAATTTTGATAAGCCCTTGGTATAGCAGCATTAATTAGGGAACCAAATAGCAACCTAGGGAAAGGTAAGCCCATTTTGTTATATAAAAGACAGATATTTTGGGAGTCGGGCTGTAGTGCAGCGGGTTAAGTACAGGTGGCAGAAAGCACAAGGACTGGCATAAGGATCCCGGTTCGAACCCCGGCTCCCCACCTGCAGGGGAGTCGCTTCACAGGCGGTGAAGCAGGTCTGCAGGTGTCTATCTTTCTCTCCTCTCTGTCTTCCCCTCCTCTCTCCATTTCTTTCTGTCCTATCCAACAACGACAACAACAATAATAACTACAACAATAAAACAAGGGCAACAAAAGGGAATAAATAAATAAATAAAATTAAAAAAAATATATAAAATTAATATAAAAGAAAAAGACAGATATTTTTCCATTCTAGAATATACTTATTCTGCACATGGATGAAACTACTGAGTGTATCTATTGAATAATTCAAAACATCAAGTTAACTACTATATGTGAATAATTCACATTACACAAATATTGAGCATTGTTGTATGGTCCTCTGCCATCACTTTATTTAACATCAAGTCAAAGAATTAGAATTCATGCAGGCTAAAAGCTGCTTGAAATATTAGAGATTATTTTCTTAGAACTATACTTTATTCTTATTAACAAAACTGTCTATCTGACATGGAATAATGATTAGGTTGCTATGAAACACAATCATATCTTTCAGTGACCTAGAATAGGTCTCACTCATGTTAGTTAACAATTACATATTTTAAGGAACCAATTATGGATACTAATGTACAGAGACTTACTGAACAGTCAGTGTTTTAAATATTTCATGATGTGCTTGAGGTGAAAGGTCATTCTGGAGAGTCTCAGTGTAGTCTAGAATTGACACACTTCACTTTGTTCAGACTTCATCTCCTTGACTAGCTTTTTTTTTTTTTTTTTAAGGTGCTAGACAAGGGTAAACAGGAAGTGCAATCCTGTAATGAATCAAGGGCAAAGAGGATAAGAAATAGTGCTGTTAACTACCAAAGTATTAGTTTAGGACTGGCAGGTATCTGATAGATAGCTTTTAGTTTTTGAGGGCAAATTAATATTGTCTATATTTCTCTAGGGACTGTTTTACAATTATAATGTCCTTAATCGCCCCCACTTATTTCTTCCTTTTACTTATCTGTCTTGGGTAGACACTCCAAAAATAACAAATTGTACATAAATGTTATATAGGTATGGGACATTTTTGTGTTGGAAAAAGGTTAAGGGTTTAAAGAAAATGACTTTGGGGACCAGGTGGTGGCACACCTGGTTAAGTGCACACACTATAGTGTCCAAGGACCTAGATTTAAGTCCCTGGTCCCCACCTGCAGGGAGAAAGCTTCACGAGTGATGAAGCAGGGCTGCAGGTGTCTCTCTGTCTTTTTCTTTCTCTATCTCCTCCTCTTCTCTCAATTTCTCTCTGTAATAATAAATAGATAAATAAAAGAAAAAATATGTAAGAAGACTGCAATATATTTTATTGGAGGATGAAGAGAATTGCCTGAAGTTTATTTATATTCTTGCTATCTCAAAGTATTTAAAGAATAATGAATTAGAAGATGAGTTAATAGAGTGGCTGGCTATGGAGGAAATTGTGGCCTCCAGTATCGACTTAGCAATAGTTCAAGCAGAGTTGTGGTTATTAGAACTTGTTTTTTTTTTTTTTTTTTATAAATTACATTATGAAATGCTACCCAGGCCATCTTGGTTATTTCAAAGTGCTATGAATCTCTTTGCTTCCATCTGACATCCAGATGGACAGGAAGGGCTGTACAGATGAAGTGGTAAATGAGAATTATTTTACAGTCTGTTTTTTGGGGGGGTTGAAAGAGGGAACAAAGATTCAAGGAAAACAATTCTACCATAGACAAATTCTGTAGTGTCTGTCCAGATATCACAAAGTACATTAGACCAAGGGTATTTCACTTAAATAGAATTTCATAATATTATTTTGCCTTATTTATTGTCTAAAAAAACCTTCAAGTTGACAGTATACCTGATTCATTATGTGTTTGCATTGAATATTTGTTATATGCAGAGTACAATGCAATGCTCAGATACGTTTTAGCATGAGCCAGAAGTTTTCTATGATTTTTATCAACTCTAAGAAATTTACAAACATACTGTAAAGATGATCTGCGTGTTGTGGAATTATGTTTACTGAATAAGTCAAACAAAAGTAAGAGATCGGATGTATGCTTTCTCTAGAAATAAAACAAAAAGGGAATTAATTAAAAGAAGAATGTAAGCACTCTATGGGAGTAGGGGTTGAAGTAATTGGCATGATTTTCTCAAGAAGTCTTAAAAGCAGTGGACCCCACATTGTTAAAGTAGATAATTCTCTCCTGAATACATACAACAAATGGAATCTTCAAGTCCTGAATCTTCTGAAGACTTACAAACTCAGGGTTATACAGTACCATCCAACCTGACGAACTCAGAACATACCTATTTCATTAATACTTGATCACTATATTACCCATGACTGTAAGTGGGGAACGTTCATCTTCCAGTTAAAAACAAATAAACTATGACCAGATGAGTCTTAGTGACATAATCAAGATTATGAAAGCACTATCTGAATGTGAAATAAAATTCTGTTGTTCAGATCAGCAAACTTCCCCTAGATCACAGTGTCCATACAGCTTCCAAGTGATTCTGAAATTATATGAATTCTGTCTAATTGTGCCAGTCAGGCAATATAGGACTGTGTGATACCCATTTCTATCAAGATGTGATAGAATGTCATCATTTCTCAGCTAACCATTAAGCAGAAGATCCCAAAAAGGATAACCCTCAGTACCGTACTTGAGAATTGCTATTGTGAATTTTATAGTATAATTTTTACTTTCTTTTTCCCCAAAGATAACTGACCTGGCAGAAATAAAAAAAAAAAGACTTGCCAAAGCAAGTTTGTTTAAAACAATTAACTGATTAAAACAATAGTTTTAATAAAATTATGCCTACAGCGCTGGTGAAACAGCTCACTTGGATAGTGCACTGTTTTACTATATGTGCAGTCTAGCTTTGAGCCTGGCCCTAGCACACTGAAATAAGCTTTTATGCTGTGGTCTCTCTCTCTCTCTCTCTCTCTCTCTCTATCTCTCTCTCTCCCTCCCTCCCTTCCTTTTTCCTTCCCTCCCTCCCTCTTTATATATAAAAAAAGAAAAAAAAAAGAAAAATGTCTACAATAAAATGGTTTTAGAGTTACATTCAAATTTTTGCTCAAGTCAATAAGTAAAATAGACTTCAGTTTCACACTTCTAATGCTATACACAGAATATTGTGCACTTTACGAAGGTGATAGGCTCTAAATTGATTTTAAATAAGCTATTTTTTTGTACAGTGAGAAGTAAAAGCTTTTGAGCGCTCACCCACATTAAGTCATAGGAATGTGTTTGGGCATTGTTTAGATCATGCCTGACTACCAGGTAATACAGATGGAAACATTTAGGTAGAAAAATTTAAATTATCAGTACTCTGCAATTATGCTGTGAGGCAAATAGTAATTAAAAGACCTGAAATTTCACTATTGAGAGATGATCTTGAGTTGGTGACAAAATCATTAAACTTGTTATGGCTTATATGTTATCTGTATAGGAGATAGACTTCTGTTATCATAAAAGTAAAAACAAGTTTCAGTTTATGTCGTGTCTTCAGTTTATGTATGAAGAACTAATTTATGATTATTACACTATTAAAAATTTGTAATTAGAAAATGCTCCAGAATTTGATAACTCCCCTAAACCTAAATTAGTAAATTTTAAGCTTAAATTAATAAAATTTAAGACTAGATTAGTAATGATATAATTCATACTAAGAACAGAAATCATCCATACACTTCTGATGGCAGAAAAATGGGTGAAAGGTGGTGCAGTGAAACAGAAAGACAGAAGACAGGAAATCAGATTCCTAGTTAACTGAACATATGATCGTGTGTGATTGTATATATGTTCCTCATCTATAAAATTGTGGTAACAGGTATAAGAAGTGAAATAGTAAAGGAGTAAAGTGATATACAAACATATCTGACTTACTATATTAATAATATTTATAGGGAGTTGGGCGGTAGCGCAGCCGGTTAAGCACAAGTGGCGCCAACCACAAGGACCAGCTTAAGGATCCCGTTTAGAGCCCCTGGTTCCCCACCTGCAGGGGAGTCGCTTCACAAGCGGTGAAGCAGGTCTGCAGGTGTCTATCTTTCTTTCTCCCTCTCTGTCTTCCTCTCCTCTCTCCATTTCTCTCTGTCCTATCCAAAGACAACAACAATAACTACAACAATAAAAAACAATAAGAGAAACAAAAGGGAATAAATAAAAAATATTTATATGTACTTATAAAACTATTAGCAAGTAGTTTGATTATAATTCAAAGCTTATTTTTTTTTATCTTTGAATTTCAATCACACTTTTATTTCAAAACAATTTCCAAAAGAAGCAAATAGATTTCTAACTGTGGCATTTATATATTTTTTAAAAATGTTTTTATTATTTATTTACTGGATAGAGACAGAAAGAAATGGAGAAGGCATGGGGAGATAGAGAAGGCAAATGAGAGACACCTGCATCACTGCTTCACTGCTTGTGAAGCTGTCTCCCCACAGGGGGCTAGGGCTTGAACTTGGGTCCTTGTGCATCTACCACCCAGTCCTGCTATGAATTCTAAAGATGTTGTTTGAAAGATATGATGTGGACTAGTTAGTTGTGTTTGCCTACACTTTTGTATAGGACAGTGAAGAGTCATGATTAGCAAAAGTATTAGCAAGTTTTGCAAGACTATTCTTTTGCTGTTTGGTAAACTCTATATGGATGGTACAACTCCACTTACATATTTCCTATACATATCACTTTACAGGGATATGAAAATTTTGTACTGGTTTTTAGTAAATTGCTCCCGGTAAATGTTTTAAAATCTTCAATTATTAAAAAATTTTAAAATATTTATTTATTCATTTTCCCTTTTTGTTGCCCTTGTTGTTTTTTTATTGTTGTTGTTATTGATGTTGTAGTTACTGGATAGGACAGAGAGAAATGGAAAGAGGCGGGGAAGACAGAGAGGGGGAGAGAAAGGCACTTGCAGACCTGCTTCACCACTTGTGAAGCAACTCCCCTGCAGGTAGGGAGCTGGGGGCTTGAACCGGGATAAATCTTCAATTATAAGCAAAAGTTTCTGATTGATGAAGCACAAGTATGTAGTCATGTGATTTATGGGTCATGTCATTTATTTATCTATCTACAGGTGACTGATTTATTCATCCAAGGAGTTGTTTCTAAGTCATGCAACTGCTGGGAGAACACGGCTGATTTATAATCTCAGGAAATGGTAAATGGTTCATGCACTTGATTTATAAGATGCATTGCTGACTTATAATTTCTCCAGCTGAGGGAGAAGTCATTGCTTTATATTTAGGATATAAATATCTATTTTGTTAATAAAATGAAACTGATTTATTTTACTTATTTGTATACACAGACTCTAAATTTTAGCTATAATCATGCTCTAAACCCTTATGATTTTCAAATGAATTTCTTCCTAAGGTACAGACTCAGTAATTATAGTTTAGTTTATAGAAGCATGTACTGTAACAGTGCTGCATTTTTTCTTCTAGATCATGCTCTAACCAAGATAAATTTTTGCTTGTTTTTCTTTTACTTTAGGACCAAATAAACAAATCTCTGTTTGTATTGCTTGTCATTTATCATTCTCTGTTCTTATTTTTTTAAGTTCACAATACAAGTTTAGTTGACACTTTGGGACCTCAGTTACCACTTCAGGAGCTAAAGGCTGATTCCATGGTAGGATAGTGAATGTTACTGCTAAGTGTTACATTGTCTCATAAGTGACAGCATGGTTAGCAATCATGTTTCTGTACAAAGTAAGTTGAAAATGGAAGTTTAGGGACAGACTGAAGAGATCTGGCTGCAGATCACTTTGAAGCATACAATAGGGTCTGGACGAAGTGCTTTATTTTATTTAAATTTTATTTATTACTGGATAGAGACAGGGAGAAATTGAGAGGATTGGGAGAAATAGAGAGAGAGAAAGAGACAGAGGGACACCTGTAGCCCTGCTCTACCATGTGTGAATCTTTCCCCTTGCAGGTGAGGACTAGGGGCTTAAACCTGTGTCCTTGTGTACTTTCGGAAAGCAAACTGGCGTCTGTTCAGTGATCTTACCAACAAATCTATTCCTGCAATTCCAATTAACTCTATCCCCTCTGAAGATTCCTACAGGCGCTTCTGCCAAGCCATCTTCAAAGCAGCTTCCCAAGCCATTCCTCGTGGGAGATGTGCTAACTATACGCCTTGTCTTGATGCTGAATGCGAGCAACTACTAAAGCAGTATGATGAGTCAGGGGACCCAGATATGGCTGACCATCTCATTGCCTCCCTGGATGCAGCATGCCAAGCCCGCTGGCAACAACTCACGGAAAGTCTGAACTTCACCCACTCAAGTAGGAAGGCCTGGAAGCTTCTTCACAGACTGGGTGCCGGTAGCCAACCCCCTTCCATCTCCCATCCTCCCGTATCTCCAAACTCAGTGGCCAGTCACCTAACTCAAATTGGACGTGCTAAGATCGACCCAGTCTGGAAAAGAGAAATTTCCCACGAGTGGTCATCCCACTTCCGGTTATCTTGTCCATCTCCAAAACTCTCTCCCTTTACACTGTCTGAACTGGAAGACGCTTTGAAGAGGGTGAAACCGGGAACAGCTGCTAGCTATGATAACATCACCCCAGAACTCATTCTTAACCTGGGTCCCGCGGCAAAGAAGTGGCTCGCTTCATTCCTGTCCCACATCTTGGAATCTGAGTCTATGCCCAAAGTTTGGCGTCGTGCGAAGGTAATAGCGGTTTTGAAACCAAAGAAAGACCCAACACTGGCCGCCAGCTATAGAGCAATTTCTCTCCTTTCCGTGTGCTACAAACTCCTTGAGAGGCTGCTTCTGTCACGTATTTCTCATCTTACAGAGAAATTCCTATCACCCGCCCAAGCTGGTTTCCGCCCAGGAAGATCTACCTGCGAACAAGCCCTGGCACTCTCAACTTACATTGAAAATGGATTCCAGAAGAATTTAAAGACGGGTGCTGTCTTTGTTGATCTCACAGCAGCCTATGACACGGTCTGGCACCGTGGTCTCCTAGTCAAGATCTCAAGATGCCTGCCTCCATGGATGGCCAACACTATATCTTTTCTTCTCCAAAACGGAAGATTCCGGGTGCATCTGGGTGACAAGTCTAGCAGATGGAGACTTGTCTCAAGTGGCCTCCCCCAGGGCTCTGTTCTGGCTCCTACGCTATTTAATATTTACATCAGTGACCTCCCAGAAACTTCTTCAAGGAAGTTCATCTACGCCAATGACATCTGCTGTGCAACTCAGGCATCCAAGTTCGACATCCTTGAGGAAACACTCACGAAAGACATGTCTCTGATATCTGATTACTGTAAAAAATGGTGACTAATCCCTAGCACTGCAAAAACGGTATCATCTGTTTTCCATCTACACCATGCCTCGGCCTCGCATGAGCTTAACATGCAGCTTGGCGATACGAGAATCCGGCATGAAGCCCAGCCAGTCTATCTTGGCGTTACTCTCGATCGCACTCTGTCATTTCACAAACATCTCATAAAAACTGCAGCAAAGGTGGGCGTGAGGAATCACATCATTGCAAGACTGGCCAGCTCCTCATGGGGCGCGAGCGCTTCCACACTACGATCATCATCTCTGGCATTATGCTATTCCACTGCAGAATACTGTGCCCCAGTATGGTTCCATAGCCCCCATGTCCACTTGGTCGATTCCAAATTATATTCCTTCATGAGGATAATTTCTGGAACCATCCGTTCCACCCTGGTTCCATGGCTGCCAGTTCTTAGCAACATCGCCCCACCAGATATTCGTCGGGATGCGGCATCATCTAAGTTCATTTCCCACGTCTACGCTCGACCGGACCTGCCAATATAAGCGGATATCTTCGCCCACCCTGTCCAATGCTTGACGTCTCGTCACCCAATCTGGCCCCCTACGCCTACACTGAACTTCTCTCTTCCAGACTCTTGGAAATAGAGTTGGCAGTCAGCTGAGGTAAAGAACAAACACCTCATCACAGACCCCTGCAAACGTCAACCCGGCTTTGACCTAGCACGTTATGACTGGGCCCTCCTCAATCGTTATCGGACAGGCCATGGCCGGTGCACCGCTATGTTCCATCGCTGGGGAGCCAGAGGCGACCCGAACTGCCCTTGCGGCTCCAGACAGACTATGACCCACATAGTCAACGACTGCCACCTCTCCAGATTCAAAGGAGGTCTCGAAACTTTACATCAGGCTCAACCTGACGCTGTTGACTGGCTACGGAAGAAGGGCAAATGCTAGAAGAAGAAGAAGGGGCTTAAACCTGTGTCCTTGTGTACTGTAGTGGGTGCACTTAACCAGGTGCTCCACTTCCTGGCCCCGGATGAACTCTCTTAAAGGATATAAATCTCAATTTTGTCACAAAAATTTTGGAACAGAGGGAATCTAGACTTGTGAGTAAGGCATAATGCATAGACTAGTTTATAATCTATATGCTAATTAGACCATTTGAAAAGGTGTTGATAATTCAGATATACAGTAATAATAATTAAAATCATTATATGCAAGATTCTGCTTTAGTTATATATAAAGTCAACCACTATAACACAATTTTTCAAGAAAGACAGTCTTAGAAAGGCTATATTTCATCCTAAAGTCCACATAAAATAGTGATAAGACCAGGAATCCAATGCAGTCTGTTTTCTACTATTTATCCTAAAGAGAGAAAAAGTAAGGAACTGAACTTAGATAGGAGAGGTGAAAAGGAAGAATATGTATGACGTTTTCATTATTTCAGAATTTTTTCAGGATGCATTGCTATTTACGGTAGATGTTAATTCTTCAGGACTAGGGGTGCAGAGTTTTATTGTGCTGAAGGTGCTGCTGGGCCTCTGGGAGGTAGGATCTATAAGGCTATGGCAGATACATATTAGCACGATGCCCCTAATTCTCAAAGGGGCATTTCCCCCAATTTCTTAAAAATCATTTACTTGGATACATGTCTACTTTGGGAAAATTATTAATATAAGATCTCAGTTAACATTAATTTTGAGAGGTTAAAGAATTATCATAGTATACACTACAAAGTGCTAGTTTTGGGAGGCAGGTTAGCATTCCTGAGGCAAGAATAGCTCAAACTGGATGCACTGTAACTCTATCCCTATTCCCTGAATTAGAGTTACACCTGGCATTTGGAGTAGTACCGATATTCCTGTTGTGTAGGGTAAATTCTATCATAGCGAGGAAAACATAACTGGGATCATGGTTACTTCACATATAAATAAGGGGTAGTTTATAATCAGGTTCTAGGATTTATCTGTTTTCTTCAGGGGCTAGAGTGTCAAGTTAAATGAAGATATGATAAGGACCACTGATTCTTCATTTTTAATTTATTATTGTTTTAGTCATCACCTCTGCTACTCAAAGCCAACTTCTTCAGATAGAAAAAGCAAGACAGAGATATGAAGATATTAAAACACTGACATGTACTCCAGTGCTGTAGAGACTAGGTTTGAACCTAGATTACACATATGACAATTCAGGCACCCACTCAAGTCCCCCTCTTTGTTCTTTTTTTTTTTGATTTTTTTTTATTTAAGAAAGGATTAATTAACAAAACCATAAGGTAGGAGGGGTACAACTCCACACAATTCCCAACACCCAATCTCCATAACCCACCCCCTCCCCTGATAGCTTTCCCATTCTCTATCCCTCTGGGAGCATGGACCCAGGGTCATTGAGGGTTGCAGAAGGTAGAAGGTCTGGCTTCTGTAATTGCTTCCCCGCTGAACATGGGCGTTGACTGGTCCATCCATACTCCCAGTCTGACTCTCTCTTTCCCTAGTAGGGTGTGTCTCTGGGGAAGCTGAGCTCCAGGACACATTGGTGGGGTCTTCAATCTAGGGAAGCCTGGCCAGCATCCTGGTGGCATCTGGAACCTGGTGATTGAAAAGAGAGTTAACATACAAAGCCAAACAAATTGTTGAGCAATCATGGATCCAAAGCTTGGAATAGTGGAGAGGAAGTGTTAGGAAGCTACTCACTGCAAACTCTAGTGTACTTCTGCTTTCAGGTATATATTTTGCAGTAGTTTATGGATACGTGTGAACATAAGCTCTCTCTCACAAAGACTGGTGTATATCTAGGTTATGGGACTTTGTTAGAAAGTGAACCACCTGAGATGAAATTAGAGTGTACTATAAAAGGAAAGGTCTCACCCGAGTAATGAAGCTGAAGGGTTGTCATTCCACACGTGAAGTCTCTGGAGACAGTCTGAAGTGAAGCATGTTGAGGTGGCAATCGTTGTGTTGGTTAGGTTGTGGTCGGCAGATGCAATATTATTTGCTATGGATTGGGAGACGCATACGGGAAAGTGGACCCTATCCAAGGGTTCCAGGACTGGGGGAAGTAGTGGTTATGCCAATCTATCACAAACTCACCATTACTCTGGAAAGTGACAATGTTTTTGAGAACCACTGTATTTCATTGACAACATGCTGATTAGAGAGGTCAAGTAAGAGATGACTAGTATGTTAGTGGTCTTAAAAGCACTCTAGTGGGTAAGTGATAAATCTGTCAAAGAATCAAGAAATAGTTAATTCAGTGATGATTTAAAGGGTTTAGTAGTCAGGGCTATGTCATAATATTGATTCTAATGTAAAAAAAAAGTACATCTTCCATCTCCTGCTACAAAATAGCCAGCATAGTATGTTTGGTTTCAGGAGGCAATATATCCCTTCTTAGAAATATTTCCATTCCCTTATGTGGTGAAATGGAAAGCTGTTAATTTTGTGTGAGATCCCAAATAGATTCAGTTGCAGTATGAGCATCCTCCTGATTAGGCTATACATGTCTGCAGACCTTATGGGTAGAAATGTTGATAAGGGAAAAATATAACATAGGATTTCTGACACACTCCAGTGAGAAAGACACTATACTGTTTGGAATTCTGGTGGTATCTGTGTTATCCATAGTTTACATTTGTAGGACTCTGGTTGAGATAAATTATTACACCAAATAAACTTAAGTGATCCACTGTTAAGAAATAAATCTTCATGCATTTCTTTTGTCTTGAGTATTACAACAGATTGACTTCATTCTGGAGTGCCTTTTCAAGGATTTAAAGAAAAATTATAGCAAAGAATCTTGAAATCAATGATAATCTCTTTTTCATTACCGTCTTACTATTTCTAGCTTAAATAAATAAAGACTTGGTTTTAAAATCTAGTATAACAGAAAGTATTTTCTTTTAGGACAAATGCTAAGCAAGCAAACATGCTTTGATTCCATGGACTCTGGATTCATCTCCTATAATGTAACCCATTGCCATGTACTATTATTTGACTTTCATATTTTTCTATATGACTCAGAAACTCAGCACAAATTCAGTACTCTCTGTCTCTTGATAGTGCTATGAATAGCAATATTCTATCTGTTATCCAGGGATTTCATGCAGTCTATCAGAAACCGTGAAAATGACAATATGACTTGTTAACTTGTATGTAGAATAGGAATCTTATTTCTTATTTCTTTCACAAATTTTGAGAATTACCCATTTGGTGTTTATTCCTGAATATATGATTTAGTTATGACTCATAATATATATTTCAAGGGATTTCTGTGGTTTTGTAAGAAGCATGCCTGCTCAAGCAGGCTGTCTTTTAGGTTATGTGATCATTATGCTCATGTCACGTTGACAATAAAGACATTTGTGTATGTGTGGTCTCCTTTTTTTTTATTAGAGATTTACAAGATTACAAAATAACAGGGGAGCAATTCCACACTGTTCCTACTACCAGAGTTCTGTGTCCCCATCTCCTCCAATGGAAGCTGCAATGATTCTCTCAAGGTCACAGATGAGTAGACTATTATTTCTTTAATTATCTATATATCTATTTATATATATAAATAGATAGATATATTTATATATTTTTCCTATTTTTCTATGGTCCTACCTTCATATATATATATATATGTATATATATATACATATATATATATATACACATATGAATATATATATATACACATATGAAGGTAGGACCATAGGAAAAAAATATATATATACTAAGCCCACGTAAATATAAATACAATATATATATATATATATATATATATATATATATATATATAGTTTCCCCTTTTGTTGCCCTTGTTGATTTTTATGGTTGTTTAGTTATTATTGTTGTTGTTATTAATGTTGTCATTGCTAGATAGGACAGAGAGAAATGGAGAAAGGAGGGGAAAACAGAGCGGGGGAGAGAAAGAAAGACACCTGCAGACCTGCTTCACTGCTTGTGAAGGGACCCCCCTTGCAGGTGGGGAGCCAGGGGCTTGAACCAGGATCCTTACGCTGGCCCTTGTGCTTTGCTCCATGTGTGTTTAATCTGCTGTGCTACCACCGACTCCCCTTCTCTTCCATTTTAAGTCACAACTATAACTATTACTACTTCCAAACGTTTTCCCTTTTTTTCTTTTCTCTCCTTCTGAGTCCTGATGGCACTGGGTTTCAGAGAACTCTAGTCATCTTCCCCTAACATTTCTTCCCCTCTGGAATGATAGACCAAATTTGTTTTGGGGGGTGAAGAAGGCAGGCTTCTGTAATTGCTTCTCTACTAGACATGGACATTGGCTGGTTGATCCATACCCTCAGCCTGTTTCTATCTTTCCCTAGTGGCCTAGGGCTCTGGAGAGTTGAGGTTCTTGAGCATATTGGTGAGGTCATCTACCCATGGAATTTAGGATGAATCATAGCATCTGCAGCTTAGCGTCTGAAAGGCAGTAAGTTATGAGGCAGGACAAAATGTTTAATAATAGAAACCAGAAAGTAGGAATAGAGCAGGTGAAAATAGAGATTTTAGGTTAGTAAGAAGCTAGGAAATCTATTTCAGATATGTTCCTTGGGGCCCATGATTTTAGTTATTTTTGCCTGAGCTTGATAATGTCAAGGTGGGCTAAAAATACTGTCTTGGAAGTTGTCAGAGTTGATAGTAGGGCTAGAAAGTCAGATTAGGGCAGAGAGTAGCTCTCAAATTTGAAGAATATATATAAATACAATTAACTGTTTACCACATCAGTCTGACTTAGTGCCCATGTATATTCACATTTAGTACAACAGCTTGCCTGTATAACCTCTGAATCTTTAGTAGAAGAGGAGGATGTCTAGGCCTAACTAGTAATTATTTCGTTAAAAAATTTATAGTGCCTTCTTTAGACTAAATTATGCTAGATTGCCGAATTTATTATGTCTAAGTCTAATCACAGAAGACTATTAAACACTTTCAAGTTGAGATATATAGTTGCCCCTAACTAATGTATAGGTGTATACATGTACCCAAATCCTCTAGGTGTAATATTACAGATTATACCTAGGATTTGTAACTTCGTTGGAGAGTGTTCCATCTAAAATGGGACTGGGTAATCCCATGTGTTAGGAAAGGTCTCACCAGATTATTGGAGCTGGAAGGTTGACAGCTCAGGCTTGCTGACTTTGGATACAATCCAAAGCAAAAAGGCAGTAAAAACATAATGTGGCATAGTGACTTTGTTTGCACTGATTTAGTTAAAGTCAGTAGAGGCAGTATAACACGGTAAGGAATTGTGAGGAGAAGCATCAAGGAATACAAGCAAAGTCCCAAAGGTTCCAGGACCAGAAGAAATACAGATTTTAAAGAGAATGGGGAAGATTCCTTACAGTCTTAGAATTTTTATTTATGTGGTTCACTTTTTAACAAAGTTCCAAAACCTAGATATTGACCAGGTCCTGTGAAATAGAGCATATGTACACTGTATCCATAAATTAGGGCAAAATATATACCTGAAAGCAAAAGTACACAATAGTCTGCAGTAAGTCTGTATAAAGTTCATAATGAAATAGTGTCTACTTAGACTTAGATACCCTCCTCACCTACTTCCTATTACACTTTCCTCACTCACTCCAGAACTAACCTTATCAAAGCAAGGACTGCAAAAGCTGAATAAGGGCAAGACTGGCATACTTTAATGATGACTCTTTAGTCATTATCAGGGACCCCATCAGCTGGGACAGTCTTAGAATTTACAAGGCAACAGATAATTATTATTATAACCCAGTTAGTTGGGAGCTTGGTTTTCTTTGAAAATCATATGGTTAGAAGTTACTATACTATACTTGACCTTACCATGCTTTATATTATTTAACGAAGCCAACTGATAACAATATCTCAGATATTGATAGGAGCAAATTATTCTGGTCTAAGGTTGTAAGTAACTTAGTACTTCAAAAAAAGTTATTTTTAGAAATGCTTTATCAATCCAAGCCCAGTATCAGTGTTCAATCAGTTTACAAATTAGAAACATTAAATGCTTAGACTCAAGGAACTTATATTCAGAACTAAAATCTAGGTAGTTAAAGAACCAAAAATATTCAATCTATTTCTCCTTGAAATATTGAATTAATAGTGGATTATAAGAGTACAAAATCATAAAAGTGTCATTTCACACTTCTCTCACCACCAAAGGTCTATGTCCCCACCCTATCCTCCTATGATGGACCTGAAAACTCTCCCTCTCCCTAGAGGCTTATACTTTATGCAGTACACCAAACCCAGTCCAGGTCCTACTTTATATTCCCCTTTCTGTGGTAAAGAACTTTTAGTGTTATTTTCTCACATGTATCTTGATTACACCTAATCTCAACCCTTTTGCCAACAATGGTAACTTATAAGGTTTCATACTTAGTAAGACATGAAAATATGTCACTAGGACTTTAGAAAGTTCAGAATCATTTCTCTCATATTGGGGAAAATCTTATATTTTCAGGTCTTATATACACCTTAGGTTTCATTTTTTAAAATTATTTTTTCCCCAAATAAAGAGGTCATATTGTCGATGTTTCCTATGAATGAATCTTGTTTTGGGGATTTTAGCAGAGTTACTTTTCTAATGATGATGGTGGTCTGAAGGGTACTCATGCTTGTCAAAACCCATCAAACCATATATTTATTATTACTTATTTTGCTTTTTGATGGGAGTAAATTATATCTTGAAATTGTTCTAAAAAGAAAATATATAAAAAATAGTAGTGCTGACTTTATTTAAAATATTATATACTTGGAGTTAGAAATACATTTTGTATTACTCAAGAAAAGATTGTGGTACTGCACAAAATTGTGGTAACAATGATGAAACTAAGGTGGTAGCAGGTTCATAGCAACTAAATTTTTGAGATTTGAAACATGTTTAAGTACTCAGAATGGTGATTCAAATAGTGCTTTTTTGCATGTAATTGCTTCTCCTTTGTACATTTCCCTACTATAACACTAGATTTTATATTTAAAAAAAACAGACAAAGCATACTTTTAATTAAAGTATTAGTGCCAGTACTGAAGAAACAGTACTGTCACACACCCATGAACTATACATCTCCAGAGGCACTGGAGGCATTGATGGAGTCAGGTCTTAGGGCCAATAAATAAACTAAGTTACACTGAGAATAGGTGAAAGAGCACAAGCCAAACAGCAGAAAAGCAGCATGAGTTAGTTTCTGTCATGAGTCTGTTCTTTACCCATAAGTTTCTAAATATGTGAATCCCAAGAGACTGAATACCAAGAAAGAAGACCCCAAGAGAGCTTGCTTCTGCAATATTCCTCTTAAAAAGCTTCCAGATCTCATGCTATCACGTGTATGCTTGTGCCGAAATGATGTCTGCTAAATATGTCAGATGGCTCTGCCTTCTTCTTTGTTTATGGCATTAACAAGTAACAGGTATAAGAATATTCCCAACATTTTATAACGTAAAAATCAATTCAGTCGAAGAAATGTTATATATTAAGTATATGTTTAAATATAAAATGTAGCGACCATGGATTGGAAAACTTTAAAGGGTCAAACAGTTCGTGTTTTAAACTGGGAATGTATTGTCTTTGTTGCATGTACTCAAGCATATGTTTGAAGCAGCCATATATACTGGCTGAAAGAATGAAAGCAATAGTTTATTTACAAATAAGTTTATTTACCAAATGAGGTGATTGGTCCATGAGTTATAGCTTGTGGAACACTGAATGAAATATTTAAATTTTCCTAATAGTTTAACACGTCATGACTCTAATGTAATAGGAACTCTTCTAAAAATATGCAATTTGATAACAAAAGTCTGCAAGATAAAGTTTTCATGACAGATGCTTAGCATTCAAAATTATTTTGAACGAGAAAATGCAATTTCTTATCTCTCACTATGTGCACTCTCAGGAGATATATCACATATTTTTTGATAGAAAATAAGTATGGGTGTATTCAGTTTAAATGAGCTTTGAGTACAAGGTGTATTTTAAGAAAGCTTTGATCAAGAGCCATGTTATATTATAAAGGTGCTATCATTTGTAATTTATTGAATAGGAATGTAATTCTCAAGCATGTCGTATTTGGGCCATAACTCATTGACATTGTCACAGTATATAAGTGACCTTTGTAGGAGGACATTTCTTTGAGAAAGTATTATGAAAATATATTCTGCTCCTTGTAAAATGTAAATTCATTTTCAAAGTACATTAAGGTTGAATAAATAAATTTTTAATGAAACACAGGACTGTTTGGAAATTTACTGTTCTCCAACAGACTCTAAATTGCTTCATTTCTCTGTGTTTATCCCTTTCCCATAGGTTCTACAACTACTATTCTATTACTGTTAAAAATTATTTTTTTAAGCCTGAAAATTACTTCTCAGCTTCTCCTTTTAAGACAACTCATCTGAGATCACTCATAAACAGCTGTGCTCTCCAAGTCACGAGTGATAAGTCATGTCTAGTGACTAAAGTATGACTATTAATCAGTGTTCACTCCTAAAGACTGATATTTTTACTACATGAAAAGTTATTTTGAAGGACACTTTATTGTTGAGTAATCTGAACCTGACTGAATTCTTGCTTACTTTAAAAAAGCACAGACGTTCATTTACTCGTTCAAGACATGGAAAGAAGATCTATAAACTAATTCAGGTCTCCTAAATATCCAAGGACAGGATTCATTCACCTGTCCCTTAAGCCACTTGCCTCTCTTCAAGACACTGGCCTTATAATTGTCACACAAAGTTCTGTTAGTGTCAGTAACCAGAGTAGAGCAGCGTTCTCCACCCTAATCTTCATTAATCTTTGATTTAATACAAGTAGACCCATCCTGCTTGAAGCTGAATCTCAAGAGACTTAGAATTACAGTTGGGTGGTGATAATGCTTGGCAAAATAATGCTGTAAACTGGTTTGCAATGCTCAAGGGGGAATTCATTCACATTTAAGGCTTCTGTTACTTCCTGGTTCCAGTTAAGGCTGAAACAGTCACAAACACGGACACTTTTCCAAATTGCATTTTGGCATATGATTTTCCAGTTCCAGCTGGATTGAGGAAATGGACCAGAAGAAAAAAATGTATTATGAACAAGATTTTCTTTCATTCTTTTCTTTTCTCATTTTTTTTTTCTCTTAAAGAGCTTCCAGTACACTGTTAATTCTAGAGAGGATTACTTTTGTTTTATCTTGGCCCACATTACATTTTAGAAGTCTTGATAGAGCCCAGAGTCAAGAAGGTATATGGTGGTAGGCTATGTTTGTGTGATAAGAGGACTCACAAACCTCAGAGCCAGGGGTCAAGAGATGAGAATCTGTAAATGCAAGTGGACGAGGAAAGCATTGTCTCACCTTGGTTTCATCCTTATATCTTCAGTGTATAGAATATAAGGCCAGATCAGAAGATAGTCATTGTGAACACATTCTTGTATGATGTGTATTATTCTTTTATTTTATTTTATTTTTATTTATAAAAAGGAAACACGGACAAAACCATAGGATAAGAGGGGTACAACTCCACACAATTCCCACCACCAGAACTCTGTATCCCATCCCCTCCTTTGATAGCTTTCCTATTCTTTAACCCTCTGGGAGAATGGACCCAAGGTCATTGTGGTATGCAGAAGGTGGAAGGTTTGGCTTCTGTAATTGCTTCCCCACTGAACATGGGCATTGACAGGTCGATCCATACTCCCAGCGATGTGTATTTTTTAATTTTCTTATCAAGTCATGTACATTTTGTTTTTTTCCCATTACAGCTGTCACATATCATTTGTAGTACCATACATAGTTTTACCAATGATTATCTATGGAGACAGGATGTTTGTAATTTAAGAAAATAAAATTTAGGCAGAATTTCTGAAAACAAAATGCAGGTGTTCTATAAAGGCAACTACACACACTTTATGATCCAAGAATCATATTTCTAGGTATTTAGACAAGAAAAATGATAATTATTAAGTAGCAATGCTTTATTATAATATATATAACTATGTCTATAATAATAATTTATATATAATTGTTTATAATGTCTATAGCAACATTAATGAGAATAGCAAAAAACTCTAATTAATCCAATGTCCATCAATTTATTAAGATAAACACTTTGTAATTTGATTATATAATGAAATGACAATCAGCAAGATAAGGTAGGGTAGATAAGATATACAACATAAAGATTTGGACTACTGAAACGTTGTGACACAGAAAAAAAAATCTCAAAAGTATTATGCTATTTGAAGTAAACTAAGCTCAAAGGTATTTAATTTCATTTATATAACATTCTGTAAAAATCAAAGCATAGTGAAAGAAAACAAGAATCAAGGTGGAGTAAGGAGATTGAGAAAGATGAATGAAAAAAAGAAAAAGATGAAAAGGGAGAATTTGGAAGGGAAGGGGATATTATTGGTATTTATACCTTTTTGTAGTTGTCAAAAATCTTAGGACTATATACTATTTTGGTAAATTTTGCAATATGGAAATTATATCTAAAAATAATAATAGAGCTCCATTGAAGCACTGAAAAGCTTTATACTTTGAGTCTCCAGTTTTCATTGTTTAAAATTGAACTCTCTGCTTCCACATTACCAATACAGCTCTACCACTTACTATGATAAGCTAGGCAGAACATTGATTGTTCTTGTCAGTGCTTAACTTAATCAAAGATCTAGATATTATATCAGAAATTCTAAAATTTATAGAAGAAAACATCTTTGCAACTTTGTAGGATCTTCACTTCCAAGATGTATTTAAAGAATTAATCCCATGGGCATGGGGATTGAAAATTACATGAAACTAAAGAGTTTCTACACCTTAAAAGTAAACTACATAAAGATAACTAGGTAACCCAGTAAATGGGAGATATTTGCACATCACACATCTGATAACATCTTAGTTTAGCTGCCTTTATTTTAAGCTTGCAGTTAACTAGTCTGAAATCTCTGGAGCACTAAATAAAGTTGAAAGCTGAAAGATAATCTGAAGAGCAATAGTAGTGGTGGTCCTGATGGTAGTGAGAGTTATAATGGCTGTAGTAACAGTAAGTAAAAGCAGTCACAGAAATTGCGGTAGTTATGATAGTAATATAGACTATATATGGTGGGAGGGGGCATTTCAGATATAGAAATACTAAGTGGAGCTGTCCTAAGTTGAATATATGTTGTTTTTAATTAAAATAATTATCAGGGCATATTACATAAGAATTTCTTTGTAAACATGTAAATCTTTAAAAAGAAGTCAGACTAGAGTTGATTTCATAAGATAAACTTTTAGTATTAGCAAATCAAAATACTTTAGATATTTAGATAGATACTAGCAAAACAGAAAAAGCAGTAAGACCCCTACCACTATGTTATCTTACACACACACACACACACACACACACACACACACACGGTGTCAGAGGACCATAATGCAATTTATGAGCCATTGTTACTACTATAAAACTCTAGGTCCAGGGATAACATATAACTCAAATAAAATAAAAAGTGTTGGGCATTTTCTTTGCATAGGAAATTGTATGTTAGTATTAGTATATTTATTTCTAGGAAACCTAGGAGGCAATAAGCTGAATATTGTTTAGATGGGGGAAGAAGATGAAAATGTAAAGTAAATAAAAAACAAATTAGTTACATTGGTTTTAAAAAATGACACAGAACAAAAAAAATACTGTATTTAAGACAACTTAGATGCTTGTGTTTTTTTAAAAATAATTTTTATTATCTTTATTATTTATTGGATAGAGACAGCCAGAAATTGAGAAGAATGGAGAGGTAGAGAGACAGAGACCTGAAAACCTGACTCACTACTCACAAAATGAACCCTGCAGGTGGACCGGGAGGCTTGAACCCGAGTCCTTGCACATTGTAACGTGTGCCACCACCCGGCTCCAATGCTTGTGTTTTGTATGGACAGTTTCTTTTATTATTACACTAAGTTATTATGAATAAAAAGGCATATATAAAAAGACAGCAACTAGAAAATTCAATAAAGATCAGCAAAAGAGCTTACTTGGATAGTGTGTTTGCTTTGCCATGCATACAACTCAGGTTTGAGCCTAGTCTCCCTTCCCCTCACTCAAGTCAGAAGTTTCTCTGCTGTGGTATTGTTCCTTTTCTCTGCCTCTCTGTCTCTGAAAAAAAAAAAAAGTTGGGAATGGTTAAGTCCTTTGGAAGATTTAAAAAAAATGAGATAAGGCAGAATTATTCATGAACTAAAAATTTCACGCAGTAAGTAGAAAGGAAATAGTAAATTAGGTGAGAAGGGCCAGGGATGGCTTCAGGGAGGTGGTCAGAGAGTGTGAAGCTTGGATCTAGCTAGCAGTGAGCAGGCTAGGTGTGCGCAGACCTTTCCAGGTATGAAACCGGTTTTCCTGGAATAAACTCAGAGTTGCAAGGAAGAGATTTTTATAAGAGAAAGCTGGGTACATTTTAGTGAAGTTAAAATAATTTGCTTATCTGCCATTTCAAGATGAATGTGTTTCAAATATCATGCTCAATTCCTGTAAAATCAGTATGCTGTCTCTTGCCATTAGTGCAAGCTCCATTAGTGGAAAAAGCCCCATTCCTATTATGTGTACTCTAATAATAACAACATAAAATGTGCTGGACGTTGTGATGAAATAAGTAAGATTAACATGTAGCAAAAGCAGATATGTAAGTAGCAGTTCAAGCCACTCTTGCACTCTTAATAGATTTGGGCAGGAACTTTCAGGGGAGTAAAAAAAAATGTCTTCATGGAAATACCTTTGATAAAAGGATTAAGTTCACAGAAGGGACACCTAAAGGTAAAAAAAGTAGATTTTCTCAACCAAATCAACGCACCTGGCGCCACTTCGATATGTTTCACTTCAGATTGTGTCCAGAGATGACAGGCCTGGGATGTCAACCCCTCAGCTCCAATACTCTGGTGAGACCTTTCCTAGCTCACAGGACTTTTTAGTTCCATTTTGGGTGGCACACTTCCTAACAAAGTTACAGAATATATATATACCAGGGCCCATGGGTTAGGGCACATGTGCATATGTATGCATAAGTTAGAGGAAAATATATACCTTCAAGTAATAGTGCACAATAATTTACAGTGACTCAATAAGTACAGCAAGTAGAAGGACCTAAAAAAGACGCCATAAAGTACTTAACCAAAGAGTTTCTACTAAGACCTAGATACCCTCCTCACCTACTTCCTATTTCACTTCCCTAAATCACTCTAAGACTAACCCTGTCAGATAAAGTAAGGACTACAAGAGCTGGATAAGGGAAAGAGATTGGCACACTTTAATGATGCCCCTTTTGGTCACTACCAAGCCACCCCATCATCTGGGGCCCTAGTCAGGGAATCATGGGATTTCCACATAGACATGATGCGCTTAGACCTCTAATAGATACCTCTCTCTACAATTACTGGTCATCTCCTTTAGGAACAACATCATAAACCCTCTTGTGAGCTTCTACAGGACCTTGCCCGCAACATAGAACAACAATGGTAGTAACTGTCTCACTCTCCAAAGGGAGGCTGGGTCAACATACATTGCCACTCAAGGAAGACTGGTCATGAGAGGACTGGGCAGTAGCACACTGGGTTAAGCACATGCAAGGATCCCAGTTCAAGCCCCTGACTTTCCATCCACAGGGGGGTTACTTCAGAAGCCGTGAAGCAGGTCTACAGGTGTCTGTCTTTCTCTTCTCCCCTCTGTCTTCTCCTCCTCCTCAATTTCTCTCTGTCCTATCCAACAATAACAGCAACAACAACAGTGGGAAAATAAAAAAAGACTGGTTGTGAAATGACTGCAGCCTAGAATGTTCCTACGGAATGTCAATTCAGATCTACAGGTATGCAGAGGTTACACGGGCTCCTGTGCTAAATATAAATATAAATTAAAGTCTGTGGGGCCTAGGTCAGATTGATAGGGTTTAGAGTTAACAGTATTTATATAGTTTTCCCATATTTGGGAGCTACTATGATCCAGCTTTCTTGTCCTATTTCCAACTCTGACACCATCTCCCCAGATAATACCTTTAGCCCACCTGTATGTTGGCTGTTGGGCTCAGGCAAAAATTGGTATTCATGGGCCTCTTGAAATATACCTAAAATAGACTTCCTAGCTTCTTCCAGCATGAAGAATCCAAATACCATCTGCTATATTCTTAACCTTTAGGTTCCTAATTATTAAACAATTTGTTCTGCTTTATATTTTAATGCTTTTCAGCCACCAAGTTGCAGATACTACCATAATGCCAACCTGACTTTTCTGGGCAGACAACTTCACCAATGTGTCCTGCACCCCCATCTCTCCAGAGCCCTGTTCCACTAGGGAAAGACAGAAACAGGCTGGGAATACAGATCGACCTGTCAGAGCCCATGTCCAGTGGAGAAGCAATTACAGAAGGTAGACCTTCCACCTTCTGCACCCCATAGAGACCTTTGGTCCATACTCCAGAGGGATAAAGAATAGAAAAGCTTCCAATGGAGGGAATGGGATATGGCACCTTGTGGTGTGAATTGTGTGGAGCTGTACCCCTCTTATCATACAATCTTGTTGATAATTACTAAATAACTAATAAAAAAGTGACAAAAATTATTAAAAAATATGTAGATTAGGTTTAGAGAAAAAGCCTTATAGGAAGAATCTGGTTTGTGGTGAGGGGAGAACCTCCTGAGTCATCTGGACCAGATCTCATGTGATAAAGGGAAACAGCTATAACCTGGTGACCTTTTTCCTGATCTCTTCTTTCCTCTCCCACAAGTTGCCTGTACTAGAAGGCTTTTTATTTCAGTGCTTTGGATCATCTGTGTGAATTTTCTTAGATACATACATTTATGTTTAGATATCAAATTACATATTCAAATCTAATCATATTTCATTAATATGATTTTATTCAGACTCCAACTGACTTCACTGTACTTGCTTATTATAAACTGCAATTTTTATAAACTCAAGTAGGATAAGAAACCAGAATGAGATTAAATTGTTAACATCTAAAGGGAACTGCAAATAACTTTGCATATCTACTGAGAAGGGTTTATTTATTTTTAATTATCACCAGTGTTATCAATGAGACTTGATGCGTGTTCCTGGCAGCTAGTTGTCTCCTTCTTTTGATAGAGATAGAGAAAAATTGAGAGGCAGAGGGAAGGATGGAGAGGGAGCAAGAGAGACACCTTCAGCAGTGCTTCCCTGCTTATTAAGCCCCTACTGCCCCCTGTAGGTGGGGGTGGGGCTTGAACCAGGGTCCTTGAGTATGGTTATATGCACACACTACTGGATGTGTTACCACCCATCTCTGAGGAGGGTACTTTAAAAAATAACCTCTAAGGCTGCCTTACTTTTCTAGATGAAGCTTGTCAGGAGTTCCAGCACTTAGATGACTAGTTTAAAATAAAAATTACAGATTCTACTAACTCAGTCCTCAAGCTGTAATCAAATACTTCAATAGGGATTTATAAGTTGGAAAATCACACCAGTCTCATGCACTAAGTTTTTCAGCTCATTCCCTTGAGTTTTACACAAGCTTAGAGTTAGAAAGTCTGAAGTCTTAAGATTAACCTGATCCAGAAAGAAATTCTATGTGTGATTTAGATAATAATTCTTTAGAATCTAGGCAGTACTTAAGTTATTTCTTGCATAGAATATAACAGTTGCCATTATATATATTATTATTATTTTTAAAACGTACGACTTTCCTTTTCAAACAAGAGGAGTTTGTTCCAAAATTGCTTTTCACTACAGTAGCAGGATGCCCTTGCCTGCATGGGCATGAATAGAACGAGGAAATGAGTACAATTGGCATTGTGCTGCCTTTTGATCACCTTAACACACCCTAGGAAAATGACGTCCATATACTAGCAGTGTTTGCTTAGAGAAAGCTTTCTTGAGGTAAAAATGCAGCTTAATAAATCAATAACAATTGTTGGAGTGCACCAACCTCCCCTTAGTACATGTTCAAGACATTTAATGAATATAACAGGACTTAACCATTGTTTTGTTTAAATATATAGTGAAATGACAAGTGATCAACCTATTAGTTTTCCCATAATGAAAATTAATTGTTATTGCAAAAACCCCATTACACATGCCAACATCCACTAAGAAAAACAGTGCACATGAATTAGGCCAATAAAACAAGAGTGGGTAAGAATAGAAATTTAGGCACAATTGACTGAGTGTTAGCTATCAAGATTATGTATTGTTTCTTTTTGAGGCAGGTAGGTAGATCTTAGCACCATTTCATTTATATAGTGAAAATTCAAGCCATTAGATGGTAACAGCCTTTATCTTATCTCACACACATCAATTTGCTAATATGCATTATCCTTTCTTCTTTTTTTTTGTAAGGTAATATGCAATCATTTCATGCACATTATTTTTTTAGTTGAACGGAGTTTGTAGGGAACCAATGGGCTGTGAATACCAGCAGAACTGGTACCTGATAGTACCCTTAGTCAAATAATAAAATAAGTTTATTCTCTCATTAAAAATGCTTTGATTTACTAAGAATCAAAGATTGCTTTTCTTTATATATCTGCCTCATGGTTACATTATTTATTGCTTAGCATATGGTCTACAGATAGAATGAAAGACATTTGTTGAGCTAAAAATAAAGAGAAATTAAATATTCCATGAAGAATCTTACTGTGCTAATCAAGGGAATATAGATAAGGTTGTGTGTGGTGCTATGTAAGGGATACACTAGTATACATCTTTGTGGATAAAGAATTGGGAAGCTTCCAATAGAGAGGCATGGAACACAGAACTGATGCTGAGAACTGTGTGGAATTGTACCCCTGTTATTTTACAGTCTTGTTAATCATTATTAAATCACTAATAAAAAAATTTTTAAAACGGGGTATTTTCCATCTAGATTATAACTTTTTGTTCTTATGATATAAAATAATGAAAAAAGATTATCTTTTCTTTTTTCTATTCTAACAAAGAATATTAAGAGAAAAACTTGTGCACTAAGTTGTAAAAGAAATGTTAATATATGTAATCATAAAGATAGTACATTAGACATCAACTGGCATAAAATATAGATTGTGGTAAAACTTAAACACTGGTTTGGATTTAGAAATAATAATAAAAAAACCTGTTTCTTAAAGCTATTTGAGATTGAACAAGATGATGCATATAAACTACATGATATAGGTCACAATATTTGTAAGACTATAATAAGTGTTAGGCTCTGTGTGTGTATGTGTGGAGGGGGTAATGCTTATGGAAATTATCTTTTATATTTGGTCCTCATTTCATTTGCATGACATACCTACTTTTGGGATATTCAAGAAATTGCAATATACTTCTTATAGTCCTGAACATAAAAAAATAACACTATTAATAGAATCTTCAAGAAACTTTTCCTAGCCTAATTTTAGTGTCTCTTGGATTTAGAATTAGGGTTAATTTGTCCTTAGGTAAGAAACCCCAGTACCTAGGGCCAGTATATTTTGAGAGGATCACAATTTTTAAATGATTTCTTTCAAGTGAAGAAAAATAGAGCTTTTAGATGAACAGAATTTTCAAGATATAATAGCAAAATATTCATTTTTAATACCAAAGTAGAGAGAAAAATACATTTAAAATATTTACTTTGGGGGGGGTCAGGCAGTAGCTCAGTGGGTTAAGCGCAAATGGTGCAAAGCTCAAGGACCAGCACAAAGATGCTGGTTTAAGCCCCTGGCTCCCCACCTGCAGGGGAGTCGCTTCACCAGCAGTGAAGCAGGTCTGCAGGTGTCTTTCTCTCCCCTTCTCTGTCTTCCCCTCCTCTCTCGATTTCTCTCTGTCCTATCCAACAACAATGACAGCAACAACAACAATAATAATAACCACAATCACCATAAAACAACTAGAGCAAAAAAGGGGAAAAAATAGCTTCCAGGAGCAGTGGATTCCTGGTGCAGGCACCGAGCCCCAATGATAACCCTGGAAAAAAAATTATGGATGAAAGAGTCTTAGAAGGTAAAATTTCTAAAAGCTTATGAAAACCATAATGCAACCCTGCTTAAAATGTGATAAAATTACAGTCTTCTATAAAGTAAATTTTTTCCCTTAGGTAATGCAGTGAGTGCCTCAGGAAAGGGGACTGCAATTTCCCTTGTAGTTTTTTTTTTCCTTGATTGTTAGGGAAAAGGGCTGCAAAGTGGAGGGGGCTAGGTGGAGTGGAGGACAGTTCTTGTTAGCGTGTAACAGAATGTTGTTTTTCTTTTTTTCACAGATTGATATTAGCATATGCCATCACATTAACATTGGCATATGGAAAGACACAGTGAAATGACGATTAGCTTTTAGGATAAGGCCGGGGTAAATAATTCTGATAAAAGGAAAAGGATAACTGATCATTTTTTCCCTATTCTTCAGATATGAGGAATACAATTTCATTTACAATCACATAAAAATTTTAAAATCCGGGGAGTTGGGCTATAGCGCAGCGGGTTAAGCGCAGGTGGCGCAAAGCACAAGGACGGGCATAAGGATCCCGGTTCGAACCCCGGCTCCCCACCTGCAGGGGAGTCGCTTCACAGGCGGTGAAGCAGGTCTGCAGGTGTCTATCTTTCTCTCCTCCTCTCTGTCTTCCCCTCCTCTCTCCATTTCTCTCTGTCCTATCCAACAACGACAACAACAATAATAACTACAACAATAAAACAACAAGGGCAACAAAAGGGAATAAATAAATAAAATAAATATAAAAAAAAATTAAAATCCACTGAGTGCTGAGTTTTACAACATGAAGTCATAGGAACACATGCTGTTAAAGAAATCTAACAATAGGTCTTTACTAAACATAAACTAAGCTATATTTGAGACATGCCCACAAGTTAAGTGTAATATTTAGTAAAAAGAATCTGAACTTGTTGTTATGGCAAGTCCTGAGCTTAATCCTTTAGTATAGCTATTTGAATTTAGTATCAGATATCTATCTTATAATTTCTGGATATATCAGAATATGTTAGACATACTTGTGAGTAAGGAGAAGTGTTTCCTAGTTACTTGGTTTTGTAGTAATGTATGAAATTATATTTACAAATTGCTTCTGCTAGCCATTTGGAGTTAACAAGTTGTAAACATGCTAGAAATCTTCAAAACAATAAAATGTAAAACAACTTCTCAGGAGACAGAGGTCTAGAAATTGCTGCTATCTGCCATATGCCAAAAGTATATATTTCAACTACAGTCTATAACATGAATTTTCTGTACAACCTTGAAAGTACTATATTAGAAGCCAGGTGGTGGTACACCTGGCTAAATGCACACATTACCATGTGCAAGTACCAGGCTGAGGCTCCTGGACCCCATCTACAGGGGGAAAGTTTCATGAACAGTGAAGCAGTGTTGTGGAACTCTCTCTTTCCCTTTCCTTTGCTCTCCCCACTGCCATTCCCTCTCAATTTCTCTCTGGCTTTAATATAAACAAACACACAAATAAAAGTTTTCTTCTAAAAAAGAAAGTAGTATGTTAAATATGCAACTCTCAACTCACAAGCCTATAATAACTATTTAAATGCCTACTGTATAAATGAGTGTATTATGAATTATACGTTATTTTTTGTCAGTTTTTCTGAATATAATACAGTTGAGGATTGGGGAAATTTCTCACTGCCTTGCCATGTGCAGTTCATTTTCACTCCCCAAATTCTGTGCTACAGCAGCACAGAAAGCTCTGGTGCTCTGTGGTATCTCAGTTTATATTTGAGAAGAAGAAGAAGAAGGAGAAGGAGAAGGAGAAGGAGAAGGAGAAGGAGAAAGAGAAGGAGAAGGAGAGAAGAAGAAGAAGAAGAAGAAGAAGAAGAAGAAGGAGAAGGAGAAGGAGAAGGAGAAGGAAGAGAAGGAGAAGGAGAAGGAGAAGGAAGAGAAGGAGAAGAAGTAGAAGAAGGGGAAGGGGAAGGGGAAGGGGAAGGGGAAGAAGGAGAAGGAGAAGGAGAAGGAGAAGGAGGAGGAGGAGGAGGAGGAGGAGGAGGAGAAGAAGAAGAAGAAGAAGAAGAAGAAGAAGAAGAAGAAGAAGAAGAAGAAGAAGAAGAAGAAGAAGAAGGGGCCCAGAGATGGTGATATCACATATACATGTGGCTCCAGTAGCTCAAAAAACAAAAAAACAAAGCAAAACAAAACAAAACAAAAAGTCCCCTAAACCCAACAAATATAATAGAATTGAAGAAGCTCCAAATTACTTGAGAAAATAATTTCATGTTTCTTAACTTCTGTATCCTTATCTATAAACTGGAAGTAGCAATTTCTACTTTATAAATTGATTATAAGACTCAACTCAGGCAATACTTATAAAAGTACTTTGGGAGTTGGACAGAGAGAAGAATTGTTCTGCAAAAGATCATCATGCCTGAGGCTCTGAGGCTTCAGGTTCAATTCCCAACACCATTATAAGTCAGGGCTGAGCAGTTCTTTGGTCTCTCTCTGTGTACCTTTCTCTCTGTATCTCCCTCTCATTAAAATAAAGTAAATAAAATATTTTTTAAAAGTAAGTTGCTTTAAAATAAAAAAATAAAAGTGCTGTGGAACTAGGAAAACTTTAAATATGTTTACATTGTCCTTTGGTTTTGAAAGCATTGCAGTGAATTTTAATTACAGTGGTACCTCAGTCCAGGCCCACTGGGTGGATGGCTGCCTGCCTGCCCAGCACCAGCCTCGCCTCGCATCATGGCTGCTCTGTTCATCTGCATGCCCTTTTCCTCACAGCAATCACCTGCTCAGTCAATCATGCCCTTGGGAAGCTGAACAGGGCAACATTCCTGAACCGGTAAACAGGTAACAGCCTGTTCTCCTGAGGGAAGGGGAATGGTTCTGCTGGACTTTCATGCATGACCAGCCTTCCCAGGGTACACAGTGCCGCCAACCACCCCAGACCTCATACCAGCAGACACGGCTGCGTCCTGTCCCATGTGATACAGATGCTACAGGAAATGCCAGATATGAGTCCAGAAAATCCACATGAAGGGCTTTCTTTCAAGACCTGGGTTAACCATTTTAGTCTCAGAATGCCTTACAAGCTCCTGTGACTCATCCTCTGTCTGCATTATTATAGCAATGAGGCACCCTCACCACTGTTCAGGGACCCTGGCCAGATGTCACACTCATGGAGAGGGGTGGATAAGACTAGTTGGAAACATAATGGAATATGACTCAGTTGTATAAAATGACCAATTTATCTCCTTTGCATCCTCTTGGGAAGAATTTGAATGGATCATGTTGAATGTGATAATCCAAAAAGATAAGGATAGATACCAAATGATCTCATTTATTAGTGGGACTTAGCAAATAGGGACAGGGAGAGAGAACATAAAATGACACATTGAATGAACATTGTATATTGCACCAAAGCAAAGAACTCTAAGGAGGGAGTGGGAAGAAGGGGAGAAAGAAAACTTCGGGGGCTTGGTACATAATGAAACTGTAGCCATATGTCAATGATTGAAATGTACAACATTAACCTCAAAAAGAACAGAGAGAGAAAAAGAGAGTGAGGAGAAAGGGAGAGAGAGAGAGGGAGGGATGGAGGGAGGGAGAGAGAGAGAAGAGAGGGAGAGAGAGAGAGGGAGGGAGCTAGAGAGAGAGAGAGACAGATAGAGAGAGAGAGAGAAAGAGAGAGAATGAGAGAGAACACCTTAGGTAGATGGTTGAAGGGATGATGTCATATTCCTGGGCTCACCTGTGCACCTCCTCGAGACTCTCCTATTTACAGGGCAGGTGGGACAAGGTAGCTGAAGTATTTCTTCTCTTTAAAAAATTATTAAAATTGGGGTTGGATGGTGGCACATCTAGTTGTGTGCACATGTTATAGTGTGCAAGGACCAGGGTTTGAACCCCTGGGTCTCACCCTATGGGGGGGGCTTCATGAGTGGTGAAGCAGGGCTGCAGCTGTCTGCCTTTCTCCCTCTCTACCATTCCATTTCCCTCTTGATTTCTGGCTATCTATACAAAAAGTCTAAAAATATTAAAATTTATTATTTTAAAAGACAGAGAAGGCAGAAAGAGGAGGAGGAGGAAGAGAAGAGAGAGGAGGAGGAAGAGGAAAGAGAGAGAGAAAGAGAGAGAGAGAAAGACCACAGCACGAAAGCTTCCCTCTGTGTGGTGGGGGCTGGGATTGAATCTAGATTGTGTACTTGGCAAAGCAGTACAGAAACCATGTGAACTATTATGCCAGTGAAGGATCTTTTTATTGCTGAAATATGTCAAATACTGAATTTGAAGTATTTTGAATCCCATGAGTGGTAAGGTATGAGTAGTATCAGATTTGGGGATAATTTGTCAGCTTACAATGATCTGTATGAGGTCAGCAGTGGTAAAGTGCATAAATCATGAGCAAGGACCTGGGTTCAAGCCACTAGTCTTCACCTTCAGGGGTGGGGTAAGTGAAGCACATGCAGTGAAGCAATATTGCAGGTCTGTCTGTCTTTGTCTGTCTGTCTGTCTGTCTCTCTCTCTTCCCCTTGCCATTTCTTCTAATTTTCTCTTTATCTCTAACAAAAAAGAAAGCAAGAGAGAGAGAAGGAGAGAGAGAAAGGAAATGAAGGAAGGGAGGGGAGAAGGAAGGAAGGAAGGATGGATGGAAAGAAGGAAAGAAGGAAGGAAGAAAAGACAGAAAGAAAGAAAGACAGGCAGACAGACAGACAGACAGACAGAAAGAAAGAAAGAAAGAAAGAAAGGGAAAAAAATGTCCTCCAGGAGCAGTGGATTCATCATGTAGGCACCTAACTGCAGCAATAGCCCCACTGTCAATATAAAAAAATCTGCATGTATAATTTAAGATTTCTTTTAGGGGATGGGCAGTGGGTGGGGGGAAGTGGGTGCAAAGCTTTTGTCCTATAAAATAAAGAAGGAAAAAAAGAAAAAGGAAGGGTGGTTCCCGGAAGATGGCGGACTGAGAAGCTGCTAGTGGCTTGAGCTCTGACCACATCTCCTGGAAACGGTAGGATTTTCTGCCTTTAGTAAGCCAGTCAATAAGGGGTCCTAGCGGTGACACCAAGGAGGAGACTATAACTTAACTTGGGTTAAGAATTAGAGTAGGAAAAAAAGGGGAAAATTTTTTTTCCTTTTAATTTTTAAGCATACCTCCCCCCCCCCATAACCAATCCCTGGGGACCAGCTCCTAGCAGGTTCCCCTGCTGAGCTTCTGTCTTTACCAAATTCCTGTCCCACCAGGAAGTATCATTCATTCTAAGTCTATACCCTTCTGAAACCTCTGGCCCTTTTTCTTTCTAAGTAGCCAACCCCCCCTTACCCCGCATAGCTAATTATATAATTAAAAATAAATTAATTAAAAAAAAACTTTCCTTTCACTGCTCTTTTATGACTGTTCTTTTTCTTATCTTTTTCTTTTTTCTCTCTCTCTTTTTTTTCTTTTTCTCATTCTTGACATCCTTTCTTCCTTAATCCTACAGCTTCCAAAGCCACAGCCCCCAGCCCCCACACCACCAAACAGTGTTCTTTTTTGAATTCACTGATACACATTTGGGAATTATTTTGGGGAAGAATTCTGACTCAGTGTGGACTCTCACTGCGAGTGTCTCTGCTCAACTTCCCTTCCTCCTTTAGCCACCCCTAGAATATACAGTGGATAGTAGATTTGCATAACTGTCTATTTCAGCTATCCTTGTCTAGTCCTGAGGTTGTTTTTTTTCTTCTCATTCTTAACAATCAGTTGCCTCTGATCACAAGGTTTTAGGTAATCTGGGACAGGGTTTTTATTTTATTTTATTTTATTTTTACCCTGCTCTATTTTACTATTAATATTATATAAAGGCACATATCTCCCCCCCTTTAGGTTGATCAGAATTAACTCTTAGCATGTATTTCAGTGCTAGGGTAGTGGGCATCTTATCTATTGTGGGAGGAACTTGTCTCCTTACTCCTACCTCCTCTACAGACTCTCCCCTCCCTCCCCCTCCTAGCTAATAAAAAAATTAAATTAAATTAAATTAAAAATAAAGTAATTAAAAAAACCTTTCCTTTCACTGCTCTTTAATTACAGCTTTTTCTTATCTTTTCCCTTTTCTCTCTCTTGTCTCTTCTTTCTTTTTTTTTATCTTGTCATACACTTCTTCCTTCTTCTTTGCCTTTCTGAATTTGTGAATTATTTTGGGAAAGAAATCTGACTCAAAGTGGACTCTCTATATATCTCTGCTCTAGTTCCCTTTCCCATCTTGTTACCCGTAGAATATACAGTGGATAGTAGATTTGCATAACTGTCTATTCTTGCTATCCCTTCTTTCCTTTCTCTTTCTTATTCACTGGGATTTGGTTCCTATTTTTTCAAGGATTAAATGGAAAAAGGAGTCTCTCTTCAATAAATGGTGCTGGGAAAACTGGGTTGTAACATGCAGAAGAATGAAATTGAACCACTTTATCTCACCAGAAACAAAAATCAACTCCAAATGGATCAAAGGCCTAGATGTCAGACCAGAAACAATCAAATACTTAGAGGAAAACATTGGTAAAACACTTTCCCACATACACCTCAAGGACATCTTTGATGAATCAAACCCAATTGCAAGGAAGACTAAAGCAGAAACAAACCATTGGGACTACATCAAATTGAAAAGCTTCTGCACATCCAAAGAAACTATTAAACAAACAAAGAGACCCCTCACAGAATGGGAGAAGATCTTCACATGCCATACATCAGACAAGAAACTAATCACCAAAATATATAAAGAGCTCAGCAAACTTAGCACCAAAAAGCAAATGACCCCTTCCAGAAATGGGCAGAGGATATGAACAAAACATTCACTCCAGAGGAGATCCAAAAGGCTAACAAACATATGAAAAACTGCTCTAGGTCACTGATTGTCAGAGAAATGCAAATTAAGACAACACTAAGATACCACTTCACCCATGTGAGAATGGCATACATCAAAAAGGACAGCAGCAACAAATGCTGGAGAGGTTGTGGGGACAGAGGAACCCTTTTACATTGCTGGTGGGAATGTAAATTGGTACAGCCTCTGTGGAGAGCAGTCTGGAAAACTCTCAGAAGGCTAGACATGGACCTTCCATATGATCCAGTAATTCCTCTCCTGGGGTTAGACCCCAAGGACTCCATAACACCCAATCAAAAAGAGGTGTGTACTCCTATGTTCATAGGAGTACAATTCATAATAGCTAAAACCTGGAAGCAACCCAGGTGCCCAACAACAGATGAGTGGCTGAGAAAGTTGTGGTATATATACACAATGGAATACTATGCAGCTATCAAGAACAATGAACCCACCTTCTCTGACCCATCTTGGTCAGAGCTAGAAGGAATTATGTTAAGTGAGCTAAGTCAGAAAGATAAAGATGAGTATGGGATGATCCCACTCATCAACAGAAGTTGAGGAAGAAGATCTGAAAGGGAAACTAAAAGCAGGATCTGACCAAATTGTAAGTAGGGCACCAAAGTAAAAACCCTGTGGTGAGGGCTAGACATGCAGCTTCCTGGGCCAGTGGGGGTTGGGAGTGGGTGGGAGGGGATGGGTCACAGTCTTTGGGTGGTGGGAATGGTGTTTATGTACACTCCTAGCAAAACGTAGACATATAAATCACTAGTTAATTAATACGAGAGGGGGAAAATCAATTGTATGTCTCGAAGTTTTTCAAAACACAAACTGAATCTTTTTAATATATAGGCTGTGTATTTGATATGCGGACTCTCTCAAAAGCCTAGACCAAGTAGATCAGAAGCATCCAATAGCACAGCTATATACAAGATACTGGGTACTGTACAGCAAACCCTAACAAAAGGACTTTTCAAAGTTAACCCAATTACCAAATAATGTGATGATAACATTAACTATCAATTGTCTTTTTGAACCCTAAGACAGCAGGAACCTCATATCTCCACTATAGAGCCCCTACTTCCCCCAGTCCTGGAACCCTTGGATAGAGCCCACTTTCCCGTATGTCTCTCCCAATCCATATCAAATCATATTGCATCTGTCGATCACAACCTGACCAACACAACGATTGCCACCTCAACATGCTTCACTTCAGACTGTGTCCAGAGACTTCACGTGTGGAATGACAACCCTTCAGCTTCATTACTCGGGTGAGACCTTTCCGTTCATAGTATACTCTAATTTCATCTCAGGTGGTTCACTTTCTAACAAAGTCCCAAAACCTAGATATACACCAGTTTCTGTGAGAGAGAGCATATGTTCACATGTATCAATAACTACTGCAAAATATATACCTGAAAGCAGAAGTACACTAGAGTTTGCAGTGAGTACCTCCCTAACATTTCCTCTTCACTATTCCAAGCTTTAGGTCCATGATTGCTCAACAATTTGTTTGGCTTTGTATGTTAACTCTCTTTTCAGTCACCAGGTTCCAGATACCATCAGGATGCTGGCCAGGCTTCCCTGGATTGAAGACCTCACCAATGTGTCCTGGAGCTCAGCTTCCCCAGAGACCCACCCTATTAGGGAAAGAGAGAGGCAGACTGGGAGTATGGACCGACCAGTCAATGCCCATGTTCAGCCGGGAAGCAATTACAGAAGCCAGACCTTCTACCTTCTGCAACCCACAATGACCCTGGGTCCATGCTCCAGAGGGATAGAGAATGGGAAAGCTCTTAGGGGAGGGGATATGGAGATTGGGTGGTGGGAATTGTGTGGAGTTGTATCCCTCCTACCCTATGGTTTTGTTAATTAATCCTTTCTTAAATTAAAAAAAAAGGAAAAAAATACTGCCAGGAGTATTGATACAGTGATCACTGTGGTTTCAATTAAAAAAAAAAAGTTTCCATTTGGGGGTAATGTACAGGGCCCATACACTTAGGTCTATTAAAAGCACACACCTTTAATACCAACAAGCCTGTTGCCCTTTGTTGTCTACTCAGTCATTCTGCAAAATGATTTGTTTTGCTCTTTGCAAATATGCTAGTTCACAGAGTCACTATTGAAAATTAATTGGCAATGAAAATGATGAATGTTCAATGACAATGAATTTATTCAGAATATTTGACTTCTGTAGTTAATCTAAGTCTATTCAATTTAAATGTTTTCTTTTGAAGTCATGCTTATAAGATCCTCCCACCTAAAGTACACTTCCAAACTTAATAACCAGATGTCAAATTTTACAGTAAGAGAACATAAATTACTTATGCAGATTAGCTTTATAGAATTTGTGACTGACAAGGGTAAAACTAAGTAGATGACTTAGAAAACAGCTATGGAGTTCCATGTTTCACCTTTTTTTGTATTTAATTATTCCTTTTTGTCATTCAACTAACATTTATTCTATATCCTCTATGTACTCAGTGCTGCCACATAGACAACCCCATGCAATCATCTAAGATTTCAATTTAGAAACCAAGGGAAAAAAGCTTTACCAACTCTGTCCACGACACACAGCTCTAAGTAATAATGCTTCCAATGCAATGACTCTAAGACTAGAACTCTTGCAAAAACACACTTTATCATACAAGTCTACATGCTAGTCAGCGAATGCCCTTGTTTTATTTCTGTCCTTCAATCAAAACTTGATCTCAGAAAAGAATGTGATAAACTGATTCACAGTAACGCAATAGGAGGGCATAAATGACTTCTAAAGTTTAAATTCATAGCTCATGCAGGAGTTGTCTATTTTACCAGGGGGGAAATTATTTACAACTATGTCAAATGCTGAAAATTGAATTTTCATATATTAAGATGTAAGTAGATTAAAGGAACTAATTCATTCTTTAAAATCATATTACATAAGTGATCCTTCTTAACCCAATAAGTGGCATTCAGAATCTGTGTGATGGAAGGAACTGATATTTTCATGCACTACCTTCATATAAAGCTTATATTAAATTTGAAACTGCTGCTATTAGCCTTTTACCATAAAAGTCACCTGCAATGAGTTTGCTGTTCAAGTTAGCACTGACCGTTCATGCAGAATATTCTCCCCAATGTTGCAAAAATACAATGATTTATACTATATCACACATGCTTTTGAAAGCCAAGACTACACACAGAAACAAGGTAAGTATTTCTGAAGATTGATAGCCTAATAACAATATGAAATGGTAACTGTAGTTTACTTTACAGTTCTACAGGGTTCCAGAAGAAGAGACATGTGGAAATGACAATGTATTCAGTTCCTGAGGAGCAAAAATGGGTATAAAAACATTGTCAAGTTCAGTGAGTGAAAAAGGTAACTAGGTCAGCCACTCATGGTTGAAAGCAGATGCCAAATAGTTGTCTACAGGATTAGTCGGAAGCACAGATAGCTGTCCAATGAAAGTTAAGTCAAGTTATATAACAAGCTTCATAATACACATCTATGATATTCTAGTTTTTAAAAA